>NC_084612.1:38138116-38489366 GCF_033978795.1 Nerophis ophidion
GGATAAGTTAGTGTATAGTATTTACAAGAGTGGTTCATTTTGCAAAGGAGTTAAGGTGTTATGCTATTTGGGTATGTGGTTGTGCTATTCGTGCGTTGGGTTTTGCTAAACAAAACAAAACAATCAAAATTGTGTTTATTCAATTGTAAAAAACTGTAATAACTTTTGTCTAGTTGAGACGGCGACCCGCCAGGGCTTAGAAGCTAAACTTGCCTTTCAATATGCACTTTTTCTGTCCATTTTTGCTTGCTGTTCATGGCTGGAATGCAGCTGCTTTCCCTCCACTACGCTATGAATTGAGGGTCACGCAGAATGTAGGTTAACACATTTAAAAAAAAAAGCAGTTTTTCATACATTTTCATAACTCGTTATCATAGTAACGTTGACAGCCCTAGCTGTAACAGCTTCCACTCTTCTGGAAAAAGGATGCAGTGTTTTTGTGAGATTTCTTGTGCATCCATACTTCATAGGTCGGATATTGGATGGACCCCGAGAGAGGGCCTGCTGGTTCATAATCTCTGTTCTAGTTTGCCCTTAAATTGTTTTGATAGGATTGAGGTTGGATATATCAAGTTATTCCACACTGAACTTGACTAAGCATGTATTTATGGGGCTTGCTTTGTGCACTGAGAACAGAAAAAGGCCTTTCCTCAACTGTTCCTACAAAGTTACAAGCATAGCATTGTGATTATCATCTTGGTAAGAAAAGAATAAGGTTGAGGGGTAATGTCTTATCAAATCACATCGAAGTTTATTTATGTAGCCCCTACACGGCAAAAAATTAAATCTTAGTAAGATTAAATATCTCAAATAAGGGTGATATTTGCTTATTTTCTCTCTGATAAGATCATTCTTCTCACTAAGCAGATTTTATGTTAGAGTGTTTTACTTGTTTTATGGGTTTTGGTCATAAATGATCTGAGTAAGATATTACAGTTTGTCGCTGAGATTTTGTGACCTATATTGAGTAAAACATGCTTGAAACTAGAATATCAACTGTTGCAAAGTTGTGTCATTACCACTCACAAGTATAAAACTACTTTTTTAAGTAATAATTTCTTACTTCAAGCACGAAAAAAATCATGATGCCGAGCGCATATCATTATGTCAAGATAATGGCACTAGCATTTTCTTAATTTAAGAATATTTTTTAACATATTGAGCAAAAAAGGCCTATTTTTTTCTACCAAGAAAAGTGCACTTGTTATTAGTGAGAATATACATATTTTAAGGTATTTTGGGTTAGCTAATTTTAATTGTACCTTTTTTGGAAAGTCTTGACAAGCCAAATTTTCTTGTTCTATTGTCAGATAATTTTGCGAAGTTCAAATAAAATACCCTTCATTTTTGTTTTTCTTGTTTTTGAACACTGACTTTTTGCAGTGTAATTACAAATGCTTCAAAGGACTTCACAAACCTCTATGGCATTCTCCGATTTGAACCCTGGATAGAGGACTCCTGTCCAATCACTGATTGTATAATTTGATTAAATGAAAAAAATGTCAATACATCACAGTAAAACACTTTTGAGAAACTAATATAATGTCTTTGTTATAGTGACTGTACGGTATATATAATATAAACATTTCTACATTATATATAGTGATCTGTCTGATCTGTAAAACAATTACAGAGACACTATGACAATGACCTCAAGTAATGTCTTGTCAAAGCTTGCCTTCTTGACACTTCGGTGCAGTTAAATCCGTGAAAGCAGTAAAGAGAGTGACAATGACAACCAATCAAGGAGTTAGGAAAAGGCCTGTGTCCAAAGTGGTGGATGCTAATCATCCCGCCACCCGCTCTCCATGCTCTTCTGTGTTCTGCCGCCCTCTCTTTTTCTCTAATCCCTGGCCACTGAAGACCTCTAGACGGCCTCCTCTCATAATGACATGGCTATCAAGCCCAATTCCTGTGGCTCGGACCCAAGACAGTGCATTAAAGCTCTTAGCATCTGATTGCTTCTCTATAGTCAAGCGCTTGTGTTTTCTCTGTCATTCCCAGGCCACCATTGCTGCTGAGATGAGGGCCCTCACAATGGCCCTTCTGACTCTTTCACATTGACACCATATATACAATGCAGGGAGCAACATATACTGTCATAAAATAGGCACATTACATTTAATACAGACATTCTCCCCATTTTATAATCATAGGACAAATGATAAATGGTCAAAAAGTTGCCAATACAGGTGGTACCCCTTTCTAACTTACTAACATTTTTAGATATAAGATGCCTATTGGCTTTTGTTATGCTTGAAGTTCCAAGGATACATTTGAATTGCGTGTTAATATTTTATTTTCTTTGAATAGAGTAAGGGAATGCAAAGTAGAGCCAGAGAACAAGAAACAGACCCACCGTATCAGGGAAACAAATCATCAAAAAACATGTCCAATGTAGCTGACCTAACATGATAGCCCAAATGCGGCACCGTCAGTCCCCATCACATAACGGTTTGGTCCATGCAGCCAAAGATGCCAAACAACGGACATTTATCCACGATAACATTGAGAAGTTGTTGATGGGTTCTGTCTGCTGACTCTACAAACCGGATGGCCGAGCATTACCCCTTGTACACAGACATATTAGATCCATGCAACTCTGACTCTGGTCCGTTACTCAAAGACTCCTGTGGGCAACATAAACAAATAACAAATTTCCTATTGTTACACAGGATGCAGCCCGAAAGAAACATCCCAGAAGTCTATTCCTGAAGGTAAATGCTGTACAATATTATTTCAGAAAAAAATTGTGTAATTATTTGTACGACATTATATTGTAATATTACTCAAACATTTTTTATTATTTAAAAGCATTTTTTTTTTTAAAAGGCATGTGACATGTTAAAATTGGGGTGCTATGTGGGGCAGGCACTAAGGGTGTAACGGTACAGGTATGTTATCGAACCGTTTCGGTAGGGGGTTTCCGGTTCCGTCCGGAGGTGTACCGAATGAGTTTCCACCCGGACATATTAAGTAGCGTACCGCACGTTGTGTAAACAATACTCAAAATACGGGACATTTAAGGCATTTAAGAAACCCCGCCCTGACAGCTCCACAAAAGAGGACACCTCGAGTTATGGTTGCGTGTATTTTCAATGTACGTTCAGTGTTAAGAAGGTTAAAAACTAAACAAATTGCGCACGTAGCAGCTTTCGTGAGGGAGGGGGAGAGACAGAGAGAGCGCATGTGTCTGCTTTTTATCCATAGATTTATGAGATTTAATTTTTGTGTCAAAAGTGTGCCCCGGAGGCCATTTGCAGCCCACAGCTAATGTTTTAAAGGCCCATGGCACATTCTAAAAATACTATTAAAACAAACAAAAACCTAACAAAAGTGAAATACAAAAGCTTAAAGGTTAAATGTAATTTAGAAAAAGTTGCAATGTTGACTAATAAAACAATGCTGTTTTTTTTTCTTTCAAACGGTCATTGCTCAAAACAAACATGTAGAGTATATGTAGAATATATTTAGATTATTTATATATTATATATAATATATTATATATATTATATTATTTATTTTTATTCTTGTCTATTGTGAGCCAAATGTGGATGCTGAATTTCTCCCAGGGATCAATAAAGTACTTTCTATTCTATTCTATTGAATCAAAATCAATGTTATTATGAATGATTGACCTATCCAAGGTTCCGATTACTTCACAACAAATATTCCACGAAGAAAAATATTTTTGGTGGAAAATTTTGCAAATTTGGTAAATAAATACCCCAAAAATTTATATTTTGTTGTTTTCTTACTGTACCGAAAATGAACCGAACCGTGACCTCTAAACCGAGGTACATACCGAACCGAAATTTTTGTGTAGCGTTACACCCCTAGCAGGCACGCAATAAATTGACTTTATTTTGTTTAAATGGGCAGCTCTTATCTGAGCTACGAGCGTTTTAAATTTACAAGCTCGTGGAACCAACTGAGCTCCTAAATTGAGGTACCACTGTTGTAGTCCCACCACCACGTAGAACCATTTTGCTTGCTATGTTTCTCTACCAATCTTGCTAAAGATGTGCTTGTCAGTCCCCAACATATGTCTAACAAATTTTATGTTAATTTGACTTAACACCCAAAGGTTACAGTAGGTGTTTTGTATAGAACAAGGGACTCTCGCAGAATAGATCGTTATCACGAAATAGCATTGAGAGGAGATCCGTGCACAATGTGTCAGTCACATAAATAAAACAACTAACTTCTTCTTTCTATTTGTCAAAGTGGCTCAAATACTGTGGAAAGTTGGATAGTGCAATTAATTTTTTGAGAAATTCCAAGTGACTACATTCTGTGTGGATTTGATAATTGTGCCACTGTACATTTTTTGTGTATTTATCAAGAAAATAATGTCACTGGCAACTCAGTAGGGTTGTATATATATATATATATATATATATATATATATATATATATATATATATATATATATATATATATATATATATATATTAACACACACACAAACGATTGTATATATATATTTATTTATTTATTTTTTTTACCAAATCTTCACCTTGTTTGCAACAGTTGAGGAGGAGAAGATTTACTGTACACCATGAGCTGTCTCAAATGTTTTACAAGACTATATAGCACACCATGATGCAATGTAAACCAATACCCTGGACAGTTTCTGTTTGTCTTTAGCAATGCCAAGAATGGCAGGACAGAGCAGACAACAAGTTGTTATTTAATTACTGTACCTCATCTTGGTATTGTTTTTGTAGTCTTAATTGGAAAAATACCCTGTCCATAATAGAACCATGCATTGAAGGAAGCAAATAAGTGTTTGCTGGTAACATTTACGTTTGGGATAAGTTGAATACATTGATTTGAGGACAGTTCCTTTAGTAAAAATGAAAGATACATACCGTATTTTTCGGATTATAAGTCGCTCCGGAGTATACGTCACACCGGCCGAAAATGCATAATAAAGAAGAAAAAAAACATATATACGTCGCACTGGAGTATAAGTCACATTTTTGGGGGAAATTTATTTGATAAAATCCAACACCAAGAATAGACATTTGAAAGGCAATTTAAAATAAATAAAGAAGAGTGAACAACAGGCTGAATAAGTGTACGTTATATGACGCATAAATAACCAACTGAGAAGGTGCCTGGTATGTTAACGTAACATATCGTAAAAGTCATTCAAATAACTATAACATATAGAACATGCTATACATTTACCAAACAATCTGTCATTCTTAATCAATAAATCCGATGAAATTTTCTTCCTCGATGTCGCTTCTAAACAACTCTGCCAACTCCAAAGGTATGTGCCTCTTCCACTTGTCGTTTTCTGCTGCATATTTTACTACGTCCACCTTGTAATCTGCAGTACATGATTTCCTTTTCGGTGCCATTTTTGTTCAGCCCTTCTCAGTTTTTAAGTTACCGTCAACGATGAAATGATCCATTTTAATAGCTATGGCAGTGGCATATAGTAGTTAGCAATTCCATGTCCCACAATGCACTTCTGCCATGACCCTCCCCTGCCGAATTTCTTTTGGTTGACGTGTGTGTGACGATTGCTGACATTTTCTTTGTCTCTTCCGCGAATGAGATAAATAATATTTGATATTTTACGATAATGTGTTAACAATTTCGCTCCGGAGTATATGTCGCACCCCCAGCCAAACTATGAAAAAAACTGCGACCTATAGTCCGAAAAATACGGTACTTTTATTGCCTAGGCGTGAACTGAGGGTAAAAATAATAGGAATGAAAGCACTAATATCTGTTTGTTTGTCAGTGTGGCCGCTCCATGAGTGTGAGCACGTGTGCATGTACACTGTATGTGTGTGTGTGTGTCTCCATAGTGGGGTGTAAGATAGAGTATGGTGTCGGAGTTTGGGCAGAAGGTGAATAACTACAGTGCTTACAGTGTAATCATGGTTCCTGTCAGCAATGCTGCAAAAGAGGAGGGGGCGCCCAGCAGACTGGTGCTCCTTGGTGATGAAGTACAGGCACAGAGGAGCGCTCTACACCTGGATATTTATTAACACAGGCATGACAGTAATGAGGCCTGAACAGGTGGGCTGGGACACACACATCAGAGTGAGGAGCATCCGCCAGGATGTTGGTGGGGGGGGAGTTCACCCTGCAGGAACGCTGCCCTAAAGAGATCGCAGGCTGTACACCCACTCACACTCATACACATTGCAACAAGAACACCACATAAGTGTTTGCTTCTCCTGCATTCTGCTCTAGGATGCATATGCTTTGAAATAAATGAATAGCAGTGAATCTGGTATCATTTGTGTGAGAGTTGCTAGTTAGCAATCACAAAAACATCTAAATTGCTTGTTTTTGTGCCACGTCTTTTTTTAGTTGCAGATTAAGATAATTGTCAACAAACTTCTTGAATGAATATGAACAAAGGTAGAGGCTTAATTTGCAAGCCCTTGCGAAATATGTAGCACAATATTGTGCAGCCTTTAATTTGACTATAATTGACTGCATTGCTAACATTTTTTTAAAAGACCACTTTCCTTTTTACAGTACTGTCAAACCACCTATAAAGTGTTTGACCTTCAGGGGAAATATCAGTACTTATTCTAAGATTCTCACAGGGTTTTTTTTACGTGGGTGCTACTGCTTTTGCACCCTTGAACCACTTGACTTTGGACAAGAACATATCTTTTTGTTGATGCAATGAAATGTAACTGATTGAATATTGAAATGTAGAATGTGGAGAATGAAACAAGTTTCATTCTCCCTCTAAAAGAAATCAACACGTTCCGGCGGATTTATCGAGGTCTGAGAAGGCCTGACGACAAGAAGCTTCACTGGTGGACTTGTAGTACAAGGTAGGTCACTGCTTGTGTCCGTCCTATGGTCAAATCACACAAAGAGATCTCTGGACAATACACACATTACCACACTTTGGATCATGGGTACGCAAGAGCGTCTTCGCCGCTGCTGCTTTTTGTTTAATGGTGGGGCACTCAACGTTAAACGTGCATTACCGCCACCTACTGTATTGGAGTGTGAACCAGAGTTCCCTCCTTTCTTTCTCCCCCACTTACAAACCTACATACCTTCCTATACTAAATTATACCATACTTTCCAACCCTCCCAAATTTTGCGGAAGACTCCCGAATTTCAGTGCCGCTCCCGGAAATCTCCCGGGACAACCATTCTCCCGAATTTCTCCCGATTTCCAGCCTAACCTGAGTGAGGATAGCCTGTCGTCACGTCCACTTTTCCTCCATATAAACAGCGTGCCAGTCCAGTCACGTTATAACATCTGCGGCTTTTGGCGCTCAGTGCGCAGCTGCACACACATCAAGAAGGAGACTATTATAAATATCTCCGTTATCCATAGGTTTATCTATAACCCATAAAGTAGGCAGGCACGGAGCTATTGCTCAGCGTGTGTTTATTCCAGCCGGCACGTTAATACACTGACACACAACATCCGGATTCCCATCATGCATTGCTTCGAAACTACAGCAAGTAGTAATGTCCAAAAAAAGATAGTGACTGAGAATAGAACGAGGATGGAAAATTCAACCCTAAATTCACTCCTTTCCAGCAAATTAAATTTCACCTATACTCCTTCAAAGACTGTGTTACTGGCTGCAAAGCATTGCACTTTAAAATACAACAATGAATAGAGAGGAGTGTTATGTGTGTGTATATGTGTAAATAAATTAATGTTAATTCAAGTATTTTATATATATTTATATATATATATATATATATATACAGTATATATATATTTATATATATATATATATATATATATATATATATATATATATATATATATATATATATATACAGTGGGACAAAAAAGTATTTAGTCAGACACCGATTGTGCAAGTTCTTCCACTTAAAATGATGACAGACGTCTGTAATTTTCATCATAGGTACACTTCAACTGTGAGAGACAGAATGTGAAAAAAAAATCCAGGAATTCACATTGCAGTTTATACCAAAAAGTTCTATTTTGGTTTCATCTGAACAAATGACATTCTCCTAATCCTCTGCTTTATTATCCATGTATCCGTTTTGGTATTAACTCGGCTAACTGCTGGCTGCTGTGCAGTGAGACCGTATTGCTATATGAATTATATGATACATTTCCATAGTTTAGTTATCTGAGGTATATAATGTACAGTGTATTTTGTCAACAACTGTATGTGTGTAACGTATTTCTTGTGCTGGGCAATCATAAAATGGCTGCGAAGACGCACTGTGTGAGGCACCTGTTCTCCCGTCTCCTGGTGATAGAGGGCGCTAGTGATCCCAGGGATCATTCTTGCGAATACTCGGCTGCAGAATAAGTGACAACAAGCTACAGTTAGCAAGTCAAGTGCAGCGGCAGCAATCGTTTATTTTTTCCTCTTTTAACATGGATGATTACATATGTAAAATAAAACAGTTTTCTAAACTGGACTTTCAATCGAAGCAGGAAGTAATAATTAAAGGAAGACCAACGCCGGAGCTAAAAGGTTTGCTTCAGACAGTAATCTCCATCAAGACAGAGAGACTTTTAAAACTGAAAAAATATAAGGAAGACTTCTTTAAACAAGTTATCGATGCTTTTGTTCAGAAGGAGCGGCGCATGGACTTCATTTATAAGCAAAGGTAAGACCATAATACAATTTTTTTTTTTAAATGTGCTTTTTTGTGTGCTACAGTTTGTATGTGTAAAGAATGCTGGTATAAGCTTTTAAACATAACCCGTTAACTGCTGCCAATCAAATGGTGAATAAGATACTCTTTAGGGTTCATATGTTTGTAAATCTGATTGTGCACGTCAGTGACTCACCAGCCATGAACCTCACCGCACGTCACTGATATATAAGAAATACTTGAATTTCCGTGTTCATTTATTTACACATATACACACAATCTCCCAATTTCGGAGGTCTCAAGGTTGGCAAGTATGAATTATAGTCCGTAAACCAGTCTCTTGTAAAAACTTCACACCAAAAAAATCTGTTCCTGTTAAATACCCCCTTAAGTGTAAACTGCTTCTGTCTGTGTTTTCTAACTTCCTTTTAGTTTTCTCCTTTCTCTACTGTATTTTCCACAATGATTAATTGCATATTCCACCGACTCTAACTCATTGCAGCTGTCACATAATCCTGTTGGATGTTTACTTATAAACTGCAATGTCATATTTCGTCTGGTTTGTCCTAATTTAATATGTGATATTCCTTCCTCTTTTGTGTACCTCCTTACAGTTCTTCCCGCTCCTACTTTGTTGTGTTTAGGGATGATGTTTGATAAGAAATTATCGAGTTTGAGCTTATTATCGAATCCTCTTATCGAACCGATTCCTTATCGATTCTCTTATCGAGTCCAGATAGGTTGTTGTACATGGAAATAAAAACAATATTTGGTTTCAACAAAAGCTCACTTTTATTATATAAGAAAAAAATAAAATCTAATAAGTATTGACTGTTACCCCCCTAAAAAAATAAAATTAAAAAATAAATATTGACTGTTGTTACCCAAAGTATATTAAGTGGGATTTTTCAGAAAAACAAATATATACAGTAACACAAAAAGAACCTGTCTCTGTGATCACTATAGGTGTATAAATAATAATATAGTGTTAAATAAAATCAGTCCTTTGGGCACAAAACTGAAAATAATACAGCTCTCCAAAAAGTGCACTTCTGCTACTATTTGACATAACTGTTTGTTATGATGCTTTGACATTTTTGCACTTTATTTCTTTATTGAAAGTAAATTCTATGAAGAGAAAAGTTGTTTGCAAATGTGATTACAATGCTAAAATATGAAAAGTTAAAGCTAAAAAAAGAAATGCACTTTATTGAGTTAACATTATTTCTTTATGAGCTAAGGAATATAACGACTACACTACCCAGCATGCAACGGGAGTGACGAGCATGCGCGGTAGCCCCGAAAAGTGTTGTTGCATGTCGTCACCCGGCAGTAAACGTCAACAACTCAGCCAGCACGCCTCGTCTGCATTATTTATAATTAGACTGACAACACATATACAGTCTGATTTTGCTTTGTTTATAAGGAAAGAAAAACAAAAGTTAAAAAAGGGGGATATGTTGTATATATATATATATGTATGTGCTGCGGTTGCTTTAAGAACGTTGCGACAGCTGCCGTAAAGGAGGTGCGTTGCTAGCCTGGTTGCTATGTTTCCGGTTGGTCGTAAAAGTGTTGGTCATGTGTTTGTACAGTACCCTGCTCAAATCTCTCAGTAAAGTTATTCATTGGATTATGTCTTTTGTTTTGAACTTTATTACACCTTGGAGCGCTTTTTCCCGTCTGTTGTTTTCCTGCTTTCGCTATCTGCGCCTAATGACTGAGCTACGTGACGTCGTTTCTTGTGATGTCTCACGGAGCATTTCTGTTCAGGACGGATTAGAATAAGGAACCAACTCTTTTTCTTTACTATAGTGGTCTTGATAACGGGTACCGGTTATCAAAAAGGGGTTCGAGTCCGAGGTTTCGGTTCTTTTCTTATCGAACAACCGGGAAAACCGGTTTTGAATATCATCCATAGTTGTGTTGCATATATGTGTCTTCCTGTTGTACTCATGTCCTAATGTCATTGCCACTCTTTCAAATAATTTCCCTTAATAATGATTTTGCCTCGGCCTTACAGAGAAGTACCTCTACTAATATGTCTGCATTACCAGGTGATCTGCCAATTCATTGCCCTTTATACCTGTGTGATTGGGAACCCATAGGAACCAAACTCTAGTATTCACCCTCTCAAGCCTGAACAGTATTTCATCTATGTCATTAACTATATCTTGTCTGATTTGTGGCCAAAAATTTGGAACAAAGATCCACACTGACCTTAAGTAGTAACAGGCCACCACCTTTTTGAGCTGTGACTCTTGTACCCAATCTAGTGCTGCCGTGATCGCCAATAACTTGAGAGTAAACTTTGCAAATGGTTCGTTGTTCTTTCTTTAACTGCAATCCGGAGTCTTGGTACTACTAAAGCACAGCCTGTATTTCCTGTGGTTGGATCTTTCTATCCGTTCGTGAATATTGGTGTAAGCAAATAGTATTTTGTATTCAAAGGGTCTTTAACCATAACTGCCACATTTCAACTCAGCTCTTGATCTTTTGCCTTTTGCTGAGGCCAAATATCCACCAAAGCTGTAGGGAACAATCATGGAGGAGTAACTGTTAAAGGTCTTGAAAACGAAAACTACATTTGTGTTAAGCTCATGTATTCTGCTATTCCCCTGCTCCTCCATACAAAACAATCACATTCAGCTCTGCCACCATGTTAACATCACCCTTCTTGTTGGGTGCTTTATTTCATAGTGACTTTAGAGACTAACCAAGTACTGCATAGTCAATTGCTTATTCCTCAACTGTAATGGTATCTCTCCCATTTTTAGATGTAGTGTAGAACGAGAAGCTGTCCCGAAAGCTCCACAACACAGCCTCAGTGCTTGTGTCTGAACTTGTTCCGGTTTTTTTAACACACTTGTTGCTGCTTACCCATACACAATACCGACATAATCTAAAATCGCCCTTACCATCAAAATCCATGGGTTCTTATAGAGGTGGTTGTGTATAGTGGTGGGCATGGACTTTGCTTTGTTCATAACGTAATATGCTTTTTCTTTTAATCAAACCTAACATATGATGCTTTAGTTTGGAGAGAAGTTTTTGTAAGAATGTATAATGCTTGTGTGGCCCAGCGTCTAGTCCAGGGTGTACACCGCCTTCCGCCCGAATGCAACTGGGATAGGCTTCAGCACCCTCGCAAGCTTAGAATGGGACAAGTGGTAGAAAATGGATGGATGGATAGTATGAGCCTGATTTACTAAAGGTTTGCATGTACTACTGTAAAACAGGCACAACCCTTATGGCACACGCAAAGCTGATCTACTAAACTTGTGCAAAGTGGATTGTGTCTTTTAAGTAAGCAGAATAAGATGTGCAATTCATATTGCATCGCTGTCCCTATTAGTATGCAAAATATATGCTGATCCTCAAAACGCCTACAAAACTAGGAGGAGAAAATGCAAATATAATTATATAGCATGCGCAGTGTGGGCAGCACGGTGTTGCAGGGGTTAGTGCGTGTGCCTCCCAATAAGAAAGTCCGCAGTTAGATCCCCATGCTCTGGGTCTTTCTGTGTGGAGTTTGCATGTTCTCCCCGTGACTGCGTGGGTTCCCTTGGAGTACTCCGGCTTCCTCCCACTTCCAAAGACATGCATCTGTCTATCTGTGTTGGCCCTGCGATGAGTTGGCGACTTGTCCAGGGTGTACGTCGCCTTCCGCCCAAGTGCAGCTAAGATAGGTTCCAGCAACCCCCGTGATCCTGAAAGGGACAAGCGGTAGAAAATGGATGGATGGATGGACTGATGGGGCTGATTAAAATGAATTTAATTGATGCATTTTGGTGTCTGTTGGCGTTTTTATTTTTTTTTGTTTTTTTGTTTCTTGTTTAGGAAATATATTACTAATGCTCTAGTGATGCAATCCATAGCCTCATGCACAGAATTACCTGTCAGTGTACATATGTTGCTGTTGTCTACAGTGCGATTCAGATAAAATGTTACAGATTATAGATGTGTGCTGCAGGTTCACCACTTAACACTCAGGTAGAAGAATTAAAACATGAATACGCAGAAAATGATCATCTCTGTGGTTAAAATCCCTGTATGCCCACCAAATCCTAATTTAAGTAAGGTGGTCTGCGCCACTTTTCAATTACACGCCCAGTTTTCGAATATCACACGCAACACGCCCATTCCTAATATAGGCTATTTTATTTCTTAAAGTTAAGTGAAGTGAACTATATTTACATAGCGATTTTCTTTCATGACTCAATGTGTTTTACATAGTAAAACCCATTATCTAAACTACATTTAAATCAGGGTGGGTGGCATTGGGAGCAGGTGGCAAAAGTATCTTGCCCTAGGACACAACGGCAGTGACTAGGATGAAGAAAGAGGGGATCGAACCTGGAACTCTCAGGTTTCTGGGACGGCCACTCTACCAACCGAACCACACCAACTCAGGTCCGCCTCCAATGGGTCTTCCAACCACACACTTTAGCACGGGGTGTTTGGATCTTAGTAAAGCCGTGGTTTTAGTTGCATTTTCATCCCGAATCATGTCATTTACTTGCATAATTCGTAGAAATTAGCAAAATACTCTCGAGGGGAGAGATACTGTACATTGAACTATGAAAATTGTTTTGAATGGGTTGCATGTCTGGGAAGGTCTTGTTTCGAAGATGCAGGGACAAGTGTAACGGTAAGAATGACAATATTGTCATGCCTGCAAGATTATGTTTTGTTTTTTGCCAAGTTTGGTCAGGTTATGTTTAGTTGTTTGGACATTTAGTTCTGTCTTTGCACTTCCTGGTTTGTTTTTGTCTCCATGCCAACCCATTAGTTTCACCTGGTCTCCTAGTCATGTCCCTGTCCTCAGCCTCACACCTGTTTTCACCAATCATCACAGCTGCTATTTAAGTCATTCTTTTTCTGTCTTCGTCCTGGCATCTACACACTTATCCATCCTGTTCCTACCTTAATGCCCTCGTTCACAGTTCCATGTCATGTAAGTTTTTGTTTAAAGTTCATAGTTAATTGCCTTTGTGCTAAGTCTTTTGTTTATGTCCATAGTTTATGCCATAGTGCAAGCGTTTGTTTCCATAGCCAAGTTTTGTACCTCCATTGTGAGCGCTTCTTGTTTGTCTTTTTTTAGTTATAGTGTTAAAATAAATAGATGTATTCACATTCACGTCTCGCCTGTGCCAAATTCCCTCTGTGTCGAAGAAACAACCTTAATCCAGATCCAAGTTTGAAAAATATATTCCAAAATACAAAGGTGAAAAACAAACTTAGGAAGTAGCATACAGCCAAAAGTAACTTGTCGCAGAGCGCAAGCATGAATGCCAGGCTGAGTGGAGAACTAGACAGGTATAAATAGCTCTCTGATTAGTGATCAGGAGCAGGTGAGTGTTCTAGCACTAATCAGAGGCTGGTGAAAACAATCAGTGCACATGGCAACAATGGAACCTAAAGTGGGCAGATGTGAGTGGGACCAATCATATAAAAAATATGCAACATAATGTGGCAAGATATACATTAATGAATAAAGCATATTATGTATTGGACAAAAAAAAAATCACTTCATATTCCTACTGCTCGCTCGTGTTACCATGTCTGAGTTAGTGTGGGGAAATAACTACAAAAGTAAGTTTCAGTCACTAACCATAATACAAAAGAGGCCAGTTAGAATAATACATATTGTTGGATGTAGAGAACATTTTTAACCTTTTATTTGTTGAATCAAAAATACTGAAATTCAAACAACATAGTGAATTTGCAAACAGACAAAATTATGCACAAAGCAAACAACCTGCTACCCAAGAATATACAACAATTATTCTCAACAAAAGAGGAAATATAACTTAAAAAATGTGAATGCACGTACAAAACTTAAAACCTTCCGTAAGTCAGAATGTGGAATTAAAATATTTTCCGCACTATACAATGCACCGGGATATAAGCGGCCCCTACTAAATTGTACAAGTTTGTAGAAGAAAATTATATCTTTACCTATGTTAGCTGCACTGTACTATAAGCCGTAGATTGCGAAATGTGTTATTTACATGGTAAGATTTTGTAAATTTTGTTTATATACATTCCTTATTTGTTGGTGCTGGTAACACAGCAGTAAAACTGCTGATCAAACAAAACAGAAGCAATCGTCAAGAACCCACTAGCTGTGGAAAATAGCTCTCCAATCAGCCAAACTGACTCAATAACTGCACAGTGACGTCCGGGTGAATTTACAGAGGAATTTGTGAATCAATACAAAAATAATGCCTTTGTAAGATAATAATAATAATAACAAACACTTGTAAATGGGGTAGCATATGAGCTAATGCTAACAATGCTATCGTCATTACATTACGATAGCACGTACAAATATGCATGAAAACACTTACAGACATCACATATCCAAAGGTTTAGAAATTATAAACAATTATAGTTATATCATAAAAGATTACAAACGTTGCTTGGAGTGATAAATGAAGAATCTACATGAGTCGTACGCTCTGATGGGTGGGTACAAGACTGAACGGCACTACAGTTGAAAAACCCCCACTACCGATAAATGGAAGGACACTGCACCCATGCAGTGAGAGAATAAGAGTGTTGGTGCCATACCACAAACAATAAAACACCATGAGTGTTTTTGCTTACTATTTTATAAAATTATTTTAATTATTGCCGTCAGCAAAGAAAAATCCATAAGTTAACCGCTCTGTTTAATAAACCACAGTCTTCAAAATGTAGGAAAAAAGTAGCGGCTTTTATTCCGGAATTTCTGGTAAATTATGGAATGGATGTTAGGACTTGGTCAAGGTGTTGACCCCAGAATGAAGAGACGGGAGGCAAGATGGAATCAAAAAAATAAGTCTTTAATTAAGTCCAAAAAGGTTAACCAAAGGTGATGGGGCAGAAAAGCACACCATATAACATAAGCAGGAATAAGCAGGAACCTCAAAAGTCAGAAAGGGAAAGGGCCCGGGCACACTGAGTAAAGGAAAAGTCCACAATAGATATCTTCACCAACTTAAGGGAGGACAGAAAAAACACACAGAGGTTAGGTGTATAATATGGCCAAAAAAACATACCCGGACTTTGAGGTCAACTAACGCATGCGACGTGGAAGGAATAGGAAACAATAACCAGCAAGGCACAGCTTTCCCAAGCTAAACTAGTCAAATAAGTTACTAGCTGCAGGTGTGCCTCAAGGTCCGCCCCTCACCAAGGAAGCGTGAACCAACAAAAAAGCACAACAGGGAAAATGCAGGCACAAATTAAAAGGGAAGGTAGGTAAATATAACACAACAGAATCCCCCTCCTTAATGGACGCCACCTAGCGGCTTACCAGGATTCTCCGGAAAACAATCAAAAAAACGCAGCTAATTGTGTTGGGTCTAGAATAACGTAACAAAGAACCCATTATCGGTCTTCGGGGCTGTAACCTTTCCAGTTGACCAGATACTGGAAACGCCTGCTGCTTCTCCTCACGTCAAGAATGCCCTCTACACTAAATGCGGGATGACCATCAATAAGCCTGGGAGGTGGAGGCGGCCCTTCCGGAGGACTCAAGGGGCTGGAGGTAACGGACTTGAGCAGAGAGACATGGAAAGAGGGATGTAATGAACAGCAGAGGAATTGACTACTAGTTCAATGGGATAAGGATCTATAAACCATGGCTGCAGTTTCTTGGTGTCCACCTAATGAGGTAGGTCGCGAGATGACAGCCACACCCTCTATTGGTCTGTATTCTGGTGCTGTGCTGGCGGTTAGCGAGATGCTGGTTGCGCTCTGAGGTGCGCAAAAGTGCAGTCCGGGTATTATGCCAGGCTTGACGTGCGGTGCGCGGGATGGCAACCTCGGATTCCAGGGAATGAAAAGCAGGAGGCTGGTACCCGTAGGCAGAGTGAAAAGGAGACATGCCTGTTGCAGAACTGACAAGAGTATTATCGGCGTACTCAATCTAAGGCAGGCTGAATGCCCAGGGGGCCGGCTGATGGTGGCAAACGCAGCGGATAGCAGCCTCGAGATCTTGATTGGCACCCTCAGTCTGACCATCTGTATCGCGAATCCCGAAGAAGGGCTGAGTGCCACTCCCAAAGACTTACAGAAGGCCTTCCAAACAAGAGACGAAAGATGTGGCCCTCTATCCGAAAGCACATCCCGCCGGAAAACGTGGCATACCAGCAGTCTCGAGTGCAGAAGGCAACTTGGTAAGAGTGTTGAAATGGACCATTTTATAAAAACGGTCCACCAAACTCAATGTAACTGTGTTGCCATTGGATGTTGGAAGTCCTGTGACAAAGTCCAACACCACATGGGACCATGGGCGGGAGGGGATTGGAAGTGGGTGCAGAAGACCAGCTGGTGCCAGAAGCCTTATTAGCGGCACAGGTGGCACAGGCAGACACAAACTCCTTGATGTCAGACCTGAAGGTAGACCACCAGAAGTGCTGGAACAGGAGAAAAGATGTACGCGTTATCCCCGGGTGCCAGGTGACCTTAGAGTCGTGGGCCCAGTTCAGGACTTCAGAACAAAGCTCTGGGACCACAAACAAACACCCCGGAGGACAGTTCTTGGGAGAGGGAAATTGTCTTTAGCGCCTCGTCACACGACCTTCAATGTCCCACTGTAACACTACCAGCACTTGTGACGGAGATGGTCTACGCCTTGACCCCGTTCGAGGGACAGAAGTATAGTCTTGACAGGGCGTCTGGTTCACCATTCTGGGATTGGGGGCGGAAGGTTATGGTGAAGTTGAATCTGCCGAAGAAAAGCGCCCACCTTGCCAATCTCGGGTTGAGCCATTGAGCGGTGCGAATGTAGGCCAGATTCTTTTGGTCCTTGAAGTCAACAAAAGGGATCATTCTTGAAGAGCCAACACAACAGCAAGTAGTTCTCTATTGCCAATGTCGTAATTGCGTTCCGACGGTAGAAAAAGGCGCAGGGGTGCAGTCTCTGGGTGGAGAAGGAGCGCTAGGAAAGGACCGCCCCCATGCTAGAGTCAGATGCGTCGACCTCAACAAAAAATTGAGAAGTGTTAGAATGAACAAGAACCGGTGCAGGACTGAACAACAATTTGAGTCTATCAAAAGACTGAGCCTCTGAGGTCCACGAAAAGGGAAGCTTGGTGGATGTAAGTCTCGTCAAAGGTTCAGCTACCCGGCTAAAATTGTGGATAAAACAACGCTAAATGGTTGCAAAACCTAAAAAAAAACTTTGGAGGTGCTTTCTAGAGGTGGGAGTGGGCCAATCAACCACCGCCTGGATCTTAGCCGAATCTGCTCGGAGTTTACCCCCTTGCCACAATAAATCCCTAAAAAGGATCGGACACCATATAACATAGCCAATAAGCGGAACCTCAGAGGTCAGCAAGGGAAAGGGCCCGGGCACACTGAGGAAAGGCAAAGTCCACAATATATATCTTCTCCACCTCAAGGAGGACAGTAAAAAACACACAGAAGTTAGGTATGTAATATGGGCGAAAAAACA
Organism: Nerophis ophidion; assembly: GCF_033978795.1. Classification (NCBI taxonomy): domain Eukaryota; kingdom Metazoa; phylum Chordata; class Actinopteri; order Syngnathiformes; family Syngnathidae; genus Nerophis; species Nerophis ophidion. The sequence goes on from NC_084612.1 coordinate 38,156,157, forward strand.
TACAAGCAAACTCACTGGACGTGGAAGGAACAGGAAAAAATAACCAGTAAGGCACAGCTGTCTGTGCCAAGCTTAAACAGTCCAAGACTGATTAGCTGCAGGTGTGCCTTAAGGTCCGCCGCTCGTCGAGGAAGAGTAAACTGAAAAAAAAGCACAACAGGGAAAATATAGGAACAAAATAAAAGGGAAGGAGAACAATAAAACACAACAATGGATTTAACAAAGAAGTCAAAGAATGTATTTACATGATCCAGTTGAACAAACTGTTCAAATTCAATGTGTTTACAAAGTACAAAGAAGAATAACCATGATAAATATTTTTAATTTATAAATAAGATAATCTTATTCATCTCACTATATGAAATATAACACTTCACTATCTATTATTAATTTATTTAATTATTTTAAAAATTGTATTAGGTATGGAGTAAATTGTGTAAATATTGAGAATAGAAAGTGAATAAAATTGTTAGCAATTGTTAGCAATTGTTATGAAATGGAAAAGGATTAGGATTAAACATGCGCTGCTTCATCCTACTCCTTTTGGGGAAAAAAGGAACAACTAGAAATTGTGGGGTGTCATGTTATAACTGTATGCATGTTCGAAATAAATCTAAACCATGAATCAGAACTAACTCTGATTTGGGCTTTTAGATCTCAAGAAATGTACACGGCAACAAAAAAGGAATTGAAACAGTCTCTGAATTCACTGCTCATCAAACCTCGACATAATCCAGAGTGTCCCATTAAGGGAACGTTCCAAACATGATAAAACACAATGGCACTGTTCGTGGCCCTTGGTTCATACAGACGGGACTGCCAAAGACACAAGAGATATGTACTGGTTCTTCTCTCCATAAATCACCAAAAGTAAGTAACATGTTCCAATCCTCATTAGGGCTAATGACAATACCCTTAACTCACAATGTGGACAAGTTGTGGTCAAGGCAGCATTGACCGAGTATGAAGTGAATACAAGCAGTTGTGTTTGTGTCGGTCCTGTGCTGCCTCTCTCGTCTCCTGTTGTCTTATTAAGAGCCCGGGGGAGGCTAATCAGCGTTGTCATGTGACGCCGAACAGATGCTTGGGCACAAAAAAGAGAAGGAGACCATTGTGGGACCAAGGCGCATGCGGGGGAGGGGGTACCAGCAGTGCCTGAGCTGATGGCGCACCCTGTCAAGGACCCCTCTCGCACGGCTAATAGGTGGAGAAAAGGTAGAGTGTGACTACGGCCAACATTTCATGTCACATCTACCTTAATAATTCCTCACTTCCTGACGCCGTGTGACTGACACAAACTGCGAGTGAGTTGGCTTCGCTTGCTCCCCCCCGCCAAAATGGCACATGGAGAAATTCACTTAACTAGCGTAGTCAACTCTGTATCCAGTCCACACCAATGGGTAATTAGAATTTGTGGCATGTGAATAAGGAATTAAACTTTTGCTTGAAAGCAAGGACATGAATTTGAAACTGATTAGGGAGAGAGGGATGGATGGCTGTGCCACATGGACTGCCTCTCTTATTCTGATGTTAAACTTCCCTGTTACTAAAAATGTGGTCTCTTGACATGGAGGGGGAACTTAACTACAGCTGCAGACAGAATTTAAGACGCAAAGCAGAGACTATTAACTCATCTTGCTGAGTCTACAGGGAACATTCATTTCCTATGCAGACACTTCTTCCTCTTAAAAGATGACCTTGGTCTTATCAAGACAGGTCGAGATCTCAACAAAACCAGTGTGAAATCATGCTCTTATTCCATGGATTAAACCTATCACTGTTCGTATGTCATTCTGCTTCAATTTAAACCACATAAACCCTTCGGTATGATATCGATAATGAGGTGTCAGAGACTTTGCCATCTAATCGGCTGCAACAATACTTTTAGATACGTTTTATTTCAAAATGTAACTCTACTCAGATGTTTATCTGCCTCTAAAGGACTTCACGAGTAGAGAGTGGAGGAAAGTTTAGCATTACAATAATTGGAAAGGCAAGCAACCAATGTGGATTTAAGTGGATATCACACATCCTACTTTACATATCATTAAATAAAGAAGGGTACGTATTGTGTAACCACTTCCATTTTTAGCCCAACTAGTAACATGAGCATACAATTAGGATTTGTTAGTCCGATACTTAGCAAGGAGGACAGATCTCCAATCTGAGGAGAACAAGCAGCTCCCTTTTAAGATACTATGTCGAGAGCTAATCTGGTAAACTACCATTTATGCTCCTCAACACCAGAGATGGAAGGAATTAGCTCCCCCAGACAGTTCTTAAAGTCTGTAATCCTGCCGTATACCTCTGAGATTAATTAGCTTCCAACTTTATATATTATTACAGAATTTTACTTTGCTACAGAAATGACCAGACGTCAACTCCATTAGATTTTTTTTTGAACCGCAGAGAAGGCAGGGAGCCAGGCGCTTAGCAAGGCACAGTCTTCCATAATGCATGTTGGCCCCTTCCCCACTCTGACAGCACTTAAGAAACCTACAGCCATTTGAGGAACAAAGATCTCATCTATTTTTCAGTTTTGACGCTCTGACAGAGGAAATGCTATGTGCCTCGGTGTTTGCGGACAGGTGTCTGCACGAGAGAGTTTGCAGGGGCAATTAGAAACATGTTGTCGGGCAACTCACAAATGATCTCACGTCGACGCATGCTGAGCGCCTCCGTGTGTGTCTCACTTTTAACGAGTTGTTTTCATGCAGTCCTGCAAAGCTTCTGTCGCTGGCACTGCAGATGCATTGTGAGGCTCGTAGGTTCACTTGCAGGAGAAAAAGCCTCCATTTTAAGAAACAACTTTCCAGAGAAAAAAATGCCCCCAAAAACATGTTCAAAATGTATATATCATGGTTTATAATTGTTCCTGTCTTAGTCAGATAGCTTTATTTCTGAGAATTTTTCAGGTTCTTCTTTAATGTGTGATTTGGCGGCATTTTCCTGGTGGAGCGGGGACATTACAGAGCCAGTGACCCTACGCCTGGCACGGGATGGGTAGTGCAGGCGTCTACCATGATTTGGGCCCGGAGTAGCTCAGATGATTCAAACAGTTTTATTCTTGATGATGATGAAGTGATTCATCCATCCATCCATTTTTCCACCACTTGTCCCTTTCGGGGTTGTGGGGGGGTCGTTGGAGCCTATCTCAGCTGCATTCGGGTGGAAGGCGGCGTACACCCTGGATAAGTAGCAGGGCCAACACATATAGACAGACAACATTCACACTTAAATTCACACACTAGGACCAATTTAGTGTTGCCAATCAACCTATCCCCAGGTGCATGTCTTTGGAGGTGGGAGGAAGCCGGAGTAGCCGGAGAAAACCCACGCAGTCACAGGGAGAACATGGAAACTCCACACAGAAAGATCCCGAGCCCGGGATTGAACCCAGGACTGCTCAGGACCTTCGTATTGTGAGGCAGATGCACTAACCCCTCTTCCACCGTGCCACCGATGAAGTGATTCAGTAGGTGTAAAACATTGAATAAAATGTTTTCCTGTATGACTGACTTTACTTTCACTGTCACTTTTGCCTTTGCGACGTGCAATGTACAAGTTGATCGACAATATTGTCCCCAACTGCATGTTAGGTAAAATCGTCATCAACCGTCATCAGTCACTAATCAACAGAGTACAAGCCAGGTCAGCATTTTAGGTTAACCTGAGTGGTGGTTCATATTAATGAAAGTGGAGTGGCAAAGTGCAAAGAAAAGTAAAAAAAGAGAACAAGTGTACAGGTTTTGTAATCTCACCTAGCTGCGTTGAGTTTTTTTTTCCTGCTCCAATTGGGACGCGAAGCACAGTTTGCTGGCATGAGAGGTGAGCGTGCTGACTACTGAGCTAAAAGTCTGATCAACCTAATTGATAGCACAGGGTTTCCACCACTGGTCATAACATCGATTTCATCCAATTTGTGTTTCAGTTTGTGTTTTTGTAGCTTTAATGTTAACGTTAATGTCTGTCTCCACCTGTCTCAGACAGAGTGTGTGGCTCCAAGATGTGCTATTGTTTTATTGCAATACATCCACTTTTTACAGGTAGCCCACACCAATGGTAGCCAACCAGTCAAAGACCAATAGCCACATTTTTACTGTTACCACAAAGAGCCACATCGTACACATGGGCACACAAATATATCACCCCATCCCTTCCACACACACACACACACACACACACACACACACACACACACACACACACACACACACACACACACACACACACACACACACACGCCCCTTTACTCAGTTAGATGTATTGTAAATGTCACACACCCACATGATAATAACATAAATTGACCCCTACAGTACTAAGACCACCGGCCAGTCATTTTCAACAATGGACATTGTGTGCTGTCCACACAGACACACCACCAGTTCAACCATGTTCAAGGCGCTGAAGATTGGAAGCTTTGAATGACGCCTGACATATAAGGCAGAAAGGCTTGCCCTTACGTTGAACAAAAAATATTAACGCTCTTACTCTGTCAAAAATGGCCTGTGTTCATCTTTTTTTTGTAGTGCATTTTTACCCCGCCATTTTGAGAACAGCAATTGTATGTATTTGGGGACAATACATACATAGTTGAATATAAATAAAATTACGCAGTCAGTCCAGAATAACGCCATCATTTATTTCACCCTGTGATTTTATATTGTTTGAATATGATTGTCCAAGAGTAGCAACATTTGAAATACACTACTGTAACAGTCTTGTTCTTATTCTTTTAGGACCGATGGATCACAGTCAGGCAGGTCGCCAAGATTACAAGTTCTTTTATTTTGTTTCTACCAAAATGTCTTTTCTCTTTCTGGAAGTTTTTCTTTTCGCTCCTCTGCTTTTTTAGCTCAGGCGTGCTTTTTCTTCCTGGCTTTTCAGCCCCTCTATGCGGTCACCAACACTGCTAATAAAAAGACCGGTGATTAGATAACTCGTTCCAGCTGAGGTGTCCACTCACCTGTCATCTGCTTCCAGCCGGCTTCTGCGCATGCCCTGCCCACAGGCGGCGTGTGGACCACGCCTCGCCTTCCACAACTACTTTTAAAATTTTACCAGATTTATTAGGTATATTTGCACAATGTATCAGTATCAGATCCATCTTCTTCTGCTTATCCGAGGTAGGGTCGCGGAAGCGGCAGATCCAGTCGCCAATTCTAGCCTGAATTTTATTTGGTATCGAATCGTAAAGAAAATCAGTGGCATCGCACATCAGTAATTGTTGATGTAGACGCCCGTATTTGTTGTACAAATGCACTACAAGGAGAAGTGAGGGATCTTGTTGCCTTTTTTGTATTTGACTTTATTAAAATGTTGGGTATATTTACTGTTTGGCACAGCCGGACTGGTGCAGGAGAGCATATAGAGAAAAAGAAAAAAAAAAGAAGAAAATAAATTGTGGGGACAAGACAACAACAACAAAACACAAAACAAACAATATAAGTGTATTGTTATTTACAGCTGAAATTAATCCTAGAGACTCACCTGAGCCTACAGAGCCCAGAGGATGGCTTTTTGACTGTTTGGTCATTGCACAGACTTGTGGACACTTTAAACGGAAGCCTTAATCTTTCGCTGATCTTTTGTGTGAAATTCAGCATGCTTTATTTTTTAAATTATGCTGTTGTGTGTCTATCTTCAAAACAAAACAAAATATAATAATACTAATCTGACCCAGAAATACTACCCCATACGCCATTAACCCTTTTTCTAGGTACTTGGAACAAAAAGATACTTGACTCTTGCTGGAAAAAGGGCTATAAAGTAGTCACAAAATAGCTGAATCTTATTTTAAAGGAGATACATGGTGTTTATCTCCTAATATTGTGCTTCAACATGATGGGCTTCACTCTAACAAAGAGGCCAAGCTCTGTGAACCGTTAAAAGTGACATTAAGCACAAACTTTAAAGCATCTCCAGACAAGCTATCTCTAATGTTTGGCAACATCTGAGGTGGGCAGATCCTTATTGCACATTAAGTGCTTTTAGACACAAGAGCAGGCAGCGCATGAAGTGAGGGATGCATTAGCAGACGATATGTGCTTTCTCTTGGATGCCTCTTCTATTGATTTCTATGGGCCTTTTAATTTAAGGCACTCTCACTTAAGGCTGAGTGGAATGTGAGAAAACGCTGGCTGCATATCCAGCTGTTAATGCTACAACCATGTTCAATTAAAAATGCATGAAGCCACAGATTCAAATCACCATGAAAGTAATAGGATTGTTACAAAATACAAGCGCAGTCTTGCAAATGTTTCTCTCTGGTCCCATTTGAGGGAGAGAAGACTTATGGATCACTGCCAAAGACCATGAGTGAAGCAAAATGAGGACAATTAATCCCTTGAATGCTGACAAACTTGGTGGACGCAGCTAATTGGCGAGAGTACGACCTTTGTTGAACGCTGACCACTCTGCTACTTGATAACTTTCCCCAGACTGCACGGTCTAAATGAAAGTGCTGTTTTCAGCTGCGGTGACGATAGGATGGATGCCAGCAGAAAGCGAATGAGGGCGCGAGGTAGCTCTATGCAAAGGCACTCTTGAGTCAAGCTCATTAACCCCAGCAAGAGAAACGTTACAATGAACCAGAAGATATGCGTGGCATCGGGTCACATCCAGAAGCGTGGCTCCCTGTCAAAGCTGAACCCTCAGCTACTGACACAGCACCGTAGGCATTTCATATATTAAAGTCCTTTTTTTCTGGGTTGACTTTTAAAGGGAGAGAAGGATGCTGAACTATCATACAGTAGTACTTCCAACAGGATGTCAGACAGACACAGGACAAGGAAATTACCCCAAAGCAACACTCCAAGAATTTTGTTGGACAGCTTTATTTGTACCACAACTGTCAAACTCAAACCCCAGGGGCCTCATCTGGCCCGCCACATCATTTTAGGCTGCCTATAAAAGCCTAGAAATAATGTGCGTTAATAAGCCATTTCTTCTTTCTTGATAAATGAGGTAAATGCAGTTCTTAACTTGGTATTATTTGACAAGCTATTCCGAGCCTTTTTTTTGTCATTAAAACTATTTTCAAATTAAACTTTTCTACACTTACCGGACTAAAACATCTGCTTGTCAGGTTGACTTCCGATTACAAAGCAAATTTTTCCTCAGGTTGTTGGTAAACAATGATGTTGATCAAATGAAGGGAAAATTGTGTAATAATTACGAGTTCCTTACAGGATTTTGCGGACATTTTTGTGATTGTTTTAGCCTGAAAAGGACCTGCACTTTTGCCTATCGTTCACAATCATATGAGAGGCAAGAAATGGTCAATGGTAAATGGTAAATGGGTTGTGCTTGTATAACGTTTTTCTACCCCTTTTTAAGGAGCCCAAAGCGCTTTAACAGTATTTCCACATTCGCCCATTCACACACACACATTCACACAGCATGCAAGGCGCTCACTAGGACCCATCAGGAGCAAGGGTGAAGTGTCTTGCCCAAGGACACAACAGACGTGATTAGGATGGTAGAAGGTGGGGATTGAACCAATAACCCTCGGATTGCTGGCACAGCCACTCTACCAACTTCGCCACGCCGTCCCCAAGAAGACAAAGTTGTTGTTTTTTGCTTTCTAACATAAAAATCGGCTCGCACTTGGTGGCTAGCAGTGCAGCTAATGGGAGCAACTATACCTCTAAATCACTTTTAAAATGCATTGAAACCCGTCAACAATACTTCATTATGTTCTATAACCTGTACAATAACAAATCTTTAGCAAAATTGTTATTGTAAGAGCGAACACTGAGAAACAATTTTTCTAGCTTAGTAACACATCGGCATGCTACGGTATTAGCTGTAAAAGCTAACTACCACATGGGATAAGCTAGCTTCTACAACAACACGAAACGCATTTGAGTTTGTAATGTATCAAGACATGCAATACGACACCTTGTGCTGACTGAAAAACATGAACAATCATATTACAGTATCTGTATTAGCCCACAGTTCATCTTTTGTTTGTACATAGCTAGCCGATGTACTGTATTTGCATGATGTATCATGATCGATTAAAGGGACTCTGTCATGTTCTGTGGTCTGCATTCTGTTTAGTTATGTTCTGTTTGTTTTTGACTCCATTAGTTCCTGTTTTCGTGCACCCTGGTTTGTTTTAGTTTCCATGACAACTCATTAGTTTCACCTGCCTGATTTGTTTGAACCCACGCACCTGTTGTTAATCATGTCACTATTATTTAAGCCTGTAGTTGCCAGGTAGTCGACCTGGCGACATTACTCTAATGACATTATTCATCTCTTGCTCCGCCCATGTTGGATCACTCGTTTTTTGCTCGGTCCATGCCATAGTTCTCGTCACTGTAAGTGTTTTGGTTTATGTCCATAGTTCATTTTATGTGTTGACGTTTTTTTTGGTTTCCTTCATTAAGTTGTATGCCTCCACTGTGAGCGTCTTTTGTTTGTACCCTTTTTGCCTTTTTGAGTGATAAATTAAATCATGTATTTACCTTCAAGCCATGTCCAGTCCAGTTTGTTTGCATTCCGGGATAACAATACACGCAGTAAACTGAATCAAAGTCCACGTTTTTACAGACTCACTCAATGTACAGTTGTTCTTCTGGTCCAGCTGGCCTGGGACATTTCATGTTGATTTTCGGAAAGCAATCCATTTATGTTAAAATAGATTTGCTCCAAGTTCCACATACAGCATCAAAATTGGTTTTATCCCACTCTCCCGGGTTCCGTCTGCTCCAATGTGTCACCTTCTTCCATGATCGCTTCTATAAGCAGCAATATATTTAGTTTTAAAAGTGTAAGGTTGTAAATCCTCCTTTCTCCAAAAAAAGTTGTTTTTCGATGTCTGTTACCAAGTCTGCCATTAATAGAAAACACTTGTGTGTTATTCCGTAAGTATGAACACACATACTGCTACGGAAACACAGAAATCAATGCTCAAAAAAGAAATCAGTCCTGGAAAAGACTAAAATGATGTAAATACCGTAAATATTGAATATATTACAAATTGTCAGGAACGTGTCTGTTACTACATTACATATAAACTTGCAGTGTGTATACAAAACGTTGCTAGAAGGTTTTTAAGGTGTTTTAGAAAGCTCTAAAGGTTACAACGGTGACCTAAATTATGACTTCATCTTTCAAGCGTATTTTATCAATTTTAAAATTGTATAAAAAATATTGAAAAAAGATGTGAGTTCTCGTCTCTCATAATTATTGAGAACAATAGGCAAATTCCTAAAAAAGTGCAGTTCCCCTTTAACATGCCTGATTTCACTGCAGCATTTTAAAAGTTGCGTCAAATTTGCCTCAGTTTTGAAAATGCACACAGGAAGGCATTTGACTGTTTAGACTGTTGTGTTGCATTTGAATGCTCTTGGTACACATTTGATTGGCCAAAATATCAATGACTGGCTAAAATGTGCGGAGAAATTGTTGGTGTACTAATGTTAAAGCCAGAATTCGTAATAACGGGGATATATATAAATGCCATTAGTAACTCTGTTACTTATAAACATTTCTCAGATGCATATGGCAGATATTTAAAAACATTTTTTTAGGTAACGTGTAAATTACTCTCCATTGTAATTAATTACATTTATTAAAAAGTAATTATGTTAGTTATTCAATTTTTTTTTGGGGGGGGGTAACGAGTAACTATAATTAATTACTATCTAAAAGTAATTTTCAGAAAAACTGATAGGTTGATAGGCAACACTAAATTGGCCCTAGAATGTGAGTGTGAATGTTGTATGATTATCTGTGTTGACCCTGTGATGAGGTAGCGACTTGTCCATGGTGTACGCTGCCTACCGCCCGAATGCAGCTGAGATAGGCTCCAGCACCCTCTGTGATCCCGAAGCAATATACACTTGGGTTCACTTAAAAGGTACTGTTAGCAACAAACTCAGAGTAACATTTAAAAAAACACAAAAAACACTGGCTGGCTTATGTTACCATTAGTGGTTGAACAGAACACATTTGTTTGATAATTGTCCAGTGTTAATTTTGTTGACTAAATTATATATATATAAATTTTGTCAGCCACCTATTTTCCCCTGACTGAAATAAGACAATAACGACAAAAATAAAATGCATGTTGACGAAAACAATAACAAAATGATTTGGAAAATTTAGTCGACGAATTAAAACGACACAAAACTAATTGACAGAGACAAAATCTAATCATATTTAATTTCATCTTAAAGGGGAACATTATCACAATTTCAGAAGGGTTGAAACCAATAAAAATCAGTTCCCAGTGGCTTATTTTATTTTTTGAAGTTTTTTTCCAAATTTTAACCATCCCGGAATATCCCTAAAAAAAGCTATAAAGTGCCTGATTTTCGCTATCTGTGAAGCCATCGTCCATTTTTCTGTGACGTCATACAGTGATGCCAATACGGATAGCACAGCAAGATATAGCGACATTAGCTCGGATTCAGACTCGGATTTCAGCGGCTTAAGCGAGTCAACAGATTACGCATGTATTGAAACGGATGGTTGGAGTATGGAGGCAGATAGCAAAAACGAAATTGAAGCAAAAACTGAAGCTATTGAGCAAATAGCTATTGACGCTATTCGGCCATGTTTGCCTTAGCATCGCCGGTAAAATGTGCAGACCAACGATCGGAAGTTTCGCATCTTATGACACTGGATCAACTTAAATCCATCGATTGGTAAGTGTTTGTTTAGCATTAAATGTGGGTGGAGGGAAACGCTGGATGTAAATATGGTTTCAAATGTACATAGAGCTAGCCTAAATAGCATGTTAGCATCGATTAGCTGGCAGTCATGCCGCGACCAAATATGTCTGATTAGCACATAAGTCAACAACATCAACAAAACGCACCTTTGTGATTGAGTTGACTTTATCGTTGGAAATGCATCTGCAGGTTAGCCATACATCTCTGTGCCATGTCTGCCTTAGCACCACTGGTAAAATGTGCAGACACTCTGGCACATTCGATGGGGGTCTGGGGGCAGATTTCTTTGACTTTATCGTTGGAAACGCATCTGCTTTGAGTGTCGCAGGATATCCACACAATCTTGCCATCTCTTCGTCAGTAAAGTGTGCGGAACAAACGACTGACTATTTCGTCGGCTTTCCCCACACCCTCGTATTTTGAACACATTTCGTCCAATTTCTTGCCACTTTTGCATCTTTGGGCCAGTGGTGCATCTTGAATCCCTCCCTGTTAGTGTTGTTACACCCTCCGACAACACACACCGACGAGGCATGATGTCTCCAAGGAAAAACGGAAAAAACAGAGCTGAGAATGTGTTTGAGAAAATGGCGGCTTTATTACCTAGGTGACGTCACGTTCTGACGTCATCGCTCCGAGAGCGATAAACAGAAAGGCGTTTAATTCGCCAAAATTCACCCATTTAGAGTTCGGAAATCGGTTAAAAAAATATATGGTCTTTTTTCTGCAACATCAAGGTATATATTGACGCTTACATAGGTCTGGTGATAATGTTCCCCTTTAAGGGGGTTGGCATAAGCTAGGAATGGCGGGGATCCAATCAGAACTACAACTCAGTGTTTCGCTTTTATCACTGGGAAAAAAGACGATAGGGATGTAATAATAAACGATCACAATGATGACGGCAACGACACTTGCGACAGTTAGTACTACCCTTTTAAATCAAAATGACCTAAATGTTGTGATCCGATGGTCTGATCATCACTATATTGTTATTTTTGTTCCATTTTTATATCACTCTGCGGTTTGACATACTTAGTTCCTGTTTTGTTCGTTTCCATGGTCACTCATTAGTTTCAGCTGCTACTCTATTTTCCAGCACACCTGTCTTTACTAATCACCACCTGTTTATAAGCCAGCGTTTTCTGTTCACTGATTGTCGGATCTTAGTTTGTTCACATACATCTGTTTACGACTTGTCTCTCACTCTCGTTTTCGCTAGCTCTCACGCTAAGCTTTATTTTATTCCAAGCTTTCACGCTTTTTTTTTTTTTTGTTTCCTTTTGTGTGCCTTTGTGCTTCGGTTTGTTTGTCCTAGCTTTCCATGCTAGCGCTTTTATTTGCCTTTTCTATTTGTATCAGTGTTTTTGTTCAAAGCTCCTTTTGTTTAATAAATCCCTTAGTTCTTACCTTTTTGCTGTGTTCTTGCTGACGCATCCACGGAGGACCGAATCCGGCATTACAATGCCACACAAGCGTAACACTAAAATCTGAAAACTCCACTTTTATAAACTCACGGGCTGCCGCGGATTTACTGTTGCCAGCTCTTTAATGCCAACATAAAAAACAAGAGACAAATGTCTTTCCCTGTTAAAACAAAATATCCCAATCCAAACTTCTATAAACACATTACTGTCTGAGCAACTATGTAATTCAGTTGTGCACATTGAACCTACAAGCCGTGCTCTCTTAGCATGGAATTATGATGATCGATCATTACTCAGAGGAATAGAGACTAGGTCAGGGGTCGGGAACCTTTTAGCCTGAGAGAGCCATGAAAGCCCAATATTTTAAAATGTATTTCCGTGAGAGCCATATTATTATTTTTTTTAACACTGAATACAATGAAATGTTTGCATTTTTAAGTAAGACCAACATTTTTAGAGTAAAATAATTCTCCTATTCTTTTTAATAACATTGTTATTCTGAAGTTAACCAATACTAAGTAAAATACTTCTTACTATTAATGAACAGGTGCGGAAGAAAACAGATGGATGGATTAAGATGCATGAGAATGTTTTATATTCTGAATGTTATTTTTAACACTGATTACCAACTGAATTATTCATTACTTAATGTGTTAAGCAATGTCAGCTAATATTTATCTGACAGCCAGATGCAGACATCAAAAGAGCCACATCTGGCTCTAGAGCCATAGGTTCCCTACCCCTGGACTAGGTGTTTTCATTTTGCGTTCAGGGACCGCTGAACGGAGAAGGATAGACACGACGCCCGCCAGAAGTGATACATAATTAAAATAAATTTCATTTGTTACGCACATTTCATTTAAATACGTCTTAAAGTGGTACTGTACAAATACATATTTACAGTACAACAATAAAAGATTAGCTATTAAAACAGATAAAACACTAACATAACAAACACAAGAAATGCAAAATAGTGATATGAATGTCTCATATTGTTACATCCTATTCTGTATTGTTACACTCATCTTTATGATGTGTCCTCTACCCCTGGAAGAGAGAGAAGACCAATGGACTCAATTTACCTTTGCATGGTAGACAACAAGACACGTAAACCCCGTGGCTTCCTTTTCTCTGGTTCGTGACTTCTCGTTGTTTCTTGTTCCATGGGCTCACCATCACCATTGGAAAACCGTAGGTTTTAACTTGTTGGACCTGTATGCTCTTTTACTATCGAGATTCGAGAATCCTTGATCAGGACTCACTTTTGAAGAGACTTGCTCGTGGAGGCACCCACTTTCATATGCAGACTTCTGTGAGAGTGACACCAATGCTGTAACATTTACCTGTGACCTGTTTTAATTAATGCTTGTGAAAACAAAAAGAAGGCGGGTCGAGTCTCAAACACCGGCATTGGGCAAAGTTGCAGGTCTGCAGAGAATTTGCGATAATTAGTGAAATTTGCGTCAATTGTCTTGATCGCGACTTTGCAAAATCCTGGAAGGACTGAATAAGTGAGGCCCAAGAGTTTTATGCACCTGATTTATACATATTCATCTCACAATAGTATTTATTAAATGTAAAATACATATTGGAAAATAAAACTGCTTGATCTTGTCACTGTTCAGCCACAACATCATTACTGTCACCACATGCCTATAAAACTTCTCATACAGTCCTTTATAATCCTGACTTGTTCAAATAAAGGCTTTGCAGCAGGTAGGTGCAATCAGAGTGATGAGTAAACACATATGCAATGTATATCTTGCCTATTAATCTGAGCACCCAGCTGTGAGGAAAGCTTAGCTGCCATATCTCCGCCGGTCCACACAGCGGCCTGTCGGTGTTGCCTCCTCTGTTAGGATTCCATCGAGAGCGCCGCATCGTTTTTTCGCAGAGAAAGCACAGATCAGAGCACGTCGCTGAATGAGTGCCGCCTGTTTAGTTGAAAATTTTTGAAGCTGGCAGCTTTTTTTGTAGACCCGGAGTCATGCATCTGCATCTTAACCTTTAAGCCCGTGAGAGATGATGGAGAGACAGACGGAGCCGTAGATGAAATGATGCGGAGACAGCTTGCCATCATTCCTGCTCTGAGACTAAGCACATTAGAGAGAAAGTGAACTGAGGTTCATATGCGTTTTCTTTTTTTCCCTCTCGCCAATACTGTAGGTGTGCAAAAGACAAACATTGTGTCAATAAGATGCTACATGTCTGAAGAGGTTTCCAGACCGTGAATGAGGCGTGAAAAGCTACTTAGAGAGGTTAAATGTACAAAAATCAAACTCCAAAAAGGTTTCAAGGAATTGAAGTTTATTTTTTCATTACATTGTGGTCACACTATTTGCAAAAAAATAAATAAACAGATGGTATTTTATAGTGTAATAACCACCTTCTAGTCCCATGAATAATATTCCTAAATATTCTTGTCTTGTCTTGTCTTGTCTTACAACACTTAAAACTTTAGTATATCCGTATGTGGAATTAAATCATGGAATGGATTTACCAAAGAAATCCACAAAAGCACCAATATGATTCAGTTTAAGAGACTGTTCAAACTACAAATTAGGGCTGGGCGATATATCGATATACACGATATATCGCGGGGTTGTCTCTGTGCGATATAGAAAGTGACTATATCGTAATATTCGAGTATACGTTCTCACGTAGTTGCTTTTAGCTGCGGGCATTACACTACAGGCTCTTCCCACTCCTTCTTGTGTCTCCTTCTCACAGACAGCGAGCGCACATTCTTAAATACGTCACATACTGTCACGTCATAAGTCAAATACGCATACGCCCTCACCCAGCAGACAGGTAGCAGCGTGGCTAACGTTAGCTGCGATGCTAGCGGAGTGTTGCGAGGGGTAATACGAGAGAAAGAAAATGCGAATCTGGTAACAAATGAAGGAAAAATTAATTCCCAAGAAAAACAGCAGGGGGTCCATCGTCTGGCGGTGGTTTGGCTTTAAGCGGGAATATGTCGAATAGACAACTTTAATTTGTCAAGTGTGGGGCACAAGCGTTGCTACCAAAAGTAGCATTACTGCTAAAATGTAGCACCGTTTGAAAAGTCACCTGCTAATGGCTTTAATAAATACAGTTTTGGTAAATTGGCTTAGTTGTGATTTCCTTCTCTGCATGAAAGTTTAAAATGAGCATATATTAATGCAGTATGAACAAGAATGTTTTAATGTAGACACATAGAATAATCACACTGCTGTGATTATATGCATCAAGTGTTCATTCAAGGCAAAGGCAAAATACAGAGAAATATATTGTGTATCGCGATATGGCCTAAAAATATCGCAATTATTAAAAAAAGGCCATATCGCCCAGCCCTACTACAAGTGTTCACAAAGTTCACAGAACAAAAATTATGATGAACAGCTTGAACCATATTTTTATTTTATTTTTTATTTTATTAAGACAAAGATTATTTATGTATTTAAAATTTGTATGTAAACTATGGTATATTATTTATTGATTATTTATTTGTTCACAGTTCTGTTACAGAGAACAAGGAAATTGGATAAAATTGCTATGGTATGAAAAGGGGTAGGATTAAATAAACTCTGCTTCTTCCTACACCTTTACAGACGTGCTGTAATGAAACAACTGGAAATATGCGATGCATTACATTGTATTGTATGCATGTTCGAAATAAACTGAAACTGAAAACTTAAAAAAAAATGTCTCTACTCATTCATTACAGTTCTGTCAGTACTTACTAATGAACAATTTCCCTTTTGGATCAATAACGTTTGTCTAAGTCTGATGAATGTGTTCTTTTTGCCAATCTATCAATCAAATGTTATTTGTATGGCTCCTCATCATAAGTGCCTAATAGGGCTTCACACACTCACAACGACATCCTCTGATCCAAACCCATATTTTATTCATTCTTCCATGCTAGTTATCTACTTATCTATGGTTAATTTTCTGTTTTGATTCTTTTTCTTTCTTTTGATATATATATTTTTTTACGCCTGATTAAATGTGAGTTATAATTGTGGACATGTTAAACACTGCAAATGAACTAACAAATGCTGCATGTGAGCCTTCTACTTTAAATGCATCCGGCGCGTTCAGATTGCCTTAAAGATTTGTTCCACTTTATATTCCCTGCTGAAATAGAGGAAGGAAGTGCGTCCAGGCAGTTTGCCAGAAAACGTAAGAATGCATGCAAGCACGTAAGGCTACGAAGTCAAGACTGTGTGACGTGTTGTGCTGTAAAGCTGTCTGGCTAAACATGTGATTGCAATATTGATGTAAACAATGTTGTGGGAGGACTTACATCAACACTTGGATAAAGGAGGTGACCAACATGCTCAATTCAGGAGATAGGTTATGTTAACGAATGAAGGTGGTGTTTGTGTAACTGTGGAGAGGCGGCGCCGACGAGCCGACAGTGGGCTCGGACAAACGATGGCCCGGCCCAAGATGGAGGCCAGGAGGCGGAGCATGCAGCAGATCGGAGAGTCGGGGCACGGCTGGAGCGACACTACAGCCATCAGAGTCAGGTGCGTACACAGCACACCTGTGCTCAATCCCTGCATCTTCTCCTGCAGCATAAAAAGGGTGAGGGAGGAACGATCGGGGGAGAAGTAGGAGAGGAACCATCCGATCACAACGACCACGTGAGAGACGAGAGAGAACCCGAGCGAGATGAGTCCCTTCAACAGACGCAACCACCGGCCACCGAAATGTGCGCCGCCGCGACCAGCAGGAAAAGCCAGCGCACTAGCAATTGGCGTGACAGACAGGCAAGACGACATGATGGTGGTTGAAATAATAAACTATGGTCAAACCTGCTATGATGTGTGCGGTCTCATTTACGTGCCGATGCCCCCTTTGACTGTCTCCACCCCGTTAGCCCTGTTGTAGGTTTTAGCGCTTCCATATCGCGTCCACTGACATATAGTAAAGTTAATACTTTAGAACTATAGGGTGCATGTGCATGTACGAGCCAGTCTACCCCACAACAAGAGGATAGAGAAATTTAACAAACTTATTGACAACAACTTTGGACTGCAACTAAATAAAACATAGCGGATTCGCGACAAGGTAGGTAAGTAGGTTGTTATTGTTATTGCACAAGTACAACAAAACTTTATTTTAAGCACAAACTCGTTGAAGATTATACAAACAAACAGTGTACAGGGTTACAGAACAGAAATGCTGATGGGTCGTCACAAGGCGCCCAGTAAAAGAAGGATGAGTAAAAATATACAATCTGGACTGGGCTACCAAGGGGGCATAGTCTGGAGTGGGAAAACACCTCCATAGCAAAGCACATATACATATTACAACAGTCATCTCGGGATTAGCAACAGAGGGGAAGGAGTGGGGGGCCACGGTGGCAGACTGCAGCTTTAGGTGCTGCCCAACTGTCCATCACCCCTAAGAGATTTGCGTCAGGGGCGTTGGATGGGGAGCGGGGTATGTGTGTGGCGTATATTTTTTGTGAATGCGTGTGTGTGTAAGCCTGCCGCATGTCTGTGTGTCGTGCAGCCGCTAGTCATTCCAAAGTCAACAACAACGGGTGTGTGTCCATGAGAGACAAGAAGGGAGTTTGTTTTGTCTTTGCCGCACTGTCCTTTGGGAGAGTCTCGAAGCCAGGGAAACAATCCAAGTTTGAATGTTTTGTATGCGAGTGAAAATAAAAATTTGCTTTTCATTCTAAATTGTCTGTGTTTGGTCCTCAAAACTCATCCTGCAGAGCAGACCGTCCGATGTTATCCAAATATCAATCCGAATAGGTGGATATCTTCACGTCCTCGGCTGATCTGGCGACCCTTTCAGGGGCACTCTCCGAAGAGTCCGTCATGTGTCCAGCAACAACCGCTCTTCGGGCTAACCTCTAATGTATATATCTGCTGACGCAAGTAAGGCAAAATATGTCACTAACGTCTCCAATTCTAAAACTGGTCGTTAGTAGCTAGTTTGGAAGAAGGCAATATATATGTATATATATATATTTTTTTAATAAATATCTCTGCCATGCCTCCATGGTTTGATTTCACATTTTCGTACATTTTCATACACAAAACAGGTGTCATCGAGTGAGAAACTTTGGTTTTGCATAATAGGACTTCCTTAAGCCAGCTGCACCCCTGTTGGGCCCAACAGTGACCTTTGACCTAAAGAAATACTCTTCTGGTTGACTGGACAGTCATTCCTACAGACATACAGTATGCCAACACCTTGCAGAAAGTTGTTAACCTTACCATTCTTATGACATGAAGCTGTAATGGCCAGGTGTCCCAATAATGTTTGTGCTTTTATATCGTCTACTTCTTGGCTCTAGAAATCCATCCATCCATCCATTTTCTACCGCTTATTCCAGACCTCGGCAAATCAAGGCCCGGGAGCCACATGCGGCCCGTTGAGCTTTTTAATCTGGCCTGCCGGACATTCCCAAATAATTTTTTTAGATCTTTAAGATGGAAAGTGTAGCTGCCATTATGATGTGCAGTCATGTTTTCTAATGACTGTAAGTCTTCAATTGTACAAAGTATTTCAATGGTTGGAATCTGCGCTTATGGATGATATACCAGTTACTCCGGTCATCTAATTAGTTACTATGGTCATCTAATTGTTACAATGGTCATCTAATTAGTTACTATGGTCATCTAATTAGTTACTATGGTCATTTAATTGTTACTATGGTCATCTAATTAGTTACTATGGGAATCTACGTCACAGCAGCTCAGACGAGGCACCAAGCAGTGTGGGCGGGAAGCGGTTCCACAGACGGGGAAGGAGATTTTCACAACAAAGTTCTCAAGCTTAGTGATATATAGAATATAATAGAATAGAATAGAAAGTACTTTATTGATCCCTGGGGGGAATTTAGCAAATATCAGATACATCAGATTGTAGGTGGGTTTATTGTGTAACCTTCGCCTTCATATTTCACTGTTTGTTGCATTTTTGTTGCGTTTCACTTGATTGTAAAATATGTCGATCGAAAGCGGGTGTGACGTTCATATTTAGTCAATATTCAGTGTTTTATCTTTCATAGAAAAAATTCGAATTCCATTAGGTTTTTTAAGGCGGTCTGTCATAACGTTTTTAGCATTCAATCAGACATTATTGTGAGGTTTTATATTAGTGTTCATAAAAATAAATTAATCGGCCCCCAGACACATTTTTCTCTCTAAACGTGGCCCTCAAGTCAAAATAATTGCCCAGGCCTGACTTATTCCCTTCGGGGTCGCGGAGGGCGCTGGAGCCTGTCTCAGCTACAATCGGGCGGAAAGTGGGGTACACCCTGGACAAGTCGCCACCTCATCACAGGGCCAACACAGTTAGACAGACAACATTCACACTCACATTCACACACTAGGGACCATTTAGTGTTGCCAATCAACCTATCCCCAGGTGCATGTCTTTGGAGGTGGGAGGGAACCCAGGCAGTCATGGGGAGAACATGCAAACTCCACACAGAAAGATCCCGAGTGCAGGAGCAAACCCTGGACCTTCGTATTGTGAGGCAGACGCACTAACCCCTCTTCCACCGTGCTGCCCTGGCTCTAGAAATAAACCGCTAAATTGCTAAATCATTTTGTAATTCAATAGGTGTCGTCTCACGGTACCATTTTGTTCTCTATCCTTCACAGGATATAGCAGGTGAAAACCTTTGGCCGGTAGCAGCATGCAGGAACATGACTCAATCATCAAAATAAATGGCATTTATGTCGCTGTAGAGCAGTCTGCAATTGTTGAATGACATTTTATCTCCTGTGTAGTATCCCGTATGTGGGACGGCAGGTATGGGTTGGCGGTTGGTTGAAGCATGAAATTGATTTCAAGGTTGATTTAAAGGTTTCCTACTTCCCCCCCACGTCTACACACACAACTCAAATAAGAAAGAAAATTAAGATATAGTGGTGATTACTGATTCAGGGGTTTAAAAACACAATTAACAACATAGTTATTTTTTTTCCCTATGACCTGTTGTGTTTTGAAAATATCATGGCTTTTATTCAAGACGTTGAATACATTTAGAGGGATGTTACAGGAATATGAGGAACATTTAGCAAGTCCGTGTGGAACGCATGTATAGCAGGAGGGCTGATCTGCTGACCTCATAATGAAATGATGATTAGCATTTATTAAAACTCTTACATGCTAAAGGTCAGACTTCTGTTCCGACAAGCGGAGATGAAACATTCTACTTTTTGGGGGGGAATGTCATGATTTGAATTAAGATTGTCAGATTGGCTGTAAGCTCATATCACATTGCAGGCGTCTTGTATGACCTTTTCAAGGAATTGTCATTTTCCACCCCTGTGATGCCACCATGGCTGAGTGGGGGTGTGGGCCCTCCTCTTTCCTCATGTAATTTGTCCTGGCTGTTATCGTTCACACCGCGCTTCTCCCAGCCACTGGCCCAAATGCCTCTGTAACTTTGCACCAGCAGGCTGCGACTACACACAAATGAGAATGTAGCTCTTCAGGCTCCACTCTTTGCTTTGTGTGAAGTTGGAAATGCCTTGGCTTTGCTCTGTTGTTGGCCTGAGCATCGCACTCTCATAACCTGCCACGCTACTGAGTAGAAAGCACCTCTTTTTAAGTCAACAGGATCACAGCTGACCATTTTACTTTAATGGACAGATTCAAGCACTGAAGACGTTGCCAGTAAAATATTTGACCTAAAATAAACGAAATTACTGTACAAACAACCAGAGTAAGAAGTAAAAATGTTGTGTTATTTAATACAGTAGTAAGATACAGTCGTGGTCAAAATTTTATATACACTTGTAAAGAACATAATGTCATGGCTGTCTTGAGTTTCCAATAATTTCTACAACTCTCATTTTTTTTGTGAGAGTGATTGGAGCACATAATTGTTGGTCGCAAAAAACATGGGTCAACTGAAAATGTAAGCAATGTACAGCAAAACAGGCCCAAAGCATTATATTACCACCACTATGTTTGACGGTAGGTATGGTGTTCCTGGAATTAAAGGCCTCACCTTTTCTCCTCCAAACATATTGCTGGGTATTGTTGCCAAACAGCTCAATATCCGTTTCATCTGACATCACATGGACAAAGATAAAACGTTCTGGAGGAAAGTTCTATGGTCAGATGAAACAAAAATTGAGCTGTTTGGCCACAACACCCAGCAATATGTTTGGAGGAGATAAGGTGAGGCCTTTAATCCCAGGAACCCCAAGTCTACCGTCAAGCATGGGGGTTGGTAGTATTACGCTCTGCGCCTGTTTTCCTGCCAATGGAACTGGTGCTTTACAGAGAGTAAATAAGACAATAAAAAAAGAGGATGACCTCCAACTTCTCCAGGACAACCTAAAATCATCAGCCTGAAGGTTGGGTTTTGGGTGCAGTTGGGTGTTCCAACAGGACAATGAACCCAAACACACATCAAACGTGATAAAGGAATGGCTAAATCAGGTTACAAACAAGTTTTTCGAACGGCCTTCCCAAAGTCCTAAATTAAACATGTGGACAATGCTGAAGAAACAAGTCCATGTCAGAAAACCAACAAATTTAGCTAAACTGCACCAATTTTGTGAAGAGGAGTGGTCAGAAATTCAACCAGAAGCTTGTGGATGGCAACCAAAAGTACCTTATTAGAGTGAAACGTGCCAAGGGACATGTAAAGTTAAAGTTAAAGTACCACTGATAGTCACACACACACTAAGTGTGGTGAAATTACTCTCTGCATTTGACCCATCCCCTTGTTCCACCCCCTGGGAAGTGAGGGGAGCAGAAAGCAGCAGCGCGGGCTGCG
Source organism: Nerophis ophidion (assembly GCF_033978795.1). Lineage (NCBI taxonomy): Eukaryota > Metazoa > Chordata > Actinopteri > Syngnathiformes > Syngnathidae > Nerophis > Nerophis ophidion. The sequence continues at coordinate 38,178,026 of NC_084612.1, forward strand.
CTCGGGAATCGTTTTGGCGATTTAACCCCCAATTCCAACCCTTAATGCTGAGTGCCAAGCAGGGAAGTAATGGGTCCCATTTTATAGTATTTGAACTCAAGACCTACCCATCTCGGGGCGGACACTCTAACCACAAATCCACTGAGCAGGTGTACACTGCCTTCCGCCTAAATGCCCAGAGATAGGCTCCATCACAGGCTGCAGACCACTTTATTTAAATAAAAAATTTGTGTGTACTATATGGGGCATCACCACGGAAACCCTCTCATGAACTGCAGATTCATATAAAATGCTCCATCCTTTTGCAATATTCTACAACATGCAGGAGACATGTTCTTATGGTCATTTTAGAAGCAGTTGCGCAGTGCATCTACATTGAGACCACTTTTTTAATACCGCTGAAAGTGCATGGGCGAGACTGCACTAATGTGCTCAAAACGCAAAACATGTTTTTATCACATAGGATGTATGTTAGTAATATAAATTATTTTTTTTAAAACAAATGTCATTAAGAAAATATTAAATGACACCAAAACGCATCAATTGAATTCCTTTTAATCAGCCCCTTAAAACATCTATCAGCTATAGAGATGTCGATAATGGCTTTTTGCCGATACCCGATATTCCGATATTGTTCAACTCTTAATTACAGATTCTGATATCAACCGATGCCGATATATACAGTCGTGCAATTAACACGTTAACACGTTATGCCTAATTTTGTTGTGATGGATGCATTAAACAATGTAACAAGGTTTTCCAAAATAAATCAACTCAAGTTATGGAAAAAAATGCCAGCATGGCACTGCCACATTTATTATTGAAGTGCATTATTTTTTTTTAACATGCCTCAAAACAGCAGCTTGGAATGTGGGACATGCTCTCCCTGGGATAATCCTGATACCCACTACAACTATTGGAAATACTATACTTTGACTTTCACAAAGTGCATTATGTTTTATTTTTTTAAACATGCCTCAAACAACAGTTACAAAATCAATGAAGCCACACAGCTTCTGTCTAGCATATACTAAAGCATACTTGCCAACCTTGAGACCTCCAAATACGGGAGATGGGGGAGCGGGATTGAGGTGGGCGAGGTTGGGGGTCGGCGGGGTTTGGTGGTAGGGGGGTATATATTGTAGCAACCTGGAAGAGTTAATGATGCAAGGGGTTCTGGGTATTTGCTCTGCTGTGTTTATGTTGTGTTACGGTGCGGATGTATTCCCGAAATGAGTTTTTCATTCTTGTTTGGTGTGGGTTCACAGTGTGGTGCATATTTGTGTCAGTGTTAATGTTGTTTATATGGCCACCCTCAGTGTGACCTGTATGGCTGTTGACTTCTGTGTGTAAAAAGCTGTAGATATTATGTGACTGGGACAGCACGCAAAGGAAATGCTTTTTAAGGTTTATTGGCGCTCTGTACTTCTCCCTTCGTCTGTGTACAGCGGCGTTTTAAAGAGTCATACATTTTACTTTTTTGAAACCGATACCAATAATTTCCCAACTGATACCAATAATTTCCGACATTACATTTCAAAGCATTTATCGGCCGATGATATCGGCAGCCCGATATTATCCGACATCTCTAACCAGCAATGACGTTAGGAAATGATGTTGCTGAAAAGACAATGTGTCTAATATTTTCTATTTCCAACCATCCAAATACAAACTTGTATGTTGAAACGTACATGTAAGATTCTATGTCCATCGTGTGTCTTTGCAGCGCGAGCACTCCTTTCTTAGAGTCGTGTGTGGAAATGTATCTGTTAGTGCGTCTTTTTCAAACATGCTAAATAAAATGCAAAATAATGTTCCCAAAACGGTGATGAGTGTTGATTAACCACATTGTGCGTGCTGTACAATGTATTTGCATTTTCTCCTCCCAGCATTGTAGGCGTTTTGATGGTCAGCATTTATTTTGCATATTATTGATGACAGAGACTCAAAAGGGATTTTATGCCTTATTCTGCTCAAGTTTGCATGTGTTTTAGTACACGCAAACCTTTGGTAAAACAGGACTTTAGTGTACAGTAACTGCAGTAATATAGATGTCCCACTTTTACATAAAAGTGATTGCAGTAAACCCATCTTCTGGTCAGTCATGACAGTTGGCAGGGCATGATTGGTCATTTGAGTTTCTGTTATCTATGTTCCTGTAATCAAAATCATCCTCAGACATTTTTCTCATTGCCACTAAAACTTGTTGCCATATGGCAGGCTTCCCAGCAACTGTATTGCAACATTTTAATCACATTTACTATGACAGCAATCCTGCATTTTTACTTCAGGCGCCTTTTGTTATGCATGATGGGGAAGGAGACGGCACAGCAACAGGAGTAAAGCTCAACAGTTTATTTTGAGCTTGATGATGTGGTGGAGTGTGTATGCTACTGTGTTTGTTTGCAGGACTATGTGAAGTGTTACAACGAATATTTACCAGTGGTTGTTGTAAGTGCGTGTTGAGTGGGAAGGCGACCAGTCCAGTTGGGTGAGGCATGTGGGAGAATCCGTGGTACAGACGGGGGTCCGTGGGGCTGAGAGGGGCGTCAAGAGGTTCGAGTCCAAAGTGGGGGGTCGAGAACCAAGGGAGGCAGTCAGAATCCAGAGGGGTCCAGAGAAGTGAGGCGTACAGCTCACTTCTAAGGCGACGGAGGGAATTCTGGGGAAACAAGAGAAGCAAATGAGCACAAGGGTCAAAGGTCACTATGAGCGAGCAAACAAAGGTGAGGAGCCAGAGACGAAAGCTTACTGCAAGCAGATATTATGTCCCAGCGTTGGTTCTCTGGGCACGCTGGCTTTTATGGGGAGTGGTGTCATCAGAAGCAGGTGTGTTGAGTGATGATTGCGCACAGCTGTGTCGGCGCATGGTAGCAGAAGCAGAGCGTGTATGGGCGTGTCCAGCAGTGTGTGTTGCTGAAAGAGTAGCAGACTGTGTACATGCCTTAACAGAGCCCCCCTCCTTATGCGAGTCTCCTGACGAGCTACGGGGAGCTTCAGGGTGAGCCCGGTAGAAATCCTCCAACAAAGAGGGGTCAGCAAATTAGGTACCCATGACCGGTCCTCTGGGCCATAGCCCTCCCAGTCTACCAGGTACAGTAGCCCCCTACCCTGCTGACGGACCCTGAGGATCTCCTTGACTGGCCATACCTGGTTACCAATCTTGAGGATCCTAGGAGCAGGGGGGTTAGGGGCACGGGATGAAAAGGGGCTTTCTATTACAGGTTTGAGCTGTGAAACATGGAACACAGGGTGCCTCTTTAGCGAAGGCGGAAGATACAGTTTTATGGAGGCAGGATTGACAATGGCCTTCACAGAATATGGCCCAACATAGCGAGGTGCCAATTTCCGGGAGGGTACCTGGAGATGGAGGTCCTTGGCACGTCGCATCACTTGTTGTCCAGGTTGGTATGATGGTCTGGGATGCAGCACCTGTTGGCACTGCGGCGCATCCTTTCGGAGGCTTTTAAAAGTGCATCCCGGGCGGTCCTCTAAATCTTATGGCAGCGTTTGATGTGGGATCGGGTGGGCGGAACTGCTATTTCGATCTCCTGTTGGGAGAACATAGGAGGTTGATAGCTTAGGGAACATTCAAAAGGGGATATGCCAGTGGCTGACCTCGCCATAGAATTATAAGCATACTCGACCCAAGGCAAGTACTTACTCCAGGAGGCGGGCTAGCGAGCGGCAACACAACGCATCATGGTCTCCACACATTGGTTGGCCCTCTCCGCTTGCCCGTTGCTCTGGGGATGATACCCAGAGGTGAGACTGACCGTAGCCCCAATCCCCTTGAAAAACGACTGCCATACCCGGGAAGTGAACTTGGGACCATGATCTGAAACTATATCTACCGGAATGCCATGTTTTTTGACAATGTGCAGTGCAAGGTAGTGATGGGATCGGCAGTTCTTTTGACTGTACTGAATCACTAGAATCAGTTCCTTGCATTGATTTGTTCAAAAGATTCGTTCACCGAATCACTTCTGCAGCAGTAGTTCTGTGTGCAGGTCGGCGAATCATGAGTCAGTCAGTAACAGCTTCCCCAGCGGCAGATCTCGCTGTGTCAGTTGGCGAACGACACAAGCCCTCAGCACCCAATGAACGACGCGCACAGTGACGGAACGAGATCCTCAATGTGACGTCATCCTCCGCGACACAGTCAGTTCTCTGTGTCAGTACGTTCGCGAACGTGATTCACGTGATTCACGTCGCGACACAGTCAGTTCTATGTCAGTACGTTAGCGAACGTGATTCACGTGATTGATTGATTGATATATTTTTATTTCAAATATGCAAAAAAAAAAAAAAGAGCAAGCATGATCCAATACAGTGCTATAGCCTTAACAGCCATTATAACAGAATGAAAACAATGGAGAATAAAAAAACAAAAACAAATGAGCATTGGACTTTTTTTTTTTCTTACATATTTGAAAAGGAGTGAGAAGAAGTATACACTTATTTAATCCCACCCCTTTTCTTTAAATCATAAATTACTCTGAGCTAGAACTACCTGTTCACTCTATGTACAAACTTAATGAACTTGTATATACATAAATAATAAATATATAAATACATATGCACACTACACACATACATAGCCACACCATTACCACAAGTGCTCATGGAAATGGTATCATGCCAAAACAGCAGTACCAGTGCCTCAATGGGCAGCCCCAAACTCTTTTGTAACACAAGAAACTCAATAAAGCTCTTCTTCATGTCTGTACCTCTGGAATACCATGTACCTATACTTCTTTTTAAACTGGTTTAAAACTTGATTCACGTCGCGACACAGTCAGTTCTCTGTGTCAGTACGTTCGCGAACGTGATTCAAGTGATTCACGTGATTCACGTCGCGACAGAGTCAGTTCTCTGCGTCAGTACGTTCGCGAACGTGATTCACGTCGCAACACAGTCCGTTTTCTGCGTCAGTACGTTCGCGAACGTGATTCACGTCGCGACACAGTCAGTTCTCTGTGTCAGTACGTTCGCGAAAGTGATTCACGTGATTCGCGCAAGTTCCACTCATACCGGCATGGTCGCGGCGGAGCTCAACTGAACTGAGAAAGGAACAAATCAGTTCATGAAGTGATTCGGTTCAGTACGTTCACTCAAAAGATTTGTTTGTTCGAACGAATCGTTCGCAAACAATACAACACTAGTGCAAGGAGGTCAGCAGTCCCTGAGGAGGAGGGAAGCTTGGGGAGGGGAACAAAATGTGCAGCCTTCGAGAATCGATCGACAATGGTAAGGATAATAGTGTTACCTCGGGACACGGGGAATCCCGTCACAAAGTCCAACGCGATGTCGGACCAGGGACGACAGGGGACGGGTAATGGGCACAGGGGGCCCGCCGGATGTCTGTGGGAAGTTTTGTTGCGGGCGCATGTGATAGAAGCAGCGATAAACTCACGGGTGTCCGATGCCATAGAAGGCCACCAGAACCGCTGTCGGATGAAGGATTGCGTGTGTTGAAACCCCGGATGGCAGGAGAAGATGCTGGAATGCCCCCAATCCAGCACCTTAAATCGGAACTCACTGGGAACAAACAGCTTGTTGGGCGGTCCTCCACCTGGTGCAGGGTTACACAGCAGGGCGGCGTTTATCTGTTCCTCCACCTCCCAAGTGACCATGCCCACTATCCAGCCAGGAGGAAGGATGGGTTCCGCTGTCGACGAACAGGTGGGCTCCTCCGAGAACTGTCGGGAGAGGACGTCGACCTTAGTGTTGCGGGAGCCTGGCCTAAACGAGAGTGTATAATTTGGCCCAGCGAGACTGACAGTCGTTAAACCACCTGGCGGAACGAATGTGGAGCAGGTTGTGATGGTCCGTCAAGACCTGAAATTGGTGTTTTGCTCCCTCCAACCAGTGTCTCCACTCCGCCAAGGCCTCATGAACCGCTAGTAGTTCTCTGTTACCGGCATCGTAATTCCGTTCAGCCGGAGAGAGGCGTCTGGAAAAAAATGCACAAGGGTGTACAAGGTTGTCCGTACGGGAGCGTTGGGAGAGCACTGCTCCAATCCCAGAATCCGACGCGTCTACCTCCATGATCAATCAATCAATGATGAAGGAGTTGTCTGTATCGGGAGACACAAAATCCTCTTCAGTCTTCTAAACGCCTCACTAGCCTTCCTGGTCCACTGAAAAGGAATGCTGGTAGAAGTGAGTGTGTGGAGTGGTGGAGCTACCTTGCTGAAATCCCTGATGAAACGTCGGTAAAATCCGGCAAATCCCAGGAACCGTCTTAGTTCCGTACGGGTGGTGGGTTGGGGCCACTCCAGTACCGCCTTGATCTTCTTAGGGTCCGCTCTTATGTGGCCCTTCTCAACAACAGAGCCCAAGAATCCCACTGAAGGTGCGTGGAACTCACAGTTCCCCACTTTGACGAACAACCGGTTCTGCAGCAAGCGTTGGAGGGCCAAGCGGACATGTCGTTGGTGCTCCTGCAGGTTCTGGGAAAAAATCAAAATGTCATCAAGGTACACGACAATGAAATGGTCCAACATGTCTCGTAAAACGTCATTGACGAGGGCCTGGAAAACAGCAGGAGCGTTAGTAAGGCCGAATGGCATCACCCTGTATGCGAAGTGTCCGAAATGAGTGTTGAAGGCCGTCTTCCATTCATCACCCTCTTTGATTCGCACCAGGTGATAAGCATTTCGGAGATCAAGATCCTAACTTCATTGCTGGTTAGAGATCAAGTATAAAGTGCCTGGCACAGTTTTGTCACTGCCACGATCAGGAAGAATACGCAAACTATTAACTGCTGCTGAGACAAAATTGGTCAGGATGATCAAAAGTCAACCGAGAACCACCAAAAAGCATGTCTGCAATGAATGGAAGCTGCTGGAACACAGGTGTCAGTGTCAACAGTCAAGCGTGTTTTGCATCTCCATGGACTGAGAGGCCCTTGCTCCATAAGCGACAATTAAGGCTCGTCTAAAGTTTGCTACTGATCACATGGACATAGATAAGACCTTCTGGAGGAAAGTTCTGTTGTCAAACGAAACAAAAATTTAACTGTTTGGCCCCAATACCCAGCAATATGTTTGGAGCAAATACGGTGAGGCCTCTAATCCCAGGAACACCATGCCTACAGTCAAGTATGGTGGTGGTGGTATTATGCTCTGGGCCTGTTTTGCTGCCAATGGAACTGGAGTTTTACAGAGACTAATGTGACAATGAAAAAGAAGGATTACCTCCAAATTCTTCAGGACAACCTAAAATTATCACCCCGGAGGTTAGGTCTTGGGCGCTGTCGGGTGTTCCAACAGGACAATGACCCCAAACACACGTCAAAAGTAGTAAAGGAATGGTTAATCAGGCTACAATTAAGGTTTTAGAATGGCCTTCCCAAAGTCCTGATTAAAACCATTTTGAAAACACATGGACAATGCTGAAGAAAAGGGGCCATGTCAGAAAATCAACACATTTAGCTGAACTGCACCAATTTTGTCAAGAGGAGTGGTCAAATATTCAACCAGAAGCTTGCCAGAAGCTTGTGGATGGCTACCAAAAGCGCCCAATTGCAGTGAAACTTGCCAAGGGACATATAACCAAATATTAACATTGCTGTGTGTATAGTTTTGACCCAGCAGATTTGGTCACATTTTCAGTAGACCCATAATAAATTCATAAAAGAACCAAACTTCAGGAATATTTTTGTGACATAAAAGGAATGTGGTCCATTCACTCTATCACAAAGAACTGAGAAGTAGAATTATTGGAAACTCAAAACAGCCATGACATTATGTTCTTTACAAGTGTATAAAAACTTTTGACCACGACTGTAAATAATATTACCTTGAGCAACACACACATTTCCAGAATAACAATCTTCTTCTCTCCAATACAAGTATTAATGACGCAAGCCACAAGAGCCGTGGGAAGTCAAGAGGAGAAATTTGTCCCCATATTCTTATCAGTGACAGAGCAGGATGTAGCCAGGAAAACTTTTGGGGTAAAATATTATATGAAGCGCCTTGACATCCAATACTTTACGTTTGAGATGTGCTTCTCCACGCAAAACAGGCCCCCTATGGATCGTGAAAACCTACACCCAGCGCATATTTGGCATTTAGAAGGAGGCGGGCTTGATGTCTATGAGCAGAACCTGACTGACATGACAACATAATTATACCGACAGCATTTCACATCAATTTCATTCGGTTTAACCAACATTAGTTACGTCAATATAAATTACTGTTAATGTCATGTTGACAGCACAGTTCGGCTCGGATGATGTCTAAAGAAAAAGTGGCCTACATTACGGTACGTTTTCTAGAGTTGTAGCGAGCTGTGCATGACCAAATATCTTAAATTGAGAGAGGACAATCTACCGCTTTGTGATCACCAGCGCACACAAAGTTCTACACAAAGTACATTTACAGTCAGTCATATCATTTTCTTTTTGTCACAAAAAAAATAATACTTACGTCAGTGTCCTCAATGGTACTTACGGCAATGCTAACAATGGAGCTAATGAAAGTCCTCTTTTGAGGTCATAGGGCCCTCTAAAAAACCGCCAACAATACTTAATTTGCATGTCATGTCTTGCATATTGACCAAGTTTTAGCAATATTGTTATTATGAGAGCTATCATCGAGGAACTTCTTTCAGCGGAGCTATGACCACAGAGCGGTCATTAGCTTATGCAGCTATTGACATACGACGCTGGTGATCTGCTGCATTGTTTTGAGTTGGTAAAAGTTTGTGTTGGATCATAAATCATGGCTCACACCAGTATAGTAGAAGGTTGTGGCCATAAACCGAGAAGTAGGTTAACTTTGATAATAAACTTAGACCCAGAGATTGCATGAAGAATTGTTCGTTTGCACCCATCTTTTTTTTTTTATATACCTGTGTAAGATGATTTCTTCATCTAAATGGGAAGCTATAAATATCCCATCAGTCGGCATCCCAATGAGAGCAGTAAAGTGATTGTTTTATTATGTTCGTAGTTTTTATTTCTTGTTTAGCACTTAGCAATAGTGCTATTTGCTGGATCTGGTTATCACTCAGCTTTTAAAACTTGTAGCTCATCCTCCGTGTATTCAGGCTAAAAAATATAAGGTTCTGGATAATTTTTTGTCCCAAATTAGTCGTCGTTGTCTCTTATGAAGTCTGCAATATTTAGGAATAGTTGTATTTAGTTGAAATAAATAAAGAACTTTGTGATGCATCTGTGAAATGAATTCGCTGCCGTAATGCTACAAATGAGCAAACTACGTAAATCAGGGGTCTCAAACATGCGGCCCGCGAGACGTCATTTTGCGGCCCGCACTTCGATATGACAATTTAATGTTGGTGCTGCCCGCGAGTTTAATATGAACGGCGCTTGACAGCTTCATACTTGCCAACGTTCCCAATTTTCCCTGGAGACCCCTGAATTTCAGGGGATGCATTCTCTCGAAATCCCTGTCGATTTATACCCAATTATCAATATTTAGGGGGTGCCATAATGACACTGTCTTTAGTGCCCTCTACATCCTGTACAGACGGCGTGCAAGCCCAATTATTTGTTGCATCTGGCCGTGTGATTCGCATGTGTGCTATTGCAGGACATATTTTATCAACAGCTACACAGGTCACACTGATTGGCCGTAAAAAAAACTTTAAAACTGTTATAAATATGTGCCAGACTGTTAACCCACACCAAACAAGAATGACAAACACATTTCCAGAGAACATCCGCACCGTAACACAACATAAACACAACAGAACAACTACCCAGAATCCCATGCAGCCCGAACTATTCTGGGCTACAATATACAAACCCCCGCTACTACCAACCCCCCACCCTCCCTACTTATGTCGGTTGAGTTGGTGTATATTGTAGCCCGGGGGAGTTTGGGCTGCAAGGTGTTCTGGGTATTTGTTCTCTTGTGTTTAAGTCGTGTTAGTGTGCGGATGTTCTCCCAAAATGTGTTTGGTGTGGATTCAAAGTGTGGCACATATTTGTAACAGTGTTAAAGTTGTTTATACGGCCACCCTCAGTGTGGCCTGTATGGCTGTTGACCAAGTACATCTTGCAGCCACTTACGTTGTTTTGCACAAGTCTCATACAACATGTTACAAAGCCGTCACATTAGTTGTGTGATGTAAAAGTGTTCACGTCTACATGTAGAGTAGTAGTTCTCTTTTTGGGGGCACACGAACCCATGGGGGTATTTGAAGGTATGCCAAGGGACAAGTGAGATTTATTTAAAAAAAATTCTAAAAAATAGCAGCAATTCATAAATCCTTAATAAGTACATTTATTGAATAATACTTCAATGAAATACGAATGTAAGTTCATAAACTGTGAAAAAAATAATACAACCATCCAACATTCAGTGTGGACAGCTAGACTTTTTATGGACATGTTCCAAAAAATATTGATGTTAAAGATTTTTTTTTTGTGAAGAAATGTTTGGAATGAAGTTGATGAATCCAGATGGATCTCTATTACAATCCCCAAAGAGGGCACCTTAAGTTGATGATTACTTTTATGTGTAGAAATCTTTATTTATCATTGAAACACTTGTATATTTTTCAACAAGTTTTTAGTAATTTCTTATCTTTTTTTCCAAATAGTTTAAGAAATACCACTACAAATGAGCAATATTTTGCACTGTTATACAATTTAATAAATCAGAAACTGATGACATAGTGCTGTATTTTACTTCTTTGTCTCTTTTTTTCAACTAAAAATGCTTTGCTCTGATTAGGGGGTACTTGAATTAAAAAAATGTTCACAGGGGGTACATCACTGAAAAAAGGTTGAGATCCACTGTTGTAGAGGACATTAAAGGCAGTGTAGTCACGGCAGCCCTTAATGATGTCGGCCGGGTGAAAACTGGGACAAATTCGGGAGAATGGTTGCACCGGTAGATTGTCGGTAGGTGCACTGAAATCCAGAAGTCTCCCGGAAAAATTGTGAGGGTTGGCAAGTACGTTGCTAGAGCGGGAAAGCCATTTATAGAAGGGGAACTAATTAAAAAGTGCATGTTAGATTTGTTAAGAAATCTTTTCTTGCTTTTTTCTTACATTATTTACAATCCGGGGGGTGGGATGTGGAGGGCGGGTTAGGTCTGGTATCAGCACTTCAGTCATCAACAATTGCATCATCTGAGAAATGGACATTGAATCAGTGTAGGTCTGACTCGGTAGGATATGTCCAGCGAGCAGTGAACATAGTGAGTTCAGAAAGCATAAGAAAAAGTATGTACATTTGATTATTTACATTTGATGATTTACAATCCGGGGAGGTGAGATATGGAAGGGCGAGGGTGTTAGTCTAGGGTTGAAGTTGCCTTTATTTAGACTTAGACTTAGACAAACTTTATTGACCCACAAGGCAAATACGAGTTGAAATGCATCAAAACAAGAAAAACATATGAGTTGTGAATGATATACAAAATTTCGGGGGAAAAGTGCAGTTATTCTTTAAAGGTAAGTAGTATTCAATTTATTATTTGTTTGCTTCAGTATAACAACAGTATTTTGAATAATACATTTGGACTGATTACATTCCTTAAAGTACTACTTAAAAATACATACATTCAGTTGTATTTAGTGTTAAAAATGTTATATGGCTCTCACAGAAATACATTTTAAAATATTTAGGTGTTATGTCTGTGAGGGGGCGTGGCCTGTGGACCTGCAGCAAAGTGTAATGTGCCAGGACCGGCTTCGAAATTAGCGACAGGTGCATAGATGACACAGCTGAGAGTGTTTGTCTGATCACCTGTCGCTCTGTTAAAGGCAGCAGTCAGGAAGGAGAAGAGGGTTGGATGGTGGGAAACGAAGCTGAGCGAGACCGAGACATGACACGACGCGACACTAGAGAAAAAACATTCCTTTGCTCACTTGAGGAAAAAAATACATTTTAAAAAAAATACAACTCTTTTGTAAACCTGGTAGAGCCTTGGATGTCGATGATTGGTGGTCCAACGTACCCGGAGGAGCAAGACCTCCACACTTTGGCGCCCAACGTGGATGGACCACCAGAGGCGGAGGAGGAAGATCCTCTGTGGGGTCTTGCAGCAAGCAGCTGACAGCAATGCCGGTTCCTACAGGTGTTGGCGGAAGTTGTTGAAAATGATGATGATGAAGATGGTAAAGATGAATATAATGATGATGATGATGAAGATGATGAAGAAGTTGAGGTTGGAGAAGAAAAAGACAAAGACGAAGAAAAAGACAAAGGAGAAGACAAAGACAATAGTGAAGAAGTAAAGGAAGGAGAAGAAAAGGACACAGAAGAAGAAAATGAAGAAGTAAATAACTGTTGGACCCTGATTTTCTTTATAAAGGAAGAACAAGTCTTTTTAAGTTAGTCTTCTTATTTATTAATTATGAAATAGTTTATGGAGAATTTATTAGATGATTGTTTTATTAGTTCAGTTTTAAATTAAGCGTTGCATGGCATTCAGCCATCAGATTTGCAAACTCACTTGATGATTCATTTGGAAATATGTACCCTTAGAAACACGCTGGAGACAATCCAGATGATGTTCCAGAAAAACATGAGTCTTATTTTTAAACATGTTTTAATATAATTGGGAATTATTATTTTTTTCTGTAAAGTTAAAAAGTTTAAGTACCACTGATAGTCACTTGGTGTGGTGAAATTACTCTCTGCCTTGACCCATCCCCGTGTTCCACCCTTTGGGAGGTGAGGAGAGCAGTGTGCAGCAGTAGCAGTGGCCGCGCTTGGGAATCATCTTGGCCGGCGAGATTCACAGTTGTGACAGCATTAAAGTTGCAGCTGCTAAAGCAGTGGTTATTAGTAGCTTTTTGACAATGAGTCAGAACTTCAAATGTTATCAGGTAATGATCAAACATTACTGTAGTGTGCGGGAGTATCATAACTTTGGAGGTGGTGACACCCCAAACAAGGGCTGGATCTATCATATTACTGTTGCAATGCGTAGGTTGTCGAAATGAGGACTGTGGTGGGGTTTGTTTTCCTGGAATGCAAAGGAAGGTGACGGGACATGGCGTGAAGGTAAATACATGATTTTAATCTTAAATCAAAAGCTACAAACAAAAAGGCACTCACAGTGGAGGCACAAAACTTAAAGCAGGGAACAAAACTAATACTTAAACATAAACTATGAGCATAAAACAAACAACACTAACTGTGACATGAGCAAGGCTGCATGAACAATGAACATCAGTACGAACTATGGCATGGACGGTGCAAAATCAAAAGTGATGACACCAGGACGACCAACAGAAAATGACAGGCTTAAATAGTGACATGATTAACAACAAGTGCGTGAGTTCAAACAAATGAGGCAGGTGAAACTAATGAGTTGTTGTGGAAACTAAAACAAACCAGGGTGCGCAAAACAGGAACTAATTGAGTAAAAAACAATAAGAACATAACTAAACAGATCATGATCACAAGACATGACATAGGTTCATTTATTATTTGTATAAGACCACAGCTAATTATAGTCAGGAGCGCCATGCACCTGATGGGGTATTTATATGGATATTCAAATCCCACATTATAATTATATTATCTGTAGCTGAGATAGGCAACAGCGCCCCCCGCGACCCCAAAAGGAATAAGCGGTAGGAAATGGATGGATGGATGCATGTGTCACTAGATCAACGACAAACTCTAAAAAATTCGATGATAAAGTCCGAATAGGCGCCAAGGGGGCGGTAAATGACAGCCAGGTAGAGAGGTAGCGGTGTGACCGACCTCAAAGTAAGCACCTTAAATTATTTGTATTTATTACTTAGGTAAGGGGTAAGGTTAAGGTTTTCATTGTATATAAGTGTTACCCCTCCACTTTGTCATTGTACATTGTACAACAAAATTGAGAAGCTGTCATCATGACAATGTGAAACTTCGCTTCAAGCTGACAATAACAACAATGATTAGTGTGTACAAACAACAAATATGATTTATGTAATGATTTGATATATTTAATATATTGATTTAAAAAGAATACATAGTTAATATAGTTTAGAAAAAAATCAATCAATCAACCAATCGAATTTCATTCATATAGGCCTTAATCACAAATTCCTCAAATGGCTTTTCAAACTCACAATAGCATCCCCTGATCCAACCACAAAGCCCGGCAAAGAAAAACTAAAACAAAACAAAACAACTCTACTCCAACTAATAACTATAACAAGACACGAGTCAAACTATATAGATTCAAACATTGGAAGAAAACAGATGTAAGGCTTTACTTCCGAGTTGTCTCTCGGGTTATAAAGAGGAGGATTTAACAACATGGAGGTAGCTCAACATTGCGATAATCAAAGTCTATTTAAGTTATTCCTGTCACACCAAGCTTGTTAGATGTTTTAAACAAAATGTTTTAAATAAGGCTATACTTATATTTTAAAGTCACTCTTTCTTTTCCGAGTAAGCCATGTTGAAAATACTTTTTAGAGTTGAGCGTACAGAGGATCTTGGGATATGAAAGGGTGCAATGAATACTCGACATATACACTTGCTAATGTGAGAAAAAGGAAAACACTTGGAGATTATTTAAACTGGTACAGCCTTCACGCACCGCGATGACGTCAGCACCCCAGAAATACGCACTGTTGTAGGGTACGGCCGCCGAATTGAGACACGGCTGTTGTTTCGCTTTTCTGGAGGAAGTGAATTACATCCGTGTGAGGTCAGAGTGTCTGAAGGCTCTGGATCCAAAGGTTAATAAACACCCACTGGGTACAGTGAAGGTAAAAGAAGAAGAGAACTGCAGAGTTCTAAAGTGTGATCATGTAGTTCCCAAAAATAGAGTAAAGCTATTACACTTTTTAAGATTTTGCTTTTAATTTTTAAAGCAAAATCTTAAAAACAGTGCAATTCTGGATTAATTTCTTGTATTTTCTTATACTACAGATTATCATTAACTGTTGGAGTCATTAAGGCTTGCTTCAAGTGAATATGTTAAACTGCAAGGATAAAAACTGTGCATTTTATTCGGTGTTGTGTCTACATAGCAAGGGTTTATGCAGTTTAGAACGTTGCTGCTTCTAACTGGTTAATAGGATCGGTCCAAATACAGAACTCTGTGTTACTCCTTGTCTAAGGCCATGTCGACGTGGCAACACTTTTAGGTGGGAACAGTAAAGTACTATAACATTTGAGCCTTTCACCCACACGGGAACAGTGCAATGGGAGGCCTAAAACAATCGTTTTAGAGACGACCTCCAAAGTGGTAGAGTCGCTTGTTTGTTACCGTATGGACAAGCAAACCACAACTTTTTGATATCAGTTACATCGTGTTGATGAAACAGCTTGTAAAAACAACAACAATAGTGAACAACAAAGTGATTAGTTAATGCTATTAGCTCCTCTGCCAGCCTCAGCACTTGCTCCTCTGCCTGCTTCGGCTGCAGCCCCCGAACCTTCGTCTGCTGCTGCCAAGCCTCCTCCACGTCGGCCATGGGTGTGGCCGTACCCCGGGCGTCCGCCTCAGCAAGCGCGTTCACCTCCACTCCGGCCACACCCGTGGCCGTACCACGGGCATCCTCCTCGCGGGGGGCGTCCACCTCCACGTCGGCCACAGACGTGGCCTCTACGAGGTCGCCCGCCAAAACTTCTGCGGCAGCGGCATTCCACCCGCCGCCGCCACCTGATGTGTCCTCGGTGGATTTGCTTTGTTTGGGACATCTGGGAACTGTCTTTGAAGGGGGCGACCTCGTAGCGTGCGTGTTGCTACTTGCAACACGCACGCTGGTTCTTCTTTTTGTAGTCGCTATTGCTAAGTCTCGCCTTGGCTTCGCGTGCGCTCTGCACGTCTATTTCTGTACTCTGCTCTCGTTGCTAATCATTAGCCTAGCTCTCTGTGCGTTCGGCACGCCTTTTCTTTGTATTTTGTACCAGTGTTATTTTATGTTTTGTATTTAATCTAATCTTACCTGCAACTCCTGCCTGTCTTGGTCCTCTTGCATCCATGGGGTAGCAACACGCATCCACCATGCCTCGCCATCGTGTCAGTCATATTCTTTTAAATACCACCACGATGTCAAGCAGAAAGACCAGCAGAATAACGAGTGCTTCATTAATGCATGCATCATAACTAGCATTAGCATGTAGCATATAGATTTGACTTAGTCATTCATTTCTACAAGATTGAAAGCATGATCAAACCTACCTGCAAAAGAATGCATAGTTTGACCACTTAAGGAGGTATACTACTGCGGGTGTGGGATTTGATGAAAGCTGGAACAAGAAACTTTTATCATATCCCTTTTTTAATATCTGATCATCTTGAACAACCCCACATATCCTCACAGCTGAAAAAATATCAGGGCCACTCGTCCTGGCCACTCGGACACCCAATATTGATTGCATTTGTTTAGGAGATTATATTTGAACTATCTAGTCCAGTGGTAGGGAACCTATGGCTCGCGAGCCAGATGCTGGTTTTTTGCTGACTGGCTCTCAGATAAATCTTACCTGACATTGCTTAACAAGATAAGTAATGAATAATTCCACTGGAAATCACAGTGTTAAAAACAATGTTCAAAATATAAAACATTCTCATGCATTTTAATTCATCCATCCGTTTTCTACCGCAACAGCCAATCCCAGCAGTCCTTCGGGGTACAGGAGGCTCGCATTAATGGTAAGAAGTACCTTATTTATTATTGGTTAGCTTCAGAATAACAATGTTATTAAAAAGAATAAGAGACTTATTATACTCTAAAAATGTTGGTCTTACTTAAAAGTGCAGGCATTTAGTTGTAATCAGTGTTAAAAAAATATTACATAGCTCTCACGGAAGTACATTTTACAAATGTTTGTACAATATTTGGCTTTCATGGCTCTCTCAGCCAAAAAGGTTCCCGACCCCTGATCTAGTCTATGTGAATATTATGTCCGTGTCTGCTTACAACAGGTAAGGTTTTGTATTACAGTACATTTCTACCCACTGACACATTTCAGTCAAGAGATAACTTGTTGATTCGCCAGCTTGTGGACACCACTTCTTTTTTTAACAAAGCAAAACAATGAAACACAAACATTGCCATATAGACAGGGCCTCAGTTGCACAAAGGGTTCAGGGAAATACTGACATTTGCAACACCTTGTAACAATTAAAATTATTTGACACAAACATAAGATGATATTATTTTTGCTAGAAAAAAAGTCTGAACAAGACTACTTCTCCCGAAATGGGTTAGAAGAGTTTTTCTTCCTGTTTGTCAGACATACAGGTGACCTCGAGAAAAGCAACCAATGATTGGGCAAGTTAGCAAAGAGCAAACGTGGTTATAGTACCACTTTTAAGATAATAGTGATTTTTCTATTACATAGTACAAATTAAAGTTAAAGTAGCAATGATTGTCACACACACTACGTGTGGTGAAATCAACCTCTGCAATCTACCCATCCCCTTGTTCACCCCCTGGGAGGTAAGGGGAGTAGTGAGCAGCAGCGGTGGCCACGCCCAGGAATCATTTTGGTGATTTAACCCCCAATTCCAACCCTTGATGCTGCGTGCTAAGCAGGGAGGTAATGGGTCCCATTTTTATAGTCTTTGGTATGACTCGGCCGGGGTTTGAACTCACGATCTACCGATCTCAGGGCGGACACTCTAACCACAAGACCACTGAGCAGGTTACAAATTGTTATGTAACTCAGGGGTTATTTACCTTTTTGAACTCGGGGCCCAACTTTTTCCCTCTTGAGGTGTCCGTGGACCACTCAAATATTAACACTGATTTTGTAATCTTACTCTTGATTTGAATCGTATTCAGGGACAAAGCTCCCTTCAAATCTTGAACCCTCGATTCAAAATATTTGCAGTTGAGGAAGTACATTTTAATATACCCACAAAACGTATACATTACAAATTGACAACATTTTTCGCGGCAGCGTAGAAATCCGCAGAAAAAGGGACACGCTACATCCCTCGTATGATATCATCTTCCCTGTTTTCCGTCCATCACCTGTGCGAGGCTCTGCTACTCCGCGTGCAGACACACACATACACACACACACACACACACACACACACACACACACACACACACACACACACACACACACACACACACACACACACACACACACACACACACGCACACAGACCTCTCCTCAGCAAGCCAGTGTTGACAAATTAAAAACAAGACTAGTAGTTGTCAGAAACAAAATCCAATGATTGTCACACACACGAGGTGTGGTGAAATTTATCCTCTGCATTTGACCTTCCCCTTGTTCACACCCTGGGAGGTGAGGGGATCAGTGAGCAGCAGTGGTGGACACGCCCGGGGATCATTTTTTGGTGATTTAAGCCCCAATTCCAACCCTTGATGCTGAGTGCCAAGCCGGGAGGCAATGGGTCCCATTGTATAGTCTTTTTGTATGACTCGGCCGAGGTCTGAACACACAACCTACCGATCTAAGGATGTACACGAGGCCACTGAGTAGGTACTAGGCCACTGAGTACACCAACAACTTATTAAATAAAAACATAGAAAAAACTACCAGCAGCGGTAAAGTTTAGATCCATGAAGGAAAGAAGAAAGTGAATGAATGTTTATAACTGAATATATTTACATATGCATACAAATGTGTCTTCTTTTTACATTATTTATTTTGATGAATTAAGTAACTTTTATGACAACCTTTTTCCAAAACACAGTATGTAATGTGAGATATAACAGGACAATGAATACATTTATCATTTGTTTTCAAAACGCTTACAAAAAAGTGGGACCCCAAAAATTTACGGTGGGACCCCATTTTGAAAATTCCTAGCGCCAACACTGCTCTCAACAGAGGAGAAAAAATGCTTTATTTAAATTAATATATTATTTATAAAGCAAGTTCAAGTATCAATGTCAAATTTTCACCTAGTCCCGGCCTTGGCGTGCTGCCCGCCTTGGCACGCATATATGTGTCCTCTTTTTGGGATTTCACAATATGGTTAGCCTAATAATACTGCAATACTAATTAATCATATACGGTACTATACCGCCTCTGAAAAGTACCGGTCCGCCACTACTACCACCGAAAAGGGGGCGAGAAGGAGATAGTGTTTGAATCTCAAAATGAGAATAAAAAATCTGGAATATTAAATACAAGTGTGTCAAGTGGTCAGGAGTTTTGATTGATTGATTGATTGATTGAAACTTTTATTAGTAGATTACAGAGTACACTACATATTCCGCACAATTGACCACTAATTGGTAACACCCAAATAAGTTTTTCAACTTGTTTAAGTCGCGGTCCACGTTAATCAATTCATGGTAAGGAGGTGAAAATCATTTCAGAGAAAAACGCCAAATTTGGGAAAAACTGGAGCATTC
Organism: Nerophis ophidion; assembly: GCF_033978795.1. Classification (NCBI taxonomy): domain Eukaryota; kingdom Metazoa; phylum Chordata; class Actinopteri; order Syngnathiformes; family Syngnathidae; genus Nerophis; species Nerophis ophidion. The sequence goes on from NC_084612.1 coordinate 38,197,313, forward strand.
ATTTCTTGCAGATGTTTATATATATATATATATATATATATATATATATATATATATATATATATATATATATATATACCTAGATATGTGTTTGTGTCAAACTGGCGGAAACAAACAAAAACTATATATATTTATACAAGTATTATAATAATAATATGTTTCTTTCTTTTGAAATAATGTATAGTGGTGTACACATGTAGATTGTAAGTTACTAGTAAAAGATCATCAACATCCGGAGGATGGCGGGACAGCACTAACTCCACAACAAAGAAGATGCAGCAACAAAATAGAATTGTGGATTTAATGTGTTTTACAAACCCCATTTCCATATGAGTTGGAAAATTGCGTTAGATGTAAATATAAACGGAACACAATAATTTGCAAATCCTTTTCAACCCATATTCAGTTGAATGCACTACAAAGACAAGATATTTGATGTTAAAACTCGTAAACTTTATTTTTTTTTTGCAAATAATAATTCACTTGGAATTTCATGGCTGCAACATGTGCCAAAGTAGTTGGGAAAGGGCATGTTCACCACTGTGTTACATCACCTTTTCTTTTAACAACACTCAATAAACGTTTGGGAACTGAGGAAACTAATTGTCGAAGCTTTGAAAGAGGAATTCTTTCTCATTCTTGTTTTATGTAGAGCTTTAGTCGTTCAACAGTCCGGGGTCTCCGCTGTGGTATTTTACGCCTCATAATGCGCCACACATTTTCAGTGGGAGACAGGTCTGGACTGCAGGTGGGCCAGGAAAGTACCCGCACTCTTTTACTACAAAACCACGCTGTTGTAACACGTGGCTTGGCATTGTCTTGCTGAAATAAGCAGGGGCGTCCATGATAACGTTGCTTGGATGGCAACATATGTTGCTCCAAAACCTGTATGGACTATTCAGCATTAATGGTGCCTTCACGGATGTGTAAGTTACCCATGCCTTGGGCACTAATACACCCCGATACCATCACAGAGGCTGGCTTTTTAACTTTGCGCCAATAACTATCCGGATGGTTGTTTTCCTCTTTGTTCAGGAGGACACCACGTCCACAGTTTCCAAATATAATTTGAAATGTGGACTCGTCAGACCACAGAACACTTTTCCAATTTGCATTAGTCCATCTTAGATTAGCCAGCGGCGTTCGTTGGTGTTGTTGATAAATGGTTTTTGCTTTGCATAGCAGACTTTTAACTTGCACTTACAAATGTACGTAGCAACCAACTGTAGTTACTGACAGTGGTTTTATGAAGTGTTCCTGAGCCCATGTGGTGATATCCTTTACACACTGATGTCAGTCTTTGATGCAGTACCGCCTGAGGGATCAAAAGTCCGTAATATCATCACTTACTTGCAGTGCTTTCTACAGATTCTCTTAACCTTATGATGATTTTACGGACCGGGGATGGTAAAATCCCTAAATTCCTTGCAATAGCTCGTTGAGAAATGTTCTTGTAAAACTGTTCGACAATTTGCTTACAAAGTGGAGACCCTCACCCCATCCTTGTTTGTGAATTACTTAGCATTTCATGGAAGTTGCTTTTATACCCAATCATGGCACCCACCTGTTCCCAATTAGCCTGCACACCTGTGGGATGTTCCAAATAAGTGTTTGATGAGCATTCCTCAACTTTGTCAGTATTTATTGCCACCTTTCCCAACTTCTTTGTCACGTGTTGCTGGCATCAAATTCTAAAGTTAATGATTATTTGCCCAAAATTTTTTTTATCAGTTTTAACTTCCAATATGTTGTCTTTGTAGCATATTCAATTGAATCATTGTATTCCGTTTATATTTACATCTAACACAATTTCCCAACTCATATGGAAACGGGGTTTGTACATCATATTATGTGAACAACTGGGATGACCCAAGGAGGACATTATTTTATTTTTGGCACTACATGATGCCAAAAAAGTGTAGGCAGGACTGTTAACTTTCTCTGTCATTATGAGTGGAGAATACCGTTTGAGGCAAGATGCAGCTGACCTGATGATAAACTAGTTTGAGAACATTGTTTTTGTTCAATTCATAAGAGTACAGTACTTTTCAATCAATCAAACAAAGCCCTTAATCAGAAATGCCTTAAAGGGCTGGACAAACCACAGCGACATCCTCAGCTCTGATTCCACTTTAGGGAAAGAAAAAACTCAACCATTGACTTCTAAACATGGAGGACTGACATCTTTGAGAATTACCCCCAAACAAATCCCTTATAACTGCCGAAGTGTAGCGTTTAGGACATTGTCTTCAGCGCTTGTATAACATCACATTTGAGTGCGGCCTGTCTCCTTCCACTGGCTGGATAATGCAGCCTAATCCACATTAGCAATCACTCCAGTCCCTGTTGTGCGGTGGCAGTCCTTCCTAATTGCTTGGCATTACTGGGTGCTTTACTTGTAAATTTGAAGAGGAAGAACATCATTCTGCTGCATCCAAGCAGCAAATTATCCAATTAGCTTAATTTCCAAGAAACACTACCAGCCCTTTTTACTGTTAATGCTCCCCCTATTGTTTATTAAGTCAAATAATAGAGAAAGTACCATGGAGGAGATCATAGAGGTTCCAAAATTTTATGAATATTCAAAAACAATAACTCATTTTGTCCTTAAAAACAGAGCATTAAAACAAACTCGGGCCTGAGTGGAGCGGAAGCACAGGCCATTAGCAACATTTATAATGTTTCCTGGGGTCCTTGTGAATGCGCTGATTTTAAACACAATGCAAATCTCATTGTACATCAAATACATCACTATATCAAGACTCACTGGGACATTTGCTATGCCAACTAACGGCAGGGTGGCTTCTAACTATTTTTTTTAGCTTTCAGCTCATAGCAAAAAACTAGCTGAGAGAAAGCTTGTATCTCTAAATATTCCTACTTTTAGGTACAAGCAGTAGAAAATGTTTATGTTATATGTTTTGTTTTCGCCCTCTTTTTGTGCCCTTGTGTGCACGATCTTTTCCACCCTTACCCTTTCCATCCTTTGTAACGGAGCTACTGTGTGGAACAATATCCTTTGTGGATCATTAAAGTTTTTCTAAGTCAAAGTAGACAATGGATGGATGAACAACAATTACATTAGAGAGCAACGATACAGCGTCTCTTCCTGCTTTTTTGTCAAACACACCATCAGCAGCTAGACTAACACTGAGAAATTATTGTAATGTCCTTCGCTGGTGTAATTGACCCATTCTGCTTTAGCATGTTGCAGACTAGCAGCGAACAGCTTCGCCAAGTCGCAATACACACTCGGTCATGTTTTGGATGATTTCTTTCTCTAATTCAATATATATCGATATGCATCTTCTTCTCAGCACTGTCCTTCACATCCACTCTCTTTGCTCCCATGGATGGAAAAAGTTATGGTTTGCTCGCTATTGGCTAACGATCAAACAAGTAAGACTGTTACGTCTGATTCCCTCGATAATGCGTCAAAAATTTAACACAGCAAAAGTATGAACTAAGGATTTATTTAACAAAAGGTGCTAGAGAACAAAATTACTGGAGCTAAGGAAAGGCAAACAAAAGACGCTAGCATGAAAGCTAGGATAAACAAATAGTACACTAAACTGGCACATAGGCACACAAAGGGGAAAACAAAACATTTAGCATGAGAGCTAAGAATGAATACAATTGCGAAGCATGAGAGCTTGTGAGAATGATACAGAAATTGCATGGAAGCAAAAGTGCAAATCCGACGTACCGTTGTGTATGAACAAATTTGGATCCCAGACTGAACAACAAAAGATGCAGGCTTATATAAGGCAGGTGATTAGTGAGGACAGGTGTGCATGTGAAACTGATAAGCTACCATGGTGACCGACTAAACAGGAAATAATAGGATCAGACGGAGAGTGAAAATAAAAATGGAACAACAAACAATAATATGTGGAGGATCCAAAAAGCAGATCACAACAAATACACTCTGTTTTGGTTTGGTGTTCTTTACTCCAATTGTTGCTTTTAATCTAAAGTATCACAATTAGCAGACAGATGTCTGTATCCCGCTGAGACACTCATAAATTGAGATACCTTGTACTTTTTGTACTTTTAAAAACTCTGACATATTTTCTCTCTTGTTAGTATAAAAAAAAATAACTTCAAACCGCTAAAAGTTTCTTTGCCACTTTATTCGTGTCAGTTACAATTCTAAATAAAAAAAAATGGACTTAAAGGGCTCTCTCTTTATTTCTCTATTGTCGCCATCCCTTGTGGCTGTCAGTCACCCAGCGTCGCTGTTGGAGAGTCCACATGGCCCAAGGCGTGCCACTACACACCAAAGAATGCAGATATGACAGCCTGATGACACTTGCTTTTGTGCATCATATCATTTTACCAATCATCTGCATTTCATTTATGTGTGACTGGCTTCTTCTAGTCAAAGTGTCAGCCCTGTTGGCCTACTTAGGTTGGAAATGGAGTTCAAAAACTGATGAAACCGTCCTGTCCGAGCCTGGCTGCCTACTCCAGCAGTAAAATGGAAAATGGAAAGGAAGCCTTACTATGATTTGTTCTATGCATAGCATGGGGAAGTTGATATGACAGGAGGCACTCTGTTGTTGTTTTTGTCAATAATGGTGTCAGTAATGCATCTTTCTTAATTTCCTCTCTGTTATTTCTTTGTATTCTTGTTGTTTTACCTGAACAGCGTAGTGGGCAGATCACCTGTCACTCCGTGAGGATCTTCTGTGTCGTTCATGAACCTCTATGAACTGCCACTGTGTCTTACTTTAATATTACAGTAATTTAATGGAAATGGCACCCATGCAGTACATACACACCCTGCTGTGCATTCATGTTGTGAGATTTAAAGGTTCTTTTCCCCTGCAGTTTTCTGCTCAGGCAAGTAATTGTCAGGGTGATAATTGAGTTATTGTTATTTGGCAGTCCATCAGAAGTTTTTGTCGTTACGGAAAGATGGTAACAAGCATGGGGTGATGTTTAGTGAATGGTCAGAGGGAGAAGTTTGAGCAGAAACAACAATTGTACAGAAAATGATCTTGCAGCAGCAATTCAGTTGCTAAATTTGCAAAGTGAACAAAAGGAGGACCGACTTAAACATCCATCTCAAACACACACAGTACAACATCCAACTAGACCTATTCAACAGTTATGGTTATTATTGTTAAAACCCATGGAGACCAGGCATTCCAGGCATAAGCTCCCAGACTCTGGAACCATTTGCACAGTGGTGTGGCGTCAGGGCCAGCAAGGAATTCTCTGCTAAGCCTAAAATAACCAGAAATCATGATCATAATAAAAGATAAAAGTCAAGTTGAATTTACTTTGCCTAAAGATCTAACTGTATTCATATTCTCTTCATGTCATATTATGCTCCTTCCAGCTCTGTTGTTTTTAGGTTATAGTTTTTATCCAATCAGCATTCAGCTAGCTTATGTTGCCATTCTGTACCAAATCTGCCCGGGGCCTTCAGAATTAACAATGTGGGCGTCCGTGCACTGTAAGTGAAGGGGACATACAGTTGACAGACAGTTGCGACAGCCAATCAGATCACAAGATGTTGTCAGTAAGGCCTTCTAGATGGCCTAAGGCAGATATATCTTGTGATGTTATGAGCTCGGTAACATGAGAACTCCATTACCCAGCATACCACAGTAGTTTTTGATGAGCACCTTGTGGAGTACACTTTAAGAACTCAGCCAACACGCCTCGTCTACAACACACATTTGCAAGGCAATTTTCAAGAAGGATATTTAAAGAGAAACTACATCATGTGAGACGATGTCGGCCAACCCCAGAAGCTCCAAAGTGTTCTACAGATTGTGAGTTAAGATATTTTATTTCTTTATTATTTCACGTTTAATGTTTTATGCAATTTAAATTTTGACAGTACCACATAAGATATGTTTAGTACACTGTTGATGTGGTTCAATGCAGAGTAGTGTGTAAATGTGTTCCTGTTTAGTATTTCTCCAGCAATTAACGTGGGGACATAAATGATGGTATTTTCAGAGGTAATCATTGGACACAGGACATCACTGAAGGTCTAAGTGGGAAATGCACGGCCCGCCACTGAATTTGCACCAGTCCCTTCGTGATCTTGACTGTGTTGAAACTTTTAAGAAACATTTGAAAACTTGTCGTTTGAGGAAAGCTTTTAGTTAATGCACCTTTTAACTATTGTTGTAATCCACTTTGTATACAGGTTATGACATTGACCCTGTTCTTTTAAATGTAATTGTTGTTTTACTTTACCTATGTTTTGTACAGCGCTTTGTGATTTTATCTGTGAAAAGCGCTTTATGAATACAATTTACTTAGTATTTACTTACTATTATCTGCCATTTATATAGAATGAAAAACGATACTGGTACTCAACTACTGTATAACACACATTTTTGAAAACCGTAATTTTTTGTGTGTATTCAATATGTTGATAAATATTAACTGTTTAAAAAAATGTATGTACTTATTTGACATTCAACACTGTGCTGCCCAGTTGTTATCTTGTTTTTTACACTTCTGCTTTTCAATTGCATGTACTGTACTGTACTGTATTATATACAGTAGTAAACTATGGAAGCAGATGCAATTCCATCCATCCATCCATTTTCTACCGCTTATTCCCTTTGGGGTTGCGGGGGTTGCTGGTGCCTATCTCAGGTACAATCGGGCGGAAGGCGGTGTACACCCTGGACAAGTCGCCATCTCATCGCAGGGCAGATGCAATTCTAAGACATTAAATGTCATTGATGTATAGACGTATATGTATGTGTTTCCATAATCCGAAAGTAGTCTTTGCCCTGAAGTTGAATGTGCCAACATTTTCTTTTGTTGAGCCCTACAATGTGCTTATACTGTAAGTATTGTATTAATTACACACCAACTGTTTGATTGTAATGTGCAACTTGGTTGTAGTTTTCATTACCAAATTTGAAGGTGTCCAAAGACAGATGCTAATAACCAGCATGTCTATGGCAAATACAATGTAAATTAGCATCGAACTAGCCGATTTCATTAGCTCAAGTCAAGCCTTACTATAATTGTTGAGCTCCTTCTTCTTGCAGTGTTGGCATGTAAAATTGTATCATTGCCTAGATGCAATGCAATTTAGTTCGCTCTGAGTGCTTGATTGCTTATTTCTTAGCCAAATGATTGATCTGGTGCGAGTCTGTAACCGAATGTGACTTCACAAACAAAGGCTTAAAAATATGGCAATGTTTTGTTTTACGTGAATCGTTACTCAGTAGTACTGACAGGCTTGGGTTGGTACCTATAAAAGGACCAAATTTGGTATCTTGCCCAAGTTACGGCCGATAACAATAATCCTTAATAGGAGTTTGTGTGCCTTACTGCAACGTTCTTTGCTGCTCAATAAAAACCTGTTTTCCTGCAAATAAGTCTTGTACTTGGGTGTATAATAGCGATAATGTAACAATTGTGCCTTTGGGATGGACAGGTGATTTCTTGAACCCTCCACTTAGTTTATACTCTGAAAGGGTTGCAGTTTTGAAGCTAATGTGATTTTTGAAATAACATTCTTGTCTTTGTTTTGTTTCATTATTGGAACATTTGCCAAGGTATAAAGACAAAGACAAATTCTGTTTGTGTTGAATGTGTTTGTAGTATTGAATCTGATTCTGACTGTATTTTAAAATACCTCTAAAATAATAAACGTTTCTGATATATTTGTAAAAAATATACAATTCTATTTTTATCATTATGGAATATTACAATGCACTTCTGCCATGACCTTCCCCCACCAAACTCTTATTGTTTGACGCGTGTGACGATTGCTGACATTTTCTTCGTCTCTTCCGCGAATGAGATAAATAATATTATTTGATATTTTTCGGTAATGTGTTAATAATTTCACACATAAGTCGCTCCGGAGTATATGTCGCACCAAACTATGAAAAAAACTGCAACTTATAGTCCGAAAAATACGGTATATGTTTTTTAGTACTGCATATCTTTGGCCAAACATCCACCCAAAAATATTGAAGTGAATTATATTTATATGGCGCTTTTCTCTAGTGACTCAGAGTGATTTTACATAGTGAAACCCAATATCAAAGTTACATTGAAACCAGTGTGGGTGGCACTGGGAGCAGTTGGGTAAAGTGTCTTGCCCAAGGACACAACGGCAGTGACTAAAATGGCGGAAGCAGGGATCGACCCTGGAACCCTCAAGTTGCTGGCACGGCCACTCTACCAACCAAGCTATACCGCCCCATGAAACATTGATTCCATTAAACTGGGAACCTCTTTCACACGGTTTTGTGCAATATTTACCATCAGTCCGCTCATATTGATTTCTTTTGTGTGCTTCATCAATAAGATAATGGCATTGTGGAGCCTACTCTGAATAAAATTAGTGAGTAGATATGTCCTTCAGATTAGACCAAAGACTTTCTGGATCCTTTTAAATTAGCTGAACAAGTTACATAGCTTTCATCAGCAATTTATGTTAGCAAATTGTATTTCTTAGGCTACACTTCTGAGATATTGCGTCTTTTATGCACTTTTGTCAGTGTCAACACAAGTTCTATGTTTGTGTTGAAGAAGAGCACAGATTAGCCACAAGACCCCCTCCACTCATCGTTGGTACTGCTGCCAGTTTCCCTCACACACATTACAAAGCTTTTCATCCAAAAACCGTGGGAAAACTTGCCGTGAAAAAGAGTCCGGATGCTGAAATGAATGAATAAATACAATCAAATTTGGGCACTTCTCTTTTTGCAGCTTGGATGCAGTCTTATCAAATGGTACTGTGAAAAAGCAAGGGAGTTGGGTAAGGTTGAGATGTTTGTTCTAATTGACGCCATAATGAATGCTAACAGAGATGGGGCCTTGGCTGCCGGAGGGGGCTCGGTGCCAGGATGCTTTTTGAAGGAGCGGTCTCTGCAGCAGCCCTGGGCGCTTGGCACAGACACTTCCTCACAATACCACACAAAAGTGTGCAGCAAGGACCTTGAGATAACCACCCATGAAATCGCTCATCACATGCCTTTGATTATGTGTCCACTGGTTACTGTTTTAGCTGTTTACTGTTTTGTTCTTTTTTTTAGCTCCATTGTGATTTGTATGACAATTCCACACCACACGCTCGTAGACTTTGTCAATCTTTACAGTTGTGTATTTGTTGAGTTTGTGTATCACATCCCTTTCAAAATAATCAATTAAAAGTATACAGTACATATATACACCTATTTGTTTTTTCTAAATTCCAATTCACTTTTTCTAGAGTACATTTAAAAACAGACTTTTTAAAAATGTATTTGCTTTATAAAAAAAGAAAATTGACCTAAGATATCCAAAATAAACTATAGGTAGATCAAATATAATTGGGGTTTTGGGTTAAATTGACAGCACAGTGTCACAGGGGGTTAGTGCATGTGCCTCACAATACGAAGGTCCCGAGTAGTCCTGAGTTCAATCCCAGGCTCAGGATCTTTCTGTGTGGAGTTTGCATGTACCGCGTGGGTTCCCTCCGGGTTTTTCGGCCTCCTCCCACCTCCAAAGACATGCATCTGGGGATAGGTTGGCAACACTAAATTGGCCCTAGTGTGTGAATGTGAGTGTGACTGTTGTCTGTCTATCTGTGTTGGCTCTGTGATGAGGTGGCGACTTGTCCAGGGTGTTACCGCCTTAGGCCTGAATGCAGCTGAGATAGGCCCCAGAACCCCCCCCGCGACCCCAAAGTAGAAAATGGATGGATGGAGGGTTATATTGAATGTAATAATATATTTTTACTCATTTTCATTTGTAGTATTTATAAATAATATTTATTTTTAAATGGAGGTGTCCTGAACTTGAAGCGGTATAGTTTGGTTGGTAGAGTGGCCGTGCCAGCAACTTGATGGTTCCAGGTTTGATCCCCACTTCCACCATCCTAGTCACTGCTGTTGTGTCCTTGAGCAAGACACTTTTGTCTGATCTTGAATGGGATTGTGCTGAAAATTTTATTTTTCCTGAAGGAATTCTCCTTAAGGAATAAAGTACTATCTATCTATCTATCCATCTATCTATCTATCTATCTATCTATCTATCTATCTATCTATCTATCTATCTATCTATCTATCTATCTATCTATCTATCTATCTATCTATCTATCTATCTATCTATCTATCTATCTATCTATTTATCTATCTATCTATCTATCTATCTATCTATCTATCTATCTATCTATCTATCTATCTATCTATCTATCTATCTATCTATCTATCTATCTATCTATCTATCTATCTATCTATCTATCTATCTATCTATCTATCTATCTATCTATTTACCCGCCTGCTCCCAGTGACACCCACACTGGTTTCAATGTAACTTACAGTAGATATTGGCTTTTCACTATGTAAAGCGCTATAAAAATATAATTCACTTCCCTTCACGCAACTTGATTATGAGATCGGATCGGAGACTATATCACCCTCTTTTTTAACTGATCTAAGATTACCTGACAATTTCCATGATGTATGATTATTATTAGTGTAGTGAAGTGAATCATATTTATATCACCCTTTTTCTCTAATGACTCAAAGCATTTTACATCCATCCATTTTCTACCACTTGTCCCTTTAGGGGTCGCTGGAGCCTATCTCAGCTGCATTCGGGCGGCAGACGGTGTACACCCTGGACAAGTCGCCACCTCATCGCAGGCGCTTTACATAGTGAACCCCATTATCAAAACCTTTAAGCTACATTTAAACAAACCAGTGTGGGTGGCACTGGCAGCAGGGGAGTCGAGTTTTTTGCTCAAGGACACGACAGCAGTGACTCGGATGGCGTAAGCACTGCTACTCTACCAACTGAGACACGCCGCCCCATTAATAAAATCTTATTTTCATAGAGCGAAAAAACCTTTAATGACTTTCTAAATATGTTATAGAACATAAAGACAGCCCTCTAAACATGAACTAACTCTCATATAGTCACTTATACAGGCTTTTCACGTAATTTAGCGGTCTTGAGTGTTTTCTACTGTAAATTAATGTACTTACCCTTAGGCCGGAGGATGCGCCAAGCGTCATTGCTGTGGCTCTCGGCCTGCCACTAAAACCCGGCCACAACGTGGAATTTCTTTTTTACATCTTGTGGAATTTCACAAAGCTAGAACTGGACTTCAATGTGGTGAAACAATGGCCCAGTGTCGATCTGCAAACACTCAGTCAACTTAACAGTTACAGCTAAGATAGCTGTGTTGGTAGCATTGCGTGTTGTTGGCATTTCATGTTCTGCTCTATCAATCCACATCACTCACGTCAAAGGCTGTCAAAAGAGAGAGAGACACACAGACTTAACCCAATATTTTACTACTTTCACTCTGCTATAGTATTATGTTAATATTTAAAGACACATTTTAAAACACCCTAACAAAAATTACCGTAAATTATGGACAATAAGCCGCTACTTTTTCTCCTAAACTTTGAACCCTGCGGCTTATAAAACCGAGTGGTTGATTTCGGGATTTTACTTCACCAATAGCAATAAAAAACACTCAAAAGATGAATTTTTGTTTGTAGTATGATGCCATCTTTTGGACGAACTTGCTCATTGTAGTTGCTGCAGTGTCCTTCCGTTTAACGCTAGTTCCGACATTAGTCGTGTTGTTAACATAGTGCAACCCCTTGTTGTCGTTCGGCATTGCTCACGTAAAAGGCTCACCGATGTAGAGATTTGTTATTGATAAAGGTAAGAATAAAAAGTTAAGCATATCAATGCTTATACTCACTACTAAACATGAAAAACAAGCAAGGAAGAAATGACCTAACTCTAACATAACCACTAAAATAAGTATCGTATTTTTAGGACTATAAGTCAACGTTTTTTTTCATAGTCTGGCCGTGGGTGCGACGTATACTCCGGTGCGACTTATGAGAGAAATTATTAACACATTACCTTAAAATAAAATAAATTTCCCCAAACAATGCAACTTATACTCCAGCGCGACGTATATGTTTTTTTCCTTCTTTATTGTGCATTTTCGGCTGGTGCGACGTATACTCCGGAGCGACATATAGTCTGAAAAATACGGTATATATATATATATATATATATATATATATATATATACATATATATATATATATGTATATATGTGTGTGTGTGTGTGTGTGTATATATATGTATTTATGTATATATATACAGTATATATATATATATATAATTTATATATATTATTGATATACATGCAAAACCAGTGATTTTGTAAAAACAAAAACATAATACAATGATTTGAAAATACTTTTCAACTGATATTCAGTTCAAAGACAAAATATTTAATATTTGAAAGAAAACACTTTTTTTTTTTTTTGGCAAATAATCCTTAACTTAGAATTTAATGTTAGCAACAAAGTTGGGACAGGAGCATTTTACCACTGTGATACATGGCCTTTCCTTTACACTCAATAAAAGTTTGGGAAGTTAGAAGACCGATTTTTAAAGCTTTTCAGGTGGAATTCTTTCCCATTCTTGCTTGTTGTATAGCTTAAGTGTTATGGTTTCAGTCAAAGTGTTGACCCCAGGATGCAGAGATGGGAGGCGTGGTTGAATTACAAAAAGAAAAATGTTTAATCAGTCAAGAAGGGGTAACAAAAGGCGATGGGGCAAAAGGTCACACCATGTAGCACAGACCAAAACAGTTTCCTTAGAGGTCGGCAGGAAAATAGGCCAGAGCGCACTGAGCTGGGCAAAGAAAAACATCAACAAAATATATCCTCTCTACCTCAGGGAGACTAGGAAGAAAACACAAAGAAGTTAGGGATATCAGGTCTAAGGAGCAACCAACGTACCAGCACTGGCGAGGTTAAGCAGGCGCATGAGACGTGAGGAGTTCAGGAGACAATAACCGGCAAAGCCAAGCTGTCAGTGACCAGCTTAAATACTAAGACGCTAAATTGGTTGCAGGTGTGCCTCAGGGTCTGCCCCTCGCCGAGGACGAATGAACTGAAGACAAAGACCATAGGAGCAAATGCAGACATTACAATAAAGGAGAAGGCAGGAGAATGATAAAACACAACATTAAGTTGTTCAACAGTCCGAGGTCTTTGTTGTGGTATTTTACGCTTCATATTGCCCCACACATTTTCAATGGGAGACAGATCTGGACTTCAGGCAGGCCAGTATAGTACCCGCACTCTTTTACTACGAAGCCACGCTGTTGTAACATGTGCAGAATGTGGCTTGGCATTGTCTTGCTGAAATAAGCAGGGGCGACCATGAAAAAGATGTTGCTTGGATCGCAAAATACTGTTGCTCTCAAACCTGTATGTACCTTTCAGCATTAATGGTGGCTTCACAGATGTCTAAGTTACCCATGCCTTGGGCACTAATACACTCCCATACCATCACAGATGCTGGCATTTGAACTTTGTGCCTATAACAGTCCGGATGGTTCTTTTCCCTCCTTTGACGCCCACAGTTTCTAAAAACAATTTGAAATGTGGACTCGTCAGACCACAGAACACTTTTACACTTTGCATCAGTCCATCTTGGATGAGCTAGTGCCCAGTAAAGTCGGTGGTGTTTCAGGGTGTTGTTGATAAATGGCTTTTGCCATTAGTTTTAACTTGCACTTACAGATGTAGCGACAAACTTTATTTACTAACAATGTTTTTTTGAAGTGTTCCTAAACCCATGTGGTGATATCCAGGTGTCGGCTTTTGATGCAGTACCACCTGAGGGATCGAAGGTCATGGGCTTTGATTTTCGGCCTTCCAGTTTCTCTGAACCTTTTGATGATATTACAGACCGTAGATGGTGAAACCCTAAATTCCTTGCAATAGCTGGTTGAGAAAAGTTGTTCTTAAACTGTTCGACAATCTGCTCACGCATTTGACCCTCACCCCATTATCCTTGTTTGTGAATGACTGAGCATTTCATGGAAGCTGCTTTTATACCCAATCATGGCACCCACCTGTTCCCAATTAGCCTGTTTAGACAACATGCCAACTTCAATGGTTTTGGGTTTTCTATATATATATATATATATATATAAATATATATATATATATATATATATATATATATGTGTGTGTGTGTGTGTGCATATATGTACTGTATATATATTTGTACACACACACATATATATATATATATATACATATATATATATATATATATATATATATATATATATGTGTGTGTGTACAAATAGCACACATATATATATATATATATACATATATATATATATATATATATATATATGTGTGTGTGTGCATATATGTACTGTATATATATTTGTACATACATACATATATATATATATATATATACATATATATATATATATATGTGTGTGTGTGTGTGTGTGTGTGTTTATGTATGTCATAAGATTCCAAGATGACGGCGCCCGGACGGGCTGCAACATCGGGGGGCTCTTGCTAAAGATGGAACATTTGGCAGAAATACCGGACAATTCTGCAAACTTCATGGCTGGCTCACATCGTGGTCACTCCGTGATCACGTACGACCGCCAGACACTTCTGGATGTGGACATATCGGGCCGTTTTGGACTGATAGACGCGTGCGTGCTAGACTTGCTAACTAGCACGGGAATAATTCATCCAGCGGCCTGTGAAGCAGGGGAGTATAGTAGCAGCGGGGGCCGTCTACGGAGCAGACGCCAGCGGTGTGATCGGAAACGCGGATGCCGAGCGGGGCTAAAAACAAAGCAGAAGGCTAATCCCCACAGAACACCACTTCCCTCCATCCTGAAGCCGGATTTAAATGGAAGATGCGAGACTACTGGTCTGGGTAAGGAGTCTGTTAAATTAGAACAAGTTTTTTCTGCTTTGAGTGTTTCAGAGTTCGACATGTGTTTTACTGAGGTGGCTAACTATGATGCGTGCAGTCTATCAAAGCAACAAACAAACAATCGGAAAATTCCCGTCGTATCAATTCCTAGATATGGTCGTAACTATACTAAATGCACTGGGCATAATAAACACAATATTATTAATATTGCTACTACGGATAATTTGATCAAAAATTCCCTAAAACAGCCCACTACCTCTAATATAGGTTTTTTAAACATAAGATCATTGTCTCCCAAAACGTTGTTAGTTAATGATATTATCAGAGACAACAACCTTAACGTCATCGGTCTCAGCGAAACCTGGCTTAAACCAAACAACTTTTTTGCGCTCAATGAGGCATGTCCTCCTAACTTTACACATGCGCATATTGCCCGTCCGCTTAAAAGGGGTGGGGGGGTCGCACTAATATACAACGAAAACTTTAACCTTAGTCCTAACATAAATAATAAATATAAATCGTTTGAGGTGCTTACTATGAGGGCTGTCACACCGCTGCCTCTACACCTGGCTGTTATCTACCGCCCCCCTGGGCCCTGTTCGGACTTTATCAATGAATTCTCAGAGTTCGTTGCTGATCTAGTGACACACGCCGATAATATAATCATAATGGGGGACTTTAATATCCATATGAATACCCCATCGGACCCACCGTGCGTAGCGCTCCAGACTATAATTGATAGCTGTTTTCTCACACAAATAATAAATGAACCCACGCATCGCAACGGTAATACGATAGACCTAGTGCTTGTCATGGGTATCACCGTTTCCAAAGTTACGATACTCCCGTATACTAAACTATTGTCCGATCATTACCTTATAAAAATCGAGGTTCAGACGCATGTTCGTCAAACTAATAATAATAATAACTGCTATAGCAGCCGCGACATTAATACGGCCACAATGACAACTCTTGCTGACCTACTGCCCTCGGTAATGGCACCATTCCCAAAATATGTGGGCTCTATTGATAACCTCACTAACAACTTTAACAACGCCCTGCGCGAAACCATTGATAACATAGCACCGCTAAAGTTAAAAAAGGCTCCAAAAAAGCGCACCCCGTGGTTTACAGAAGAAACTAGAGCTCAGAAATTATAATGTAGAAAGCTGGAACGCAAATGGCGCACGACTAAACTTGAGGTGCACCATCAAGCATGGAGTGATGGTTTAATAACTTATAAACGCATGCTTACCTTAGCTAAAGCTAAATATTACTCAAATCTCATCCACCGTAATAAAAACGATCCTAAATTTTTGTTTAGTACGGTAGCATCGCTAACCCAACAAGGGACCCCTTCCAGTAGCTCCACCCACTCAGCTGATGACTTTATGCAATTCTTTAGTAAGAAAATTGAAGTCATTAGAAAGGAGATTAAAGACAATGCGTCCCAGCTACAACTGGGTTCTATTGACACTGACACGATTGTATATACGGCGGATACTGCCCTCCAAAATAGTTTCTCTCGTTTTGAGGAAATAACATTAGAGGAATTGTTACAACGTGTAAATGGAATAAAACAAACAACATGTTTACTTGACCCTCTTCCTGGGAAACTGATCAAGGAGCTCTTTGTATTGTTAGGTCCATCAGTGCTAAATATTATAAACTTATCACTCTCCTCGGGCACTGTTCCCCTAGCATTCAAAAAAGCGGTTATTCATCCTCTTCTTAAAAGACCTAACCTCGATCCTGACCTCATGGTAAACTACCGACCGGTGTCTCACCTTCCCTTTATTTCAAAAATCCTTGAAAAAATTGTTGCGGAGCAGTTAAATGAACACTTAGCGTCTAACAATCTATGTGAAACCTTTCAATCCGGTTTCAGGGCAAATCACTCCACGGAGACAGCCCTCGCAAAAATGACAAATGATCTATTGCTAACGATGGATTCTGATGCGTCATCTATGTTGCTGCTCCTCGATCTTAGCGCTGCTTTCGATACTGTCGATCATAATATTTTATTAGAACGTATCAAAACACGAATTGGTATGTCAGACTTAGCCCTGTCTTGGTTTAACTCTTATCTTACTGATAGGATGCAGTGTGTCTCCCATAACAATGTGACCTCGGACTACGTTAAGGTAACGTGTGGAGTTCCCCAGGGTTCGGTCCTTGGCCCTGCACTCTTCAGCATCTACATGGTGCCGCTAGGTGACATCATACGCAAATACGGTGTTAGCTTTCACTGTTATGCTGATGACACCCAACTCCACATGCCCCTAAAGCTGACCAACACGCCGGATTGTAGTCAGCTGGAGGCGTGTCTTAATGAAATTAAACCATGGATGTCCGCTAACTTAATGCAACTCAACGGCAAAAAAACGGAAATGCTGATTATCGGTCCTGCTAGACACCGAACTCTATTTAATAATACAACTCTAACATTTGACAACCAAACAATTAAACAAGGCGACACGGTAAAGAATCTGGGTGTTATCTTTGACCCAACTCTCTCCTTTGAGGCACACATTAAAAGCGTTACTAAAACGGCCTTCTTTCATCTCCGTAATATCGCTAAAATTCGCTCCATTCTGAGATCATTATCCATGCGTTTGTTACATCTCGCCTCGACTACTGTAACGTATTATTTTCGGGTCTCCCCATGTCTAGCATTAAAAGATTACAGTTGGTACAAAATGCGGCTGCTAGACTTTAGACAAGAACAAGAAAGTTTGATCACATTACGCCTGTACTGGCTCACCTGCACTGGCTTCCTGTGCACTTAAGATGTGACTTTAAGGTTTTACTACTTACGTATAAAATACTACACGGTCTAGCTCCATCCTATCTTGCCGATTGTATTGTACCATATGTCCCGGCATGAAATCTGCGTTCAAAGGACTCCGGCTTATTAGTGATTCCCAAAGCCCAAAAAAAGTCTGCGGGCTATAGAGTTTTTTCATTTCGGGCTCCAGTACTCTGGAATGCCCTCCCGGTAAAAGTTCGAGATGCCACCTCAGTAGAAGCATTTAAGTCTCACCTTAAAACTCATTTGTATACTCTAGCCTTTAAATAGACTCCCTTTTTAGACCAGTTGATCTGCCGTTTCTTTTCTTTTTCTTCTATGTCCCACTCTCCCTTGTGGAAGGGGTCCGGTCCGATCCGGTGGCCATGTACTGCTTGCCTGTGTATCGGCTGGGGACATCTCTGCGCTGCTGATCCGCCTCCGCTTGGGATGGTTTCCTGCTGGCTCCGCTGTGAACGGGTCTCTCGCTTTTGTGTTGGATCCGCTTTGGACTGGACTCTCACGACTGTGTTGGATCCATTATAGATTGAACTTTCACAGTATCATGTTAGACCCGCTCGACATCCATTGCTTTTCTCCTCTCCAAGGTTCTCAGTCATCATTGTCACCGACGTCCCACTGGGTCATTATTGTCACCGATGTCCCACTGGGTGTGAGTTTTCCTTGCCCTTATGTGGGCCTACAGAGGATGTCGTAGTGGTTTGTGCAGCCCTTTGAGACACTAGTGATTTAGGGCTATATAAGTAAACATTGATTGATTGATTGATTGATATATATGTCATGGCTTGCCACACCACGCGGTGCCTTATTTTGAGTTTGTTGGCATTTTTTTTGTTTGATGATTTTCTTCAGGGCTTGCGCATTTATTATGGTTTCTCTTCCTGATTTTGTATTTTATATTGACTCCTTTCTCAGAATGCTGTTTGGCCCGCCTGAGTTTAGTTAGTAATCAACAGCCTATTTAAGCTAGCCTCACATTTTAATCAGCGCTCGATAATTGACTGCTGTGGCACGTCGTTTTTTTGTGTCTTTTTGTGCGCTCCTAACCGCAGTAGTATTTTGTGTGTTCGTGCACCCCCCGCACGAGAGTGTTTATAGAGAGTTGGACAACTGGTGTTATGAATATTGTTTTACCTACAAGCGGCATTCGTGCATTCTCGTTGCATCTCAAAATCATGCACTGGAATACACGGGTGAAGAATTTGAGAGAAAAGGGCTTGAGGAATTGGAAGCATTGAAGGACTCACTGGAGGAGTTGATTGTCTGGGGACCGGAGAATCATGCTTTCTTTAATGAAACTGTTTGGCCAAGTGCTGCCATTGTCGACGAAGGCGGAAGCCAGCTTCGTCACGCTGTCACAACGCACAGCCTCCTCTGCCGCAGGGTGCTCAAACGCTGCTTTCTTCCTCTCCAAAGGTCTCCAAAGGGCTTTGAATTAGGGAACCGTATTGAACCCTATTATTAGTCAGTGTACCTCAAGCGCTGAGGAACAGGAGACGCCACGCCACCAGTGCTCAAAGCACGTGAAAGAAAGCATTAGCTACTGGGACGCTAAGCCACACCCCCACCAGGTGACTCGTTTGTCATGGACTTTTCCTTCCTCGATTGCAGAGAAATGCTGAGGAGCCCGGCATGGATTGTTTTTCAAGGGCGAAGACAGTTAACAACCCTCAACTGTCAATGACTCAAGCACCACCCGGAGTGACTTTCCAGCTTTCCAAAGCTGAAGCCAAGGCGCGCATTATTCCAATGCACACGCAAGCTTAGACAGCTGCGCAAGAAGAAGGAGACTGCGTGGAGGAGCGGGGACCGGAGTACCTACAGAGAAACAAAGTAACTCTTCAACAGGCCATCTACAGGAACATTTTAGCTCCAATGACTCTGCAGCCGTGTGGAGAGGACTAAGGGCCCATAAGAACTATAAGCCCAAAGCCCCCCCAGATCTGAATGACCGGCCTCTCACTCAGGGCCTCAACACACATTACTGTTGTCACAAACGGCCTTCAGCTCATCAAAGCTCTGCTCCCCCCACCAACTCCAGCACTTCATTAAAGGACTCCAAGGACATCACAGGACTTCATCAAAGGCCCTCTCCAGCCGAGAGGAGGATTTACACCGACAGTTCTTAAAGCTGAACAAGCAGAAGGCCCCAGGGCCGGATGGTGTCTCTCCCTCCTCCTTAAGACACTGCGCGGCACAGCTGGCTCCTGTCTTCACTGCCTTTTTTAACACCTCTCTGGAGCTATGCCGCGTACTGTCCTGCTTCAAGACCTCCACCATCGTCCCTGTCCCCAAGAAAGCACAGATCACAGTACTTAATGACTACAGGCCAGGTCTGTGTTCATGAAGTCCTTTAAGCGCATGATCCTGCCCCACTTCAAGGACATCACCGCCCCCCTCCTGGACCCACTGCAGTTCGCCTATAGGTCTGTGGATGATGCATTGAACCTGGCCCTCCACTTCATCCTGGAGCATCTGGACTCCCCAGGAACCTATGCCAGGATCCTATTTGTGGAATTCAGCTCTGCCTTCAACACCATCCTCCCTGAACTTCTATGAGAGAAGTTCTACCAGCTCAGCGTGCCCGACTCCCTCTGCAGTTGGATCAATAACTTTCTGACGGACCGAAGACAGCACGTGCGGCTGGGGAAGATGATCTCGGACAGTCGAACCACATCCAACACTGGGACTCCTCTGGGCTGTGTACTTTCCCCCTGGCTCTTCTCCCTGTATACAAACTGCTGCACCTCCAGTCATCAGTCCGTAAAGCTGCTCAAGTTTGCGGACGACACTACCCTCATTGGGCTCATCTCGGATGGCGATAAATCTGCCTATAGGAGAGAGGTGGACCGGCTGGTGTCCTTGTGCAGCCTCAACAACCTGGAGCTGAATGCCCAGAAAAAAGTGGAGATGATCTTGGACTTCAGGAAAGTCAAAGCCCCGCCATCCCCCCTCACCCTGATTGACTCTCCCACCCCCGTCTCCATCCATATCATTTATTTGCATTAAAACTTGGTATCAGTTTCAGCTATAGTTATTTCAGGCTGTAATTTGGAGTGAAATGTGCCAGTGAGTGAGACTCGGAGACTCCTCACACGTTGTTGTACTGACGTATGCATTGATCTGGAAACGGACTGTAAAGCGGTTATGGTAAAATAACTTATACGGTCAAAATAAATTGCATGGTTATTCTAAGTGTGTACATGATTAATGTGATAATTTTTTGTGAATAATCACATCAGTTAACTTGCTCATGCAATTTATTTTGATTGTACAAGCTTTTACCTTAAATGCTCTACGGTTGGTGATCAGATATATTTTATATTTATGTTGTACTATAAACATACAGCTAAAACATATATTTCTGCTGGTTTATATTTTGGTAAAGCTGTCCTTTCAAAAATGTATAATATACTAGATCACTAATTAAGCATTTAGGGGATTTATACTTAAGCTTTGTTATGAAATAAACATTACGCAAACTTAATTGCAAGAGTTAAAACTTTGTAGATGCATAAACAATTAGATAAAATAAATGAAATCCCAGATTCCTCATTAAGAGGATTTAAACACATTTTTAAACAGGAGCAACAGTCTGTAGGGTTTATAAATGCTGCGTGCATATTGTGTGTTCCTTGGGCGTAAGGTATTTGTATAGTCTATGCATGAGTGTGTGCTTATGAGTGTGTGTGCCCGCCGGGGGTGAAGACTGAAGCGCTTTATTAAAATGATGAGAGCAAGTTCAATTTGAATCATGCAGTGCCTGTCAGTGGCTTCTCGAATTGCAGAGCTGATGAAATTGCTGTTGCGGTTATTTAAAAGCAGTTGTAATCCATCTGAAAATGCTGTGATATAACCCATTTAATTTCTTATTCCTTGCAGCAATAACACTGAGTAACAAAAATCTATCATTGCTATGCAGCCCAGTGATTTAGTAATTATCTGTATTTTACATTACTGCAATTCAGGCTGGATTAATTGGAGTCTTATCTGAACAGAGTGGCAGGTCACTTACTACAATCCAGCACAATGTGTTTTCATCTTAATCATCCACCTCCACAAGCTTACTCGTGACCCGCTGTGCCAAGAATGATTATTTTGCGGGTGCACATAATCAGCAGTAAACACGGATATGCATACCAAAACCACCAGCTGTTTAAGCAGTTCTACAAAATTAAAGTTTAAATGCTGTGCATGTGAAATGATATTAGCATGTGGTGGGATAGGTTTTGCATTTAATGTGAAGGAGCAGACATAGTGATGTTGACCTGTGTGATTATATAAACAGTTAATGTATAGTAGTAGGTCTACTTCTCCAGTAAAATTCAGTTTTAGCACTAATGTATCCGTATGTTATTACTTACTTACATGAAACATCTTTTTATGTCAAAATATAGGTTTTCAAAACATAGTTTCAAGAGTACAAGTGTGTAGATGTGTGTGGTGTTTTTC
This sequence comes from Nerophis ophidion, assembly GCF_033978795.1. Taxonomy (NCBI): domain Eukaryota; kingdom Metazoa; phylum Chordata; class Actinopteri; order Syngnathiformes; family Syngnathidae; genus Nerophis; species Nerophis ophidion. The sequence continues at coordinate 38,219,301 of NC_084612.1, forward strand.
GGCATAGTTAAAAGTTGAAGTTAAAGTTAAAGTACCACTGATTGTCACATACACACTAGGTGTGGTGAAATTTGTCCTCTGCATTTGACCTTGTTCACCCCCTGGGAGATGAGGGGAGCAGTGGGCAGCAGCGGTGCCGCGCCCGGGAATCATTTTTGGTGATTTATCCCCCATTTCCAACTCTTGATGCTGAGTGGCAAGCAGGGAGGTAATGGGTCCCATTTGTATAGTCTTTGGTATGACTCGGCCGGGAATTGAACTCACAACCTACCGAACTCAGGGCGGACACTCTAACCACTAGGCCACTGAGTAGCCTTGCATGCTTAATATTTAAGGATTCAAGAAACTTTATTGTCATGCCAGCAAAAGGTGCCGATGATGATGACTGTAATCTACAGGCAATCTACATTGTGGTTGAGATGATATGTATTGAATATGCTTTAGTGTAAATTTTGCTCTATAGACACTTTTTTAACCCGCAGGTGTAGGTGTTCCCAGATGGCAAATGAACCCATGCCAGACCCTCTCCAAAAATATCAAAACAGTGTTAATGTAAAATGTAAATATATATCCTGATCATGAACATCACAGTTTATTTACATGAACATTAGATAGATTTGCTGGTTACAACATTAGGTACAAAGCCATTTATAAAAGCCTGCATTTATCTTACTGCATACCCCAAGTCTGAGATATTGAGTGTATGCCACGATTAGATTTAAAAAATACTTTATGTTATACCTTTGTCTTGTGTTACGTCAAATCAACCAGTCATGTCGCAATTGTGCTGTTTTTCTGACTGAGTTTAGCAGCCAATACAACTTTGTACTGGTTCATGTTGACAAAACAATGACGTGTCAAATATCATCGACAATTAAATAAATAAATGATAAATGGGTTGTACTTGTATAGCGCTTTTCTACCTTCAATGTACTCAAAGCGCTTTGACACTACTTCCACATTTACCCATTCACACACACATTCACACACTGATGGAGGGAGCTGCCATGCAAGGCGCCAACCAGCACACATCAGGAGCAAAGGTGAAGTGTCTTGCTCAGGACACAACGGACGTGACGAGGTTGGTACTAGGTGGGAATTGAACCAGGGACGCTCGGGTTGCGCACGGCCACTCTCCCCACTGCGCCACGCCGTCCCTGAATACTGAAGTGTTTTTTTTTTCATAGACATCAGAGCAGGCGGGATGGCGTTAAATAAGAAGAAATAACCCTAGAGGCTCCATGCATGGGCACAAGTGAGCAGAGCAGAGAGGAGGAGCCTGGCAGAGAGCATATACTAGAAATGCCCACGATAGTGCATCCGTCAATCTGTGATGTCACAAATGGCCCACCTTTTAAAGAAAGATGGCAACACACAGCGTTCAGAGGCATTCAAAACTGCATGCAAACACTCACTCAAATGCATCATTATCTTTTGATGCTTATGCATTGATTTGTATAGTCTTTGGTATGACTCGGCTGGGGTTTAAACTCACAACCTACCGATCTCAGGGTGGACACTAACCACTAGGCCACTGAGTTGCTCTATATGTGCACATAAATGTGCAATGTATATGTGTGTATATGTATATGTATACTTAAAATATATATTTGTATGCATATATAGTCTTTTTTTCATCCATCCATCCATTTACTACCGCTTGTTCCTTTCGGGGTCGCGGGGGGTGCTGGAGCCTATCTCAGCTACAATCGGGCGGAAGGCATCGTACACCCTGGACAATTATGTATTTTTATGAAATATTCTAAAAGTAAAGTTAGTGTCACGATTCGTGACTCGGATCGTTTATGGTTTTGCCTTTTTCTATGTCTTTGTTCATGTTTTGTTTCTGGACTCTGCCGATCCTTGTTTGAGCACTGCCTTGTTTGTGTTAGTCACCATGGCAACGTATTGTGTTCCTCCGCACGGGCTCCTGTCACACACCTGTTTCTAATAATTATTTGTGTATTTAAGCCCACCTGATTCCTTAGTTCGTCCTCGGTCCATTGTTTGCTTTTCGCAACACGTCACGGTTTGTATTTGGTATCATAGATTATTTTGTGCTTAGTTCCGCCTTAGCTTCACGTGCGTGTGGCACGTCGTTTAATGTTTTCTGTTTCCTGTTACGTTTTAGCATTAGCTTTCCGTGCATTGGCACGCGCTTTGTTCTTCCCCTTTTTGCACCAGTGTTCTTTTGTTTTATTATATTAAAACTTGTTCCTACCTGCAATCCTGCTGACTGGTCGTGTGTGCATCCACGAAGTGGCAACTCCGCGCAGCAAGTGCGCCGCGAAGCGTGACAGTTAGAGAACAATAAAAACAATAAAAAAACTAATATACCGATAGGTCCCTTTAAGTAATAATGATAACATAAAATAAATACTGGTATTAATATTTTCCCATAGACCTGCGTTAGAAATTATATATTCTGTATGACTAACTCATTTAACATTTTGTCACAGAGGTCATATTAGGATATTGTTTTACATTTAAAACACTTTCTTGTGTTTACTGTACATAACTTATACATAACGGTGATTCTTGTGTCAAAATGTTGCATGCATTATGTTTTATAGACAATATTCAAGCCACTCTCTGACTGTTCAAGATGTGCTCCACTTCGACTGTGTCTTGTCTCCGTCAGCCAAGTTGTAGTTTTTTGTGCTTCCGTGTTGAGTCTACTGATAAATATAAGTTCCAAATCTAAGCTACTTTATTTTTAAAAATGGCAAAAGCGGATGATGCATGTGCATGTATAAGCCAGTCAGCCCCAAAACAAGAAAATAGAGAAAAGAAATAATTTATTGACTACAACATCGGACTACATGGGTGGACTCATGCAGAGCTCTTTGGGTAAAACTTTAATATATATGGAGATATCTGCTAACATCACCAAAGGAAAAAAACATCACAGATGAGGCAAATTCTAAACGGCTTGTTTGCAGGTATTGTGAAGTAAGTCAAGATTGTTGTAATAAATATCTTTGCCATGACTCCATGGTTGATTTCACCTTTTCGGGACGCGAATGAAAAATAATGACCCACAAATAACAGTGTGACCGTATATCTGGTCAGGGTTATCGGGGACTGTTATTGCCGACGGACAGGTGCTGCTATTTGACTGCAGACTAGTTATATTTAGTTGCTTACTTTTCTTTTATGCCGCCGCATCTGCATCCATCCATCCATCCATTTTCTTCCACTTATCTGGGGTCGGGTCGCGGGGGCAGCAGCCTAAACCTCCTTCTACCCAGTCACTTCGTCCAGCTTCTCCCGGGGGATCCCGAGGCGTTCCCAGGCCAGTTGGGAGACATGGTTTTCCCAACGTGTCCTGGGTCTTCCCCGTGGCTTCTTGTCGGTTGGACGTACCCTAAACACCTCCCTAGGGAGGCGTTCAGGTGGCATCCTGAGCAGATACCCAAACCACCTCATCTGGCTCCCCTCAATGTGGAAGAGCAGCGGCTTTACTCTGAGTTCCTCCCAGATGACAGAGCTTCTCACTCTATCTCTAAGGGAGAGACCCGCCACTCGGCGGTGTAAAGTCATTTCGGCCGCCTGTACCCGTGATCTTGTCCTTTCGGTCATAACCTAAAGCTCATGACCATAGGTGAGGATGGGAACGTAGATCGACTGGTAAATTGAGAGCTTTGCCTTACGGCTCAGCTCCTCCTTCACCACAAGGGATCGATACAGTGTCCGCATTACTGAACACTCCGCACCGATCCGCCTGTCAATCTCACGATCCACTCTTCCCTCACTCGTGAACAAGACTCCAGGGAACTTGAACTCTTCCCCTCGGGGCAAGATCTCCTCCCCAATCTGGAGATGGCACTCCACCCTTTCCTGGGCGAGAACCATGAACTCGGACTTGGAGATGCTGATTCCTCATCCCAGTCGCTTCACACTCAGCTGCGAACCGATCCAATGAGAGCTGAAGATCCTGGCCAGTTGAAGCCATCAGGACCACATCATCTACAAAAAGCAGAGATTGAATCCTGCAGCCACCAAACCGGATCCCCTAAACGCCTTAACTGCGCTTAGAAATTCTGTCCATAAAAGTTATGGACAGAATCGGTGACAAAGGGCAGCCTTGGCGGAGTCCAACCCTCACTGGAAACGCGTCCTACTTACTGCCGGCAATGCGGACCAAGCTCTGAACTGATCATACAGGGAGCGGACCACCACAATCGGACTTTCTGATACTCCATACTCTCTGAGCACTCCCCACAGGACTTCCCGGGGGACACGGTTGAATGCATTTTCCGAGTCCACAAAGCATACTGTATGTAGACTGGTTTGGCAAACTTCCATGCACCCTCAAGGACACTGCCGAGAGTATAGAGCTGGTCTCAACGACCAGGACGAAAACCACACTTTTCCTCCTGGATCCGAGGCTCGAATATCCAGCGTAGCCTCCTCTCCAGTACACCTGAATAGACCTTACGAGGAAGGCTAAGGAGTGTTATCCCACGATAGTTGGAACCACTACCCCGGTCTGCCAATCCAGAGGTAGAGCCCCCGATGTCCAGGTGATGTTGCAGAGTCTTGTCAACCAAGACATTCCCACAGCATCCAAAGCCTTAAGAAACTCCGGGCAGATCTCTTCCACCCCCGGGGCCTTGCCACTGAGGAGCTTTTTAACTACCTCCTCAACCTCAGCCCCAGAGATAGGAGAGCCCACCGCAGATACCCCAGGCACTGCTTCTTCATAGGAAGACATGTTGGTGGAATTGAGGAGGTCTTTGAAGTCTTCCACAGTAGAGGTCAGCAGCACACCACCCTCACCATACACGGTGTTGACAATGCAGCAGAACAAAGGAATCACCCGATGGAGTGCTCTCCAGTACTCCCTCAAGGGTTATCCAAAAGGAATGGGTACTCTTAGCTGCTGTTTGGTGCGTTAGCACAAAAAACAGCCAGGACCCGTCCGCCAACCCGAAGGCGGGGGGAAGATTCCCTCTCGTCCACTGGGTTAAAGTCCAACGTGCAGGCTTTTGAGCCGGGGGGGCAACACGAATTGCCACACCAGCTCGTCGCCTCTCATTGCTTTCAACATCAGAGTAAAAAAGAGTCTGGCCCCTCTCGAGAGAACTAGTTCCAGAGCGTCAAAGTGAATCAGACTATATCTAGCCGGAACTTCTCCACCTCGTGCACCAGCTTGGGCCCCTTCCCTCCCAGCGAGGTGACGTTCAACATCCCAAGAGCTAGTTTATGTAGCTGAGGATCGGACCGCCAAGTGCCCTGCCTTTGGCTGCCGCCCAGCTCACACTGCACCCGATACAGCAGGTAAGAGTCATGGATGCATTGCATTCTGGGTAAGTGTTTTGTTCCGTTTATAATGTGTTACAGAGCCGATGTTCTCCAGAAATGTGTTTGTTATTCTTGTTTGGTGTGGGTTCACAGTGTGTGGCGCATATTAGTAAGAGTGTTAAAGTTGTTTTATATCACAACCATCAGTGTGATCTGTATGGCTGTGGAACAAGACCCCTGGTTTACACATAGTAAAAGCAAAAAAAAAAAAACATCCGTCATTTCGGAAATGACGACAGGGCACTGACGTCACACATGACGTCACAAATTTGACCCGGCGGTAAAAGTAAGCATGCGCTAATAAATTTGGGGACCAAGTTTGACCTGGCAGTAATTCAAGGCAGGCACATATTACATGGCCGGCGGCTATTCAAGGAAATACGGTATGCATCACTTTGATTAATTTTTTCAGGGACAGACATATATATTCCTCTGGGCAGCAACTTAAAACATGTGTTTTTGGAAGTATTTCGAACGCATGTCCACGTGTGCCCAATAAAAATGAGGCAGCCAGCCAGGCATGGAAGAAAACTCTCCATGACAATGCTGCTGTAACTTTCACTGATTGGGAAATGTTTCTCTGCTTGCTTCAAGCCCAAGTGATGTCAGGAGCCATATGTCCCAACGTGATTGCTAGGTTTGTTCAGCTCTGTACAAAACACTATAAATTGCCATTCATATAAAACTCACAGGCTGCACTAAAAATAAACTTTTATATTAAAGTGGGCCACAGAATATCATCTCGCGGGTAGCAAATTTGAGAGCCCTGGTCTATATGCTGTATAGCCGGGCTCACCTCAACGTACAGCATAGGCTCTGGAACCAAACTCTTTGAAAGGGGTATAGGCGGCCAAGCTGGTGTGGGCTTTATATTAGCTCCCCATCATGGGGAGGTTATGAAGTAACATAACGAGAGGGTTATTTCTCTGTGCCTTTGGTTCAGGGAACGGGCTCTCCCTGGTGGACTTTGTGGTCTGAGCTGTTGACTGATCACCACCTGGTAGTCAGGTGGATCAGGTGGCGAGAAAGGGTGCCGGACAAACCTAGCAGGTTATGCTAGTAACATTTGGCAGAGGCTCGTTAACTCACACCTCCGGCAGAGCTTCTACTGCATTCCGAGTTAGGTGAGGGACATTGAGTTGCAAGGCAGTTGGTGCCTGTCATGACGCCAACCACCGAACCTGATAATGGACATTTGAGGTAAAGGGGGCCATCAAATTGAGTCCCACCGAGCATGACTCCTGAAGCAGCTGACGGGTACCAACAGACCAAGTGGGAGGAGTTCAGGATTTTCAGTCGGCCTCAAAGAGATTCTGGCAAACCATCTGGAGGGGGAAACAATGCCCTGTCCACACTGTGTATAGTGGGAGCGGAAACCTGAGGACCACTACTGGGTACATTGTTGGGCGGTGGAAAAAATACTTTGAGGATCTCCTCAAACCCACAGACACACCCTCTGTGGAGGTGACATAGTCTGAGGTCACAAACACAAACATATCCATCACTGGAGCTGAGGTTGCTGGGGTAATCAAAAACTGCCCATTGGCAAAGCACTGGGAGAAGATGAGATTTGCCCCGAATACCTCAAGGCCTGCAAGTTGTGGGAATGTTGTGGCTGACAGGTCTCTTCAACATAGTGTGGAAGTCTGAGGCGGTACCTCGAGATTGACGGACTGCGGTTATGGTCCCCCTTTTCAAAAAGGGTGTCTTCCAATTACAGCGGGATCACACTCCTCAGCCTCCCGGGGAAAGTATATTCCAGACTGCTGGAGAGGAGAGTCGGTTCAATAGTTTAGCCTCAGATTCAGGAGAAACAATGTGATTTTCTTCCTGATTGTGAAACACGGGACCAGCTTAATACCCTTGTTAGAGTACTGGAGGGATCATGGGATTTTTTCAACCAGTCCAGATCTGTTTTGAGGATATGGAGAAGACACTCCATTATGTCTCTCGCAGTGTCCTGTAGGTGGTGCTCCAGGGGTGCCAGGTCTGTTGCTACGGGTCATTCAGTCCCTGTACAATCGGAGCAGGAGTCTGGTTCGCATTGCCGGTAGTAAGTTAGACATGTTAGATAGATAGATAGATACTTTATTGATTGCAAGGAAAATTTAAGGCATCCAGCAGCTATATACAAGACATAATAATTAAATTACAAATTTTACCTGTGCAATTGAATGTGCACATAGAAAGAAATGTACACAAGCTACATAATATATGTGCAATTTGGTGCAAGAGTAAGTGTCCAGATAACAATATATAAACATTAAAATGACCAACAAGAGACTGACTCTTAAGACAACAATGTAGTTTAGAAGTCGGTAGACAAAATAAGAAAAAATAAAAATGAGATAATGAGTCACTGTGTGCTTTTCCCCTGATATGACAATGAGGTGTTGTACAGTCTTATGGCCAAGGGGGACACAATAGTTTTTAAGCCTGTTCGTGGAGCACAATTATTACAGTCTGCCACTGAACATGCTCCTCCACCTGGTGAAGGTGGTATGGAGTGGGTAGTGGGCATTGTTCATGATGGAAAGTATTTTGTCCAGAGTCCTCCTCTCAGCCACTGTCAACAGTGAGTGCAGCTCTGTACCTACTATAGAGCCAGCCCTCCTGACCAGTCTGTCCAGCTGTGCAGTGTCCTTCTTCCTTCAGCTTCCGCCTCAGCACACCACAGCGTAGAAAAGGACGCTTGCCACTACAGACTGGTAAAACATCTGCAGCAAAATTTTGCAGACGTTGAAGGACACAAGCCTTCTTAGAAAATACAGGCGGATCTGTCCCTTCCTGCAGGAGGCGTCCATGTTTGGCGACCAGTCCAGCTTGTCATACAACTGCAGTCCCAAATACCTGTAGGTCCTGAACACCTCTACATCGACTCACTCGATGGAATCCGGTAGTAGATGCGGTTTGGTCCTTTGGAATTCAACCACCATCTCCTTGATCTTGGAGTTGTTGAACTGCAAATGGTTATAAATGCACCACATCACACAGTCCTAAATCAGACTCCGGTCCTCCTTCTTCTGTCCATCCTTGGCGCAACCAACTATCAGTGTTATCCAAGTATTTCTGAATGTGGCAGAGCTGAGAGTTATACAGGAAGTCAGAAATATACAATGTGAACAAGACGGGGAATAGCACAGTTCCCTGTGGTGCTCCGGTGCTGCTGACCACAGTGTCAGATGTGCAGTTCTTCAGTCTTAGGTGCTGTGGCCTCCCGGTGACATAGTCAGTGATCCATCTCACCAGGTGCTAGTACACCCTTTTCTCAGTTAGCTTGTTTCTCAATAGGAGGGGATGGATGGTATTAAAGGAGCTTGAGAAGTCGAAAAACATGAGTTTCATCATGCTGCTCTCTGAGGCACAAGGTCTTCCAGAGCAGAGGGACCTTACCAAGCTGCAAGCTCATGTTGTAGACATGCTGCAGCGGCAACCTCAGATCAGCAGAGCAGGCCTTTAGGACAAAGTCGCGAATACAAGTGGCAGAAATGAGTTTCCTCACTATGTCTCACAGCTGACCTAGGAATGCCTCGATGTCCCCCCGGTGGCACTAGAGGATGTAGCCTACGACAGGGAAGGCAGGGCATCTCTGCTTTGACTGCTGCCCCCAGAACCCTGAAAATGGATGGAAGAATGAATGGATGGATGAATGGACTACTGACCATGTACATAACTCCAACAATTTCCAACAAACTCTAACAATGATCCCACATGGACACTTGAGACTGGCTTAAATAGTGCCCAGGCGATGATCAGCAGCAAGTATAACACATAATTACTAATAACCTCCAGGTGAAAAAGACAGCTCTAAGCAGCAAGGGTGAAGCTATTGCAGGGACGACGCAAACAAAACAGAACATCTAAACAAAATAAAAGCGCAAGACAAGAAGTAAACCAAAAACACAAGAAAAGCACCCATAAACCAACCCAAATGACCTGCCGTAACAGGTCGTAACAGTGAGCTGTTCATCAGTATTAAGGGGCAGCATGTCTTTGGTGATGTAGTGATTTGAACTATTTTGCCTTTTTTTGGTTTTACTGACCTTGTTCACCTAACGTGAAGTGAGTGTGGACTGTTGGGTTGTTTGTTTTTCAAGTGGGTGTGCAGGTTTGTCTATTCCAGTACATTTAGCAAACTGTCTTCTTAGTGTTGATAGACTCAACTCGTTTCAAAGGTTTGAACTGAAATATTCCCACACTGGTGCAGTAGACTTTGGTTTTGTAATACATAAGTCAAAGACACTAAATGAAGGACTACAGGATTCAGCGCCTTCTTTTCATTACGCTATAGCACAAAATTATTCGGCTGATGAAATCGATGAAAAGCATGAATGCTCTCAAAGCTTGTAAACACACATGCACCTGGAAAAATTATCGACTTAAGCGGGGTGTATAACATAGCCAAGAGTCATGGATGCATTGGAATTCTGGGTAATTCTTATGTTGCGTTTATAATGTGTTACAGAGTCAGTGTTCTCCAGAAATGTGTTTGGTGTGGGTTCACAGAGTGTGGCGCATATTAGTAAGTGTTAAAGTTATTTTATATCACAATCATCAGTGTGATCTGTATGGCTGTGGAACAAGACCCGGGTTTACACATAGTAAAAGCAAAAAAAAACTCCGCCATTTTGGAAATGACGACAGGGGTAACGTCACTCGTGATGTCATGACTTTGACTTGGCGGTAAAAGTAAGCATGCGCTAATGAATTTGGGGAGCGAGTTCAACCCGGCAGTAATTCAAGGCAGACGAATATTACATGCCCGGCGGCTATTCAAGGAAATATGGTATGAAGCGTAGGGTTGTATGGTATACCGATATTAATATAATGCTGCGATACTAATGTATCATATTCGGTACTATACAGCCTCCAAAAAAGTACCGGGATATGACCAATGTATGATCCTGTAACGACTTGTTATCGGATTGATACCAACATTTGCGGTATCATTCGAAACAAATGGTAAGTATCAAACAACAGAAGAATAAACGATTATTACATTTGAACACAGAACATGTTAAAAGCGAAAGTAAGCAAATATTAACAGTAAATGAACAAGTTGATTAATAATTCATTTTCTACTATACTATAATTTTGACAAATTAATAGAGTGGAAAATGACACAATATCTTACTGCACATGTCAGCAGACTAATTAGGAACCTTTGTTTGCTTACTTAATAATAAAACACAAGTTGTCTTGTATGGTCACTATTTTATTTCAGGACAAACTTGCAATAAGAAACATATATTTAATTTATTGTAAGATTTTTTTTGTTAAAAAAAGCCAATAATGACATTTTTTGTAGTCCCCTTTATTTAGCAAAGTACCAAAAAGTATCGAAATAATGTTGGTACCGATACCAAAATATTTGTATCGGGACACCACTTATTAGGCGGAACTAAATGTGATCTCTGAAAAGAGTACAAATTATTTCCAAAGCTGGACCGCCACCTAGACATAAAACACTATAGCACGCAGCTCATGAAAAACAAGATTGTATTTGTTATATTCATTTAAGTGGGCACAATCACTTATATTACAAAAAAAAAAAAAAAAAAAGTTAATGAAAATGAATGCTGTTATTTGAATATTGAAATAAAGCATTTAACTTGTCATTAAGTCAGCTTCGGGACAGGCGTGCTGCTGGTGTGGTCACAGTGTGCACATCTGATGTTGCTCACAAGTGTTCTACTGAATGCTCAGGGAGTTTTTGTGTTTGCTCACACATATTAACGAAGAGAGGAAACATTGCTCAGAAGTACTCAATATGGTTCAGGTTAGGAAACATACCTGTTCGTCCGAAAAGTATAAACTACTATGTCCAAATCACACCTCTGTAGTATTGTCTATTGAGGAAATCGACTGGGAAAAAATGGTTGTGGAAACGTAAGGTGTGCACTTTTGTGAGAACCTGTAGGTTAACTCTCCACAAAATAATGATGCTACAAGATGTCAGTGTGTTACTTCCACTGGTAGAGAATGTCATACAACCTTTAAAAGCCGTGCAAAACAGCAACATTTGCACTGCCTTACATGCTGGAGTGACTTTATAAGAGGAGGTCAACAGTGTAGACAAGGTGAGTGAGAGGCAACAGCAGGGCGAGCCACATGGTTAGTGCCATGTTGTGATTCCTACTTGGGAGAACACAGCAATATATCCTGTATTGATCATCTGTTTAAGCTGAGTTAATGTATGAGCGATGCTGAGTCTAATTCCTAATGGCAAAGATGCCTGTAGGCAGTGTGGTGCTAATACGACTCTTTCTCACTCTTGTTTTCCTCCACCTGGACTGTTTGACATGTGATATTAGACAAAAGCCTAGTGGAAGGGAATAAACACGAACAAAGTCTAACTCCCAATAAGATATGATGGAGACTAAGGGAGACAATATAATGATCTCGCAAGACAGCTTTTACTTTTTTTTTTTTTTTTTTTTTCCTATTTTTGATATAATTTCCAGTCCTGGTGCTCTTATTTGGGTGGTATTTTGTGTTTGGTCTCTGTTTGATCTCAATTCTCGGTGGTGCTGTGTTTGCAGCACCTTTACCTTGAGTTCCTTGTCCTGCCAGCAGACCTGTTCCAGTTCTATTTAGTTCTAACTTGTTCCATCCTTCAGAGCTGATTCATCATCTAGTTCAGGGGACCCCAAACTATTGTCCGTGGGCCAGATCTGGTCTGCCAATGTCCACAATCTGGCTCACAGGTTGTTGTACTATTGTTGTTGTATTATTTTGTATATATATATATATATATATATATATATATACTGTATATATATATATATATATATATATATATATATATATATATATATATATATATATTAGGGGTGTGGGAAAAAATCGATTCGAATACGAATCGAATCCAATACGTTGTGCGATTCAGAATCAATTCTCATTTTGAAAAAATAAATTTTTAAAAATAGTTTTATTATTTTTATTTTTTATCAATCCAACAAACCACTATACAGCAATACCATAACAATGCAATCCAATTCCAAAACCAAACCTGAGCCAGCAACACTCAGGACTGCAATAAACAGAGCAATTGAGGAGACACAAACACGACACAGAACAAACCAAAAGTAGTGAAACAAAAAGGAATATTATCAACAACAGTATCAATATTAGTTATAATTTCAGCATAGCAGTGATTAAAAATCTCTCATTGACATTATCATTAGACATTAAAAAAAAAAAAAAAAAATAGTGTCACAGTGGCTTACACTTGCATCGCATCTCATAAGCTTGACAACACACTGTGTCCAATATTTTCACAAAGATAAAATAAGTCCTATTTTTGGTTCATTTAATAGTTAAAACCAATTTACATTATTGCAATCAGTTGATAAAACATTGTCCTTTACAATTATAAAAGCTTTTTTTTTTTTTTAGATCTATAGTACTCTGCTAGCATGTCAGCAGACTAGGGTAGATCCTGCTGAAATCCAATGTATTGAATGAATACAGAATCGTTTTGAATCGGAAAAATATAGTTTTTGAATCGATAATCAAAATTAATCGAATAAAATCGATATATTATCGAATTGTGACCCCAAGAATCGATATTGATTCGAATCGTGGGACACCCAAAGATTCGCAGCCCCAATATATATATATATATATATATATATATATATATATATATATATATATGTATACATACAAACCCTGTTTCCATATGAGATGGGAAATTGTGTTAGATGTAAATATAAACGGAAAACAATGATTTGCAAGTCCTTTCAACCCATATTCAATTGAATGCACTACAAAGATGAGATATTTGATGTTCAAACTCATAAACTTTATTTTTTTTTAATAATCCATCTATCCATCCATTTTCTACCGCTTATCCCCTTTGGGGTTGCGGGGGACACTGGTGCCTATCTCAGCTACAATCGGGCAGAAGGTGGCGTACACCCTGGACAAGTCGCAAATAAAAATGTACGTAGAATTTCATGGCTGCAACACGTGCCAAAGGAATTGGGAAAGGGCATGTTCACCACTGTGTTACATCACCTTTTCTTTTAACGACACTCAATAAACGTTTGGGAACTGAGGAAACTAATTGTTGAATCTTTGAAAGTGGAATTCTTTACCATTCTTGTTTTATGTAGAGCTTCAGTTGTTCAACAGTCCGGGGTCTCCGCTGTCATACATCACGCTTCATAATGCGCCACACATTTTCGATGGGAGACAGGTCTGGACGGCAGGCGGGCCAGGAAAGTACCCGCACTCTTTTTTTACGAAGCCACGCTTTTGTAACACGTGATGAATGTGGCTTGGCATTGTCTTGCTGAAATAAGCAGGGGCGTCCATGAAAAAGACAGAGCTTAGATGGCAGCATATGTTGTTGCAAAACCTGTATGTACCTTTCAGCATTAATGGTGCCTTCACAGATGTGTAAGTTACCCATGCCTTGGGCACTAATGCACCCCCATACCATCACAGATGCTGGCCTTTGAACTTTGCATAGATAACAGTCTAGATGATTCGCTTCCCCTTTGGTACCGACACAATGTCGAATATTTCCAAAAACGATTTTAAATGTGCACTCGTCAGACCACAGAACACTTTTCCACTTTACATCAGTCCATCTTAGATGATCTCGGGCCCAGCGAAGCCGGCGGCATTTCTGGATGTTGTTGATAAATGGCTTTGGCTTTGCATAGTAGAGCTTTAACTTGGGACGCGGTGGCGAAGTTTGTAGAGTGGCTGTGCCAGCAATCTGAGCGATACTGGTTCAATCCACACCTTCTAACATCCTAGTCACGTCCGTTGTGTCCTTGGGCAAGACACTTCACCCTTGCTCCTGATGGGTCCTGGTGAGCGCCTTGCATGTGTGAATGTGTGTGTGAATGGGTGAATGTGGAAATACTGTCAAAGCGCTTTGGGCTCCTTAAAAAGGGGTATAAAAGTGCTATACAAGTACAACCCATTTACCATTTACCATTTAACTTGCACTTACAGTTGGAGCGACAAGCTTTATTTAGTGACAGTAGTATTCTGAAGTGTTCCTGAGCCCATGTGGTGATATCCTTTAGAGATTGATGTCGTTTTTTGATACAGTGCCGTCTGAGGGATCGAAGGTCACGGTCATTAAATGTTGTTTTCCAGCCATGCCGCTTATGTGGAGTGATTTTTTCCAGATTCTCTGAACCTTTTGATGATATTATGGACCGTAGATGTTGAAATCCCTACATTTTTGAGAAACGTTCTTAAACTGTTTGACTATTTGCTCACAGTTGTGGACAAAGGAGTGTACCTCGCCCCATTATTTCTTGTAAAAGACTGAGCATTTTTTGGGAAGCTGTTTTTATACCCAATCATGGCACCCACCTGTTCCCAATTAGCCTGCACACCTGTGGGATGTTCCAAATAAGTGTTTGATGAGCATTCCTCAACTTTATCAATATTTATTGCCTGCCACCTTTCCCATCTTCTTTGTCACGTGGCATCAAATTCTAAAGTTAATGATTATTTGCAAAAAAAAAAAATTTTTATCAGTTTGAACATCAAATATGTTGTCTTTGTAGCATATTCAACTGAATATGGGTTGAAAATGATTTGCAAATCAATGCATTCCGTTTTTATTTACATCTAGCACAATTTCCCAACTCATGTGGAAACAGGGTTTGTAATTAGAATCGTCAGAGACATACAAAAAAATCACTATTTTAGTCAATTGTTGTAGTCCTACAAAAAAACAGCTGAGATGTGTTGGTGTCATGTCACATAATTGAATAGTCTTCTATAGGGAACATTCTGACACTTGTTGAACAAGTAGGTTTATATTTAAAGGTGCCATATGTAGTAATGTAATGTCAATGTGACGATCGGTCACTTCATTTCTGTTTGTTTCCTTGTTTTTGTATTCACTTCCTATCAGTGCTCTTATTTTGGTTTCCACTTCCTGCTTTTTCTGCTGAGCACTGTTTTGTTCACACACCTGCTGTTGTTTGGACGCTGGTCCACACCTGCGGCCAATCAACATACGTCCTATTTATGCTTTGTCTCAAACACTCCTCAGTGCTCGATGATAACACACTCTATGTTGGAACTGTTGTTTGCAAGACTGCTTAATTTCTCTGTTGATGGTAATTAAAGTCATCTTACCTGCTCATCGTTCTCCTGGTTCTTGCATCTTGGGGTAACAAAACAGCAGCTATGCGAGTTCCTAACAGTATCTTCGAGCCAGACTGTTGTTACTAGGGGTGTAACGGTACGTGTATTTGTATTGAACCTTTTCGGTACGGGGGTTTTGTTTTGGTTCGGATGTGTACCGAACGACACGGACATATTAAGTAGCTCACCGCACGTTGTGTAAACATGCAAACCGAGGCACCATGAATTGATTTACGTGGACCCCGACTTAAACAAGGTTGCGTGTATTTTCAATGTACATTCAGGGTTAAGAAGGGGTTAAAAACAAAAAGCGCTGCAGGAAGCAACATTCGTGAGGGGGGGGGGGCAGAGACAGAGAGAGCGAGAAAGTTATGATAAACATGCATGCGTCACCAGGCTCTGCTTTTTACCCAAAGATTTATCAGATTTTATTTTTTATTATCTCTAGCAGGGGTGTCAAAAGTGTGCCCCTGAGGCCATTTGCGGCCCACAGCTAATGTTTTAAAAATACTATTAAAATAAACAAAAACATAAACAAAAGTGAAATAAAAAAGCTTAAAGGCTCAATGTAATTTAGAAAAAGTTGCAAGGTTGACTAATAAAACAAAGCTGGTTTTTTTTCTCTTTCAAACTGATATTGCTCAAACATAATATTGAATCAAAATCAATGTTATTATGAATTATTGACCTATCCAAGTTTCCGATTACTTCACATCAAATATTCCACTAAGAAAAATATTTTTGGTGGAAGATTAAGCAAATTTGTTAAATAAATAATAAAAAAAAAAATATTTTGTTGTTTTCTTGCTGAACCGAAAATTAACCGAACCGTGACCTCTGAACCGAGGTACGTACCGAACCGAAAATTTTGTGTACCGTTACACCCCTAGTTGTTACCTCGCGAGAACGCCTATCGGCGATGCACAGCCAACATTCTGGACCGCACAATTCATTATGGACTTAAAAACCAAGTTTGTGCGGTCTCAGCCCACAGCAGGCTTGGACCTTCTCCTTCCGCTTCGACCGGCGCGGCCACTTCCGCCTTCTTACCTGTCACCTGCTGTAGCTGTACCATTTCCTGTACCAGCTCCTTGACGCCAAGTGCCGCCAGTCGCAGCTCCACGAAGCCAAGTGCCGCCAGTCGCGGCGCCACGACGCCCAACACAAGCTGAACCCCCAGCACCTGATCCTGCTCCTAGACGGCTTCCAGCAGCTGCACCATGGTTGCAGCTGCACCATGGTTTCATCCTGCCAGTCCGGTGAAGGGTCCAGTGGAGCCCACCATGATGTCCCTCCTGGCCCCCTTCCGCCCGTCCCGGGTTTTTGAACTGGGAGACACCGACAACCCTAAACTCCTTCGCCCAGTGGTGGACGGTGTCTGGCATCCGCCTAGTGAAGGGGGGATACTACCGGCAGTGGTGCAGCAATGCACATGCCGCTGTCATTCCCGTCATCGTCTCCTCCCACGGAGACATCATATTCTCTGGCGGGCTTTCGCACGGCGTCGCCGTCTCCTTCTTCACCGGTGGGACTCTGCATGACACCGCCATCTTCCGGGTTGGCAGAGGATCCACCCACTGCCATCTTCATTGTCATCATCATGGTCGACGGCTCCTACCACGATGCTGTCGTCATCGTCGCCGCCGGCTGCGCATCCTCCTCTTCGTCGGCCAAAGATGCGGCCGTGTTGTGGACTTCCTCCTTGTCAGCCACTAATGTGGCCGTTCCGTGGTCGCCCGCCTCGCCAGCTGCAGCGGCGTTCAACGCGTCGCCGCCACCTGACTCTCCCTTCACTGGTTGTGGGGACACTTGGCCTGGCGACCCTCCGCCAAGTCCCTTAAATTTTGGACTTTTTTCCGTTCTTGTTTCCAAGGAAGATCTGGAATTTGTTTCTTGAAGGCGGGGTCCTGTGACGATCGGTAACTTCATTTCTGTTTGTTTCGTTGTTTTTGTATTCACTTCCTATTAGTGCTATTATTTTGGTTTTTACTTCCTGCTTGTTCCGCTGAGCACTGTTTTGCTCACACACCTGCTGTTGATTGACAGCTGGTCCACACCTGCGGCCAATCCACATGCATCCTATTTATGCTTTGTCTCGAGACTGCTTCATTTTCTCTGTTGATGATGATTAAAATCATCTTACCTGCTCATCGTCCTCCTGGTTCATGAGTTCCTAACAGTCAAGTCATCATTAAATGGCCCTGATATGTCAAAAGGCATTAAAAAATCATGTTCTTTTCGAAAACCTTTGAAACTGATAACAGTAGTTCAGCCGAGATATGCTCATTTCAACATTGATTGACATTCCCGAAATCTTGTTTTCATATCGATGCCCCCGCCCTCCACCGTTTGACCAATTAGAACGTTTTTGAGTGTGTCACATCCTGGTTGCCAGTTACGTACCATCATCTTTGTCTAGCTACTGCCCCTGGTAAAGTTACTAAAAATGTCAGATCTTAGTAAATCTGAAGGCCTCGTTGCAATTTTCATACTTGGTCAACAGCCATACATGTCACACTGAGGGTGGCCATTTAAACAAATTTTCACACTGTCACAAACATGCGCCACACTGAACCCACACCAAACAAGAAAGACAAACATTTCAGGAGAACATTCACACCGCAACACAACATAAATACAACAGAACAAATACCCAGAACTCCTTGCAGCACTAACTCTTCCGTGACGCTATACTGCCCCCACCTAGGTGGGTGTGTTGTCCCCAACAGCCCAAGCGTTCATCACAAAGTCCCGCAAGTGCTGAGGCAACTGGCGTCGTTGACGCCTCTCTGTTGGCGGCTGGCTGCTACCACTGTCTGCAGCTGCAGGTAGGTCGGAAGTGGGGGTCATTCTTGTTGCTCCCTGGGGGTATCTCCTTCTCCGCCAGGCTGCTTGGCTCTAAGTCCCCCGGCTCTGGTACAATGGCTGGTATGGGGCCAAGCGGTCTCGGTGCTGCACCATCAGCCGGTTCCAAGGTGCCAGTCGTATCCAATAGACCAAGTCGGACAACATCTGGAGAAACGTGCAGGGTCCCACCCAGTGGCTGGTGAGCTTTGGGGAGAGTCCTTACTTGCTCAACAAGCTGAACAATGCAGGGGTCTTGATTGTCGGCCAGCCAGAATGGGTATCGTCTCTCCTGGTCTGCCATCTTAATGCATACTGTTCCTTGGCCCAGCAAGGCAGCCTTACTAATTGTGATGATTGTAATTTGGGTATTGTAATTGTCCAGCCTGGTGGCAAGCTGCGCTGCAAGTGGGGAAGGACACCCGGCTAAATGATGGACCCCGTGTCAACTAGGGCTCTGCTGACCGTTCAATCAAGCTCACATTGTAGGTATATCCCCCGGGCCTGGCCCAGTCTCTGTGCGTCACATTCAGGTACAGTGGAAATCCTCCCGGGTGTCAGTTCCCCGACACTTACACCCCTCTGTACTTTGACGACACCTCAGCGGCAACATTAATGGGGGTAGGAGCTGGACAGTGTCTCGCAGTGTGGCCAGGGGCACTGCAGCGGTAACAGTTCACTTCGGTCTGCCTCCTCCAGACATTTGACCAACCATTCAAACAATGCTGCTATCTCAACCTGAAGGAGGAAGGATTCAATAGAGCCTTCTCCACTCTAGTGAGAAAGCTTTGGTGTGGTGATCGTGGGCCTGTAGTCAACTCGTAGGGAGTTTGTGTCCACCATCACCGCAGAGGAGGCACTTCTTCGTACACGAGGCGCATTTCCTTCATCTGGTTGAACTTCCAATCTTGTTCGAAGTGGATGGACCTTCAGTCCACTACGGCGACGCAAGTTCCTTTCCTTTACTTGGTGATGAGGTAGTTGAGCCTCAATTCATTTGATGAGTTCCTCGAGCTTCATTGAGAAAGCCATCCCGCTTCTGACACCAATGTAGCGTTGGACGTATTAACAAAGGTCTTCACTCATGGTTATTATGAAATGCTGACACTCTGTATGATCATAAACAAGTTTAACGATCACATCAATTTCGGTTAAACACACCCACACAAGTGAATGCCTGCATACTTGGTCAACAGCCATACATGTCACACTGAGGGTGGCCGTATAATCAACTTTAACACTGTTACAAACATGCGACACACTGTGAACACACACCAAACAAGAAGGACAAACACAATTCGGGAAAACATCCGCACCGCAACACAACATAAACACAACAGAACAAATACCCAGAACCCCTTGCAGCACTAACTCTTCCGGGAAGCCACAATATATCTCGATGGTGGTCCGTGAGGTCAAACTAGACATTCAGCAGGGTAATGCCAACAATCTGACCTGACTCCCGATTAAAATGTTGCAGCTTAACTTAACAAATACATTTGTCTAGTAAAATGTGGCATAATTACTTAGTAAACCATTTTTCATCCTGCCAGGAATAAATCAAATACCAAACATGTACTAGTACACAGTATTGCAACAAGCATTCATAAAATGCACTCTAGTATTATTATACGAAAAAACATTCAAATTGTATTCGAGTGAGTTCTCTTGTTCTTTGCACTAATAGACTTCACCTTAGTGTAACAGTATTGGGAAATGTCTCAACATGTAAATACAGAAATTCACCCGATACCGTAGGGCTGTACTGTTTTAGTAACAAAAGTAATGTATCCTTTCTGAATATTAAAGACTGCAAAGACCTAGTCCCAGAAACTGTAGTAAATACCCATTTTAGCAGAAATATACACAGATTAATAATTAACTACGCACAGTTTCTTTCTATATATTTAACACTGTTGATGCAGTTAGCATCTGCTTCGACATCGGCAGTGCAATTAGCTTCAGCATTAGCTTGATCATGTGTAAAGCTTTGTTGACTGAAAAGACACATATCATAAAAATATATTGTCTAACATGTTTAAACACTATAAAGACACATTCGGTGGTAAAACGATTTACATAAAGACACTTGTACCTGAGAAGGGAGATATTTGAGTATACAGACAGGAGGACACAACTTTGTTCTGCTCACATCTGTAATAACTGCAAATAGGAAGTCAGGTGTCCCCTAATATAGCTCCCAGCACAATGCGCCCCCTGCTGGAGTACTCCAGTACTACAATGGCTCTTATTAATGCTGGCATTACAATAACATTAGCTCCATATAATACAAATAATGGTGCTTTACTGTTGCCATTAACAATACACATTTTTAAGTTGCGAATATAAAATGACATATTAATACAACTCAAGAGCTTACTCTGCTCCTTACAATCACTGTATTCTACTAGTTATTAAATTTACATCCTATCACAATAACAATTATAAAGCAGGTATCATTACTATTGTTTATTTGTAAGACCAATGCCTGCAGCCGCAGAAGCCGATGCAAGAGTGACCGCTCTCACCGAACTTTGAGGGAGAAAGTAACAGCAACAGATTTGAACACGAAACCCCCAGGATATAAACCTATAGCTGGCACGGTGTGAACTTGGTTAAAAGGGCCTGTCTCTTAACGGGGCCAACCCTCTGAGATGTTCTTCCCATTAGCACATTGGCATGGGTTAAAGTGTCTTGTCTAAAGCTGCAGTGCCACCAAATGATAACAACACAGGCTGATTTACATAATGCGGGGCCTCCTGACTGAGACCAGCGGCACCCATCTAAACGTTATGGCTTTAGGAAATGATGAGCAATTAAGCACCCACAATTTATAGCAAAGGCTGTAACATGAAAATAGGTATAGTCGTTTGCTGCTACTGCTGCATGTGTGTGTGTGTGTGTTTGTGCGGTTATTCTCAGTGGAGTTAAGGACATCAGACATGCTTCCTGCCTGCTGGTGGATAAAACACATAAAGGACTGTCCTCACTAAGATTAATTGATTCCTTCACATTTGGATTCAGTTCAGAGAAGCAGAGAAATTGGTTGTTTTGACTAAGGCATGGCTCGTATTCAACTCAGTCACTGGTGGCTTACACACACAATAAGTGCCATGTTTGCTGTGTACACAGACAGCTTTAAAAAGTATCTCTAAATCGTCATGGTACAGATTTAAAAGCCTACTGAAATGAGATTTTCTTATTTAAACGGGGATAGCAGGTCCATTTTATGTGTCATACTTGATCATTTTGCAATATTGCCATATTTTTGCTGAAAGGATTTAGTAGAGAACATTGACGATAAAGTTTGCAACATTTGGTCGCTCATAAAAAAGCCTTGCCTGTACCGGAAGTCGCAGACGATGTGCGCGGGACGTCACCGGTTGTGGAGCACCTCACATCTTCACATTGTTTACAATCATCACCACCAGCAGGGAGAGCGATTCGGACTGAGAAAGTGACAATTTCCCCTATCATTTGGGCGAGGATGACATATTCGTGGATGAGGATAGTGAGAGTGAAGGACTAGGGGGAAAAAAAGGCAGGGCAGTGGGAGCGATTCAGATGTTATTAGACACATTTACTAGGATAATTCTGGAAAATCCCTTATCTGCTTATTGTGTTACTAGTGTTTTAGTGAGATTATATAGTACCTGAAAGTCGGAGGGGTGTGGCCACGGGTGTGGTGACCGCCAGTGTCTCCGGTGGGAGGAGGTAATAGTCCGCAGCTGCAGGAGGACGCAAGTTACGCTCATGTCTACGGTGAAAGCCGATTTATTAGCACAATTTTCTCACCGAAACCTGCCGGTTGACATGTGGTCGGGAACCATGTTCGCTTGACCGCTCTGTTCCATAGTAAAACTTCACCTTCGGGAATGTAACCAAGGAAACACCGTCTATGTTTTTTGTTGCTTAAGGCAGCTGCAATACACTATTCCCCAACTACATCTTCTCTTCTTTGACTTCTCCATTATTAATTGAACAAATTGCAAAATATTCAGAAAAACAGATGTCCAGAATACTGTGCAATTATGCGATTAAAGCAGACTACTTATAGTTTGGATCGGGCTGAAAGAACATGTCCACTACAACCGGTGACGTCACGCGCACGCGTCATCATTCCGAGACGTCTTCAAAAGGATACTTCGCGGGAAATCGACAATTCCAATTTAGTAAACTAAACCGGCTGTATTTGCATGTGTTGCAATGTTAATATTTCATCATTGATATACAAACTATCAGATTGCGTGGTCGGTAGTAGTGGGTTTCAGTAGCCCTTTAAGTGTAGTATAATTTTTTCCAAGCCATGAACCTTATGATAACTTCAATGGTCTTGTCAAAAGATATGGTGGACACTGTCAAGCTTGGACATGGATGGTGTGTGCTCCTTCGACGCAGCGGGATTACAGGACGAACCAGGCGTGAATTAAGGTACATGTTTGTTTTTATTAATACTCAAAATACAAAAAAAGGTAAACCAAGGACGCGCTCTGTGGCGGATAAAAATCTATACTATACTAAAAACAAAAACAGCACAATGGCAAGACTATCTACAAATAACACAAGATACTAACAAATACATAAATACAAACAAAAACTTACTTGGCGTGGATTAATCGAAAAGCATGGCATGAAGTACGAAAGGCAATGATAGTTAATGTTCCCAGACTGATGGACAGAAAGAAATTGACTTAAATAGTGGCTGTGAATAATTAGGAACAGGTGCGGGACTGAGCGCATGGGCGTGACTAGGAGGGCAAGGTGAAAAGCAATGAGTTGTCATGGTAACAAAAACAAACCAGGAAGTGAAAAAACAGAACAAGAGTCCAGAACACAAAACAAAACATGATAAAACATGAAATCAGATTTACAAACCCGACAGAGCCCCCCCATTAAAGACAGCTTCCAGATGTCCCACAATGATCTAGAGTTATGGGAGGGCGGGAGGGGGACATGGCGGTGGATCGCCAAACCACGTGTCCCCGTATCCAACGGGGCAAGGTCAGGTGGCGGCGACGCTTGGAGGACCGAGGTGGGTGACCCGGGAACGGCCATATCCGTGGCCGACCTCCTTGGCGTGGCGGACGACCACGTAGTGGCCACCACTGTGGCCGACGAGGAGGTTGACAGCCTTGGCGTGGTGGATGCCCACGTAGCAGCCACATCCGTGGCCAACAAGGAGTCGGGAGCGTCGTCATCGTGGCAGGTGTTGGCGGTCGGCGTGGACTTGGGCTTGGCGGTCGGCGTGTACTTGGGCTTGGCGTGGACTTGGGCTTGGCAGTCGGCATGGACTTGGGCTTGGCGTGGACTTGGGCTTGGCGGTCGGCGTGTACTTGGGCTTGGCGGTCGGCGTGGTCTTGGGCTTGGCGGTCGACGTGGTCTTGGGCTTGGCGGGCGACGTGGTCTTGGGCTTGGCGGTCGACGTGGTCTTGGGCTTGGCGGTCGACGTGGACTTGGGCTTGGCGGTCGACGTGGACTTGGGCTTGGCGGTCGACGTGGACTTGGGCTTGGCGGTCGACGTGGACTTGGGCTTGGCGGTCGACGTGGACTTGGGCTTGGCGGTCGACGTGGCGCTGCCACTAGCGGCGCTTGGCGACGTGGAGGTGCCACTGGCGGCGCTTGGCGACGTGGAGCTGCCACTGGCGGCGCATGGCGACGTGGAGCTGCCACTGGCGGCGCTTGGCTACGTGGAGCTGGTGCTGGCGGCGCTTGGCTACGTGGAGCAGGCACTGGTACTTGACTTTGACTTTGATGTGGACTTGGACTTGGTCGTGGTGCTACCCATAGACTTGGTTGTGGCGCTAGCCGTGGAGCAGGTCGTGGTGCTAGCCTTGGACTTGGACTTGAACTTGGTGCTAGCATCAGACCTTAACTTGGAGCTAGCCTTGGACCTGGACTTGGTGCTAGCATCGGACTTGGTCTTGGACTTGGTGCTGGACTTGGACTTTGGTGTGGACTTGGTCTTGGAGCTGGACGTGGACTTGGTGTTGGAGCTGGAAGCTGCGGCTTAATTGGCTGAAAATCTGGAGGTGGGGGACGTGCTGGTCGCTGTGGCTTGGAACCGCACCGGGCAGAACCAACCCACAAGCTCCCAGCCCCAGCCCCCCCCTCAAGGAGTGGCTGCCAGACACTATCACCATGACATGAAACAGTCTCTTGGGGTGGTTGGAGGGGGGTGAGGAGGAGGGCAGAATCTTCCTCTTTACATTGTCC
Organism: Nerophis ophidion; assembly: GCF_033978795.1. NCBI lineage: Eukaryota > Metazoa > Chordata > Actinopteri > Syngnathiformes > Syngnathidae > Nerophis > Nerophis ophidion. Next base: position 38,243,793 of record NC_084612.1, read on the forward strand.
ATTTTTTGTTTTTTCTTTGGTTGTCTTGGTTTGGTTAGAAAAAAAAATTGTGGCTTGGGGGGGTCTTGAGTCCTGGGGGGGGGGGCATGAAAATTGAATGGCTGTGATTGCTGTGATCTGTTGTGCAAAATCATTTTTTTGTAATAATTAATCATTATCATAGGGTCTGAGTCTTCTGATGGAGGTGGTGATTAACTGTAAAAGATTTGAAAAAAAAATCCTGGTCTGTGATGTCTGTTGACGGTGGCGTGACGATGTCCTGGAGAGTCCAGGCAGCACGCGGTCCACTTCCGCCCTGAGTGGGAGGAGCTTGCTGGCGCGACGCTTCCTTTCCGCACCTGGAAGCCTTCCCTGACATCCTCCGTCGAGGGCGACGCTTCCGGGAAGACGGCAACATGTCGTCGTCTTCGGGCCAAATGAAGTCAATGGGGACCTCTTCACCATTTGGCCCCAACGTCAACCTTCTTTGCGCGAGGGAAGAGTAGCGCAGCGTTTCCTCCTCCATCGCGCTCAGCACCGCCAAAGACGCCTCATCCAAATCTCCTGCGAAGGAGCGCTTTAGCTGGGAACATTCTGTCAAGCTTGGACATGGATGGTGTGTGCTCCTTCGACGCAGCGGGATTATAGGACGAACCAGGCGTGAATTAAGGTACATGTTTGTTTTTATTAATACTCAAAATACAAAAAAAGGCAAACCAAGGACGCGCTCTGTGGCGGATAAAAATCTATACTATTCTTAAAACAAAAACAGGCAAGACTATCTACAAACAAACACAAGGTACTATCAAATACATAAATATAAACAAAAACTTGCTTGGCGTGGATTAATCGAAAAGCATGGCATGAAGTACGAAAGGCAATGATAGTTAATGTTCCCAGACTGATGGACAGAAAGAAATTGACTTAAATAGTGGCTGTGAATAAAAAGGAACAGGTGCGGGACTGAGGGCATGGGCGTGACTAGGAGGGCAAGGTGAAAAGCAATGAGTTGTCATGGTAACAAAAACAAACCAGGAAGTGAAAAAACAGAACAAGAGTCCAGAACACAAAACAAAACATGATCAAACATGAAATCAGATTTACAAACGTGACAGAGCCCCCCCATTAAAGACAGCTTCCAGATGTCCCACAATGATCTAGAGTTATGGGAGGGCGGGAGGGGGACATGGCGGTGGATCGCCAAACCACGTGTCCCCGTATCCAACGGGGCAAGGTCAGGTGGCGGCGACGCGTGGAGGACCGAGGTGGGCGACCCGGGAACGGCCATATCCGTGGCGGACGACCACATAGTGGCCACCACTGTGGCCGACGAGGAGGTCGACAGCCTTGGCGTGGTGGATGCCCACGTAGCAGCCACATCCGTGGCCAACAAGGAGGCGGGAGCGTCGTCATCGTGGCAGGTGTTGGCGGTCGGCGTGGACTTGGGCTTGGCGGTCGGCGTGGACTTGGGCTTGGCGGTCGGCGTGGACTTGGGCTTGGCGATCGGCGTGGACTTGGGCTTGGCGGTCGACGTGGACTTGGGCTTGGCGGTCGACGTGGACTTGGGCTTGGCGGTCGACGTGGACTTGGGCTTGGCGGTCGACGTGGAGCTGCTACTGGCGGCGCTTGGCGACGTGGAGGTGCCACTGGCGGCGCTTGGCGACGTGGAGCTGCCACTGGCGGCGCTTGGCTACGTGGAGCTGGCACTGGCGGCGCTTGGCTACGTGGAGCAGGCACTGGTACTGGACTTTGATTTTGATGTGGATTTGGACTTGGTCGTGGTGCTAGCCGTGGACTTGGTTGTGGCGCTAGCCGTGGAGCAGGTTGTTGTGCTAGCCTTGGACTTGGACTTGAACTTGGTGCTAGCATCAGACCTGAACTTGGAGCTAGCCTTGGACCTGGACTTGGTGCTAGCATCGGACTTGGTCTTGGACTTGGTGCTGGACTTGGACTTTGGCGTGGACTTGGTCTTGGAGCTGGACGTGGACTTTGTCTTGGAGCTGGACGTGGACTTGGTCTTGGAGCTGGAAGCTGCGGCTTAATTGGCTGAAAAACTGGAGGTGGGGGACGTGCTGGTCGCTGTGGCTTGGAACCGCACCGGGCAGAACCAACCCACAAGCTCCCAGCCCCAGCCCCCCCCTCAAGGAGTGGCTGCCAGACACTATCACCATGACATGAAACAGTCTCTTGGGGTGGGTGGAGGGCGGTGAGGAGGAGGGCAGAATCTTCCTCTTTACATTGTCCATTTTTTGTTTTTTCTTTGGTTGTCTTGGTTTGGTTAGAAAAAAAAAATTGTGGCTTGGGGGGGTCTTGAGTCCTGGGGGGCGGGGCATGAAAATTGGATGGCTGTGATTGCTGTGATCTGTTGTGCAAAATCATTTTTTTGTAATAATTAATCATTATCATAGGGTCTGAGTCTTCTGATGGAGGTGGATGATTAACTGTGAAAGATTTGAAAAAAAAATCCTGGTCTGTGATGTCTGTTGACGGTGGCGTGATGATGTCCTGGAGAGTCCGGGCAGCACGCGGTCCACTTCCGCCCTGAGTGGGAGGAGCTTGCTGGTGCGACGCTTCCTTTCCGCACCTGGAAGCCTTCCCCGACATCCTGCGTCGAGGGCGACGCTTCCGGGAAGACGGCAACATGTCGTCGTCTTCGGGCCAAATGAAGTCAATGGGGACCTCTTCACCATTTGGCCCCAACGTCAACCTTCTTTGCGCGAGGGAAGAGTAGCGCAGCGTTTCCTCCTCCATCGCGCTCAGCACCGCCAAAGACGCCTCATCCAAATCTCCTGCGAAGGAGCGCTTTAGCTGGGAACATTCTGTCAAGCTTGGACATGGATGGTGTGTGCTCCTTCGACGCAGCGGGATTACAGGACGAACCAGGCGTGAATTAAGGTACATGTTTGTTTTTATTAATACTCAAAATACAAAAAAAGGCAAACCAAGGACGCACTCTGTGGCGGATAAAACTCTATACTATTCTTAAAACAAAAACAGCACAATGGCAAGACTATCTACAAACACAAGACACTATCAAATACATAAATACAAACAAAAACTTACTTGGCGTGGATTAATCGAAAAGCATGGCATGAAGTATGAAAGGCAATGATAGTTAATGTTCCCAGACTGATGGACAGAAAGAAATTGACTTAAATAGTGGCTGTGAATAATTAGGAACAGGTGCGGGACTGAGGGCATGGGCGTGACTTGGAGGGCAAGGTGAAAAGCAATCAGTTGTCATGGTAACAAAAACAAACCAGGAAGTGAAAAAACAGAACAAGAGTCCAGAACACAAAACAAAACATGATCAAACATGAAATCAGATTTACAAACGTGACAGACACCTGCAAAACCAGGCACAGGAACACCTTGCGCAAACTTGGGTATTTGTTTTGACCTTTTTTTTTCAGGCACATTAATACAAAAACACATTGTGTTTTTGTTTTGGGGGCGGTATAGCTCGGTTGGTAGAGCGGCCGTGCCAGCAACTTAAAGGTTCCAGGTTCGATCTGCCAACCTAGTCACTGCCGTTGTGTCCTTGGGCAAGACACTTCACCCACCTGCTCCCAGTGCCACCCACACTGGTTTAAAACATGTAACTTAGATATTGGGTGTCACAATGTAAAGCGCTTTGAGTCACTAGATAAAAGCGCTATATAAATATAATTCACTTCACTTCACTTCACACACAGCACCCGTACGGGCACATAATTAGATGAGTTTAGTGGGAGCTTGCGTTTTTTGTGAACAGAGGTGGATACTTTTTAGGTGCACCTAATAGATAGATAATTCCAAAATAACAACGTTATTAATTAAGATTCAGTCACAAATGTTTCCGTCTTTTTAAATAATTTATTATGGGTAGATTTTAGGCAAAAGCGAACGGCATATTTATTGGAGAATATCTGGCAAAACCCATTGCTACTTCCAATGCCACAAAATAACTTTCACTTAGCCCTAAGTCCATACAACAGAAAAGTTACTGTACAATGGCAATGAACAACAGGTAAATAGTCTATTTTTCCTCATTCGATATTGTGGAGGGCCAACACACACTCATTCGTACAATCACGTGTAGTCACGACTCCCCGATTCGAACGCAACGTTGCCGGCCTGTTGTTGATGAACAAACTTTATGTGCGTAGCAATGTCCTTCGGTAATTTTAAAGTACCAGTAGAGTGGTAAACAAGTTGCCTCTATATTATCATATACTGTACATCTGACGTATGACACCGAAAGACTTTCAAAGTTTGCAAGTAAATCAATTGACAACAATGCAAATCATGCAGACTTTGTGAGAGCCAACAACAATTACTTTGGGAAAAATGATGATCCATAAACGTATATTGTTGATCCTAACTATAAGGGGGGTGAGGTACAAGCTTTGGAAGCTCTGCTAAACAGATCCAGCTTTCGTGAAATACTAATAGAATAGAATAGAATAGAATAGAAACTAATTCATTGATCACTGGCTGGAGGAAATTCAGCACCACAGTTCGCTCACAATAGAGAATAGTAATAATAAATAATATATAACATATATCATATGAATATTATATAATATATGAATAATATAAACATATTCTACATATATTCTGCATCAAAGTACATTTATGTAGCGATATTGCAAAGTGCTAAACAAGAAATACCAACTTCACACATAATAAAACGATAGCATACTGTACAATATCTGCTCATACTATGATGACGACTGATAAGATGTCCATATTATCCAGTTTATATGAAACATTTCTCATGATCCATATGAAGGGTTAACAAGGAAGTTTCCCTGCAGACACTGTCTTCAGTTGTGTGTTCGTCTTCATCTCCAGGTATACATTTTAAGTCACAGATGAACAACTTCTATTATTATGGCTAAATCCTCCTAATATCCAGATGAGAGGCATGATTTATAATCCACAATAACTTTGACAAGCCGAAAGGCGATGATGCGTTAGCAGCAGGACATCGTTGCCAGCTCTCAGTAAAGCAGCAGAGGACTACGTAACTGTGTTATCAATCCGCCGCAAAAAAAGAAAAATGTTTGTCTGCCTTAGCGCTTATAATAACAATGCTAATATTTGGTTAATATTCAGGTCACGATGTGTATATAGAGTATTGTGGGAGAGAGCCCCCATTGACTACATAGACTTTTTGTGTATTTATTTACAACTCAGAATGCATAACAAAAATGTTTGTATAGGCAGCACATCATCTTTATTCCCAGTAAATCTGATCTGATCATTTGGTCAGAGTGCAGAAGTGTTACTACAGTGAAATCAATCTACGGAAATCACCAAAGATGTTCGGAGCTGAATATTAAAAATGCCTGACTGAATGTGTGGCATTTTGTGATGTTTTGATGATATTTTAACAAACCTTGCGGAGTGTAAATACAATTGAATATGGTTTAATGGATACAATGAAGGGCTTCACGGTGGAAGAGGGGTTAGTGCGTCTGCCTCACAATACTAAGTTCCTGCAGACCTGGGTTCAAATCCAGGCTTGGGATCTTTCTGTGTGGAGTTTGCATGTTCTCCCCGTGAATGCGTGGGTTCCCTCCGAGTACTCCGGCTTCCTCCCACTTCCAAAGACATGCACCTGGGGATAGGTTGATTGGCAACACTAAAATTGGCCCTACTGTGTGAATGTGAGTGTGAATGTTGTCTGTCTATCTGTGTTGGCCCTGCGATGAGATGGCGACTTGTCCAGGGTGTACCCCGCCTTCCGCCCGATTGTAGCTGAGATAGGCGCCAGAGCCCCCCGCGATCCCAAAAAAGGGAATAAGCGTTAGAAAATGGATGGATGGATGGATACAATGAAACACAATTCGGCATATAAAGTCAACTTGTTTTTCCAGTCTACTGGTACTTTAAGGAATCCTTGGAACTTTTTGCAATCCTGGTGGAAGGTTTTGAGTGCGATGAAATGTGTGCGTCAAACTCCTAAAGCAAGGTGGCTGCGACCTTCGTCGGTCGAAGTAGCATGGAGCATCAGCCACCCGTAGCGAGCGAGCTAGAAGCACCCAGACAAGCCTCCCTCGCAAAGCTTTAGTCCAAAACATCTGTGTCGTTCAGCAGGCTTCCAGAACCTTCTCGTAACCACTCTCCTTGGTTAGTTTCTTACTTGGCTTCAAACTAGAGTTTTTGTGCTTAGATATAACGCTGCGCCAACGTTCTAACATCTTTGCCCTTCCCATTTCTCCCTCGAAGCTCTTTCCACTTCAACATTCCCGGTCCCAAATCCTATTCCCCCACTCCCCCTCCCTGATAATCACAATTGACACCTTGTAATGATTAACGTAAGCCTTGATGAGAGGCAAAAAATACAATAATAAAAAAATGTTGCACCATCTTCAATACACTTTAAACACAATTCAAACCAAATAATGTCACAAACATTTTCCCATAAAACCATGTTACATTATAATCAGGAGTAAAATACTTTTAAAATCGCCCATATGTGATAAAATAAACGTTTAATTTTGGTATGATTCTATATCTATGCATTTGTTACGACCTGTTAGGCCAGGCCATTCTTTGTTTTAGTTGTTGGGTGTTTTTCCTGTGTTTTTGGCTTCACTTCCTGTTTTGTTTGTATTCTGTTTGCCCTAGTTTAACTCTTTTTCTGAGCGCTTTCTTCCTCACCTGCGGATTGTTTGCATTGATTATCTTATCAGGGATATTTTATCCAGTCCCTTTTTGTTTTTTTTGGTTGTGGGATCATTCCAAATATTTGGCGTCTTGGTGTTCATAGGAACTTACATAGTTTGTGGCATTTTTCACTTCTTGCTTTACATTTATTTCTTGTTAGGTCTCATTAGTTATTTTTCTTGCAGAGTTTCCCTGTGCTTACTTTGAGCATACCCTTGTTGCACTCTACCTTATATTTGTGGACCATTAAATTCCAATTTACCTGCACGTTGCTTGCTGTGTGCTTTTTGGGGTCACAACCGCCGCTACAAAGAGCATTCCTAATTTAATAATCGCACCAATTAAGGAAGTGTTTCTCTCTAAAGACAAGAAACAAAAGATTTTTGCGGAAATCAAAACGACCACACACACGCCATAGTTTTTCCAGGAGGATGAGGAAGTCGAGGACCATGAGGTCACCTCTCCCGAGGGTGTTGAGGCGTAGAACTGGCCAATGTCCAGAATAATGGATGCCGAGAGCTGGCATCTCTCCCCGGAGGTTGAGTAATAGACCCGGACTCGATGCATTAGAAAGTCCTTCCCTGCAATCTTCCCGTGTGGATTTTCATCCCCTGAGACATAGATGGCTGCTTCTCAGTCACCACTTCAGCACGAGTCAGGTATGTTGGACACACACCTGGCATCTGAGTCACATGTGGTGGGATTTATGCAAAGGTGCTCCACAGTTTTCCGGACCCCTGCATTTCCTATTCCAGCACCCCAATTCTCCAAGGCCGAGGCCGCATCAAATCTGGCTACTCGGCTTGCTCAAGACCCACCCACCCTTTGCGTCTGTTCCCGCTAAGGTCGTGCTTCCACAGCACCTCCCTTCAGCTCCATATAGTGTCTGCAATCTGCTCCTTTGAGTGGCGAGGGGCTATTAGGGTCAGCTGTGCAACTGGGGAGGCACAGCTCCTTCCACCTTGGTCGGCTTCGGCCTTTTCACCAGTAGGGGCTTTTTCAGCTCATGCTGTGGCTCCACTTCCTGCTCCAGCAATCTACTGGAGACTCTCCAGAGAAGTACAATGCGGCATGGATGGAAGACTGGTACCAGAAGGTGTTGATTGAGCTGGCAATGGAGGATCAGTATTGTATGACTACATCCGCTCCATTCAAGCTCGCTCCAGCTTCGACGCCCACTCCATCCAAGAACGCCCCAGCTTTGACGCCCACTCCAGTCAAACTTGCTCCAGCCTTGACACTTACACCAGTCAAGGTTGCTCCAGTTGCAAAATCTGTCCAGGCCCAGCTTGCTCCAGCTTTAATGCCCACTCTGCCACCATCCTCCCTAGTGGGCCTGCAGATGCCACCAGCAACTCCAGTGGGCTTGCAGACGCCACCGGCTACTCCAGTGGCCCTGCAGACAACACCAGTCCCGACGCCTGCTGCTTCACCAGTCCAGACGCCTGCCGCTCCAGTTCTGCAGATGCCACCACTCCAGACGCCTACTGTTCTAACTCTACAGACGCCACCTGTCCAGACACCTGCTGCTCCAGCTCTGCAATTGGCAAAAGCAACTCCAGTGGGTTTGCCACAGCCACCAGCCTCGTCTCCAGTGGGTTTTCCCAAGACACCGCCATCCTCGTCTCCAGCGGGTCTTCTCATGATCCCACCACCATTGGCTCCAGCAGGTCTTCCCACGACACTGCCATCCTCATCTGCAACTCAGCAGTCAGCTCCAACTCTGCAGTCAGCGCAACCTCCAGCCCAGCTGCGTTCTGCTGTCGACTAGTCCATGAGCATGTGCAATTAATACTCCAACCTCGTGCTGTCCACGTCCCTCGCAATGATGTAGCCACGACAGCACACAGCTAAACTCTCTCTAATGGTCCCACACTTGCTCTCCAGCTGAGAGTGTCTCTTTAATAACTTAACTCAAACGTTGCCGGTGGAAACGGAACTTCTCGTAATCATAGCAACTGCAACCATAGCAACAGTTAAAACAACTTACTTAAAACATATGTCAGCTTCCCAATCGAAACATATGAAATATAAATAAATAATAATAATACTTAATCCCTTAACAGACATCATCTGCTATCTGCAGAACTAAAGGGACAATCACACAAATGAAAACCTTCAAAACAGCCGCCCCCTGGTTCATGTGAAGGAAATCAGTTATACAAATAAAGGTTTGCTATATAAGCGAATCAGGGGGGTACAAGGGGAGTCAGGTCAGAGTATGGGGGAATCTCGGTAAGGCGGGCCACTGGTCAATGATAGGTTCTCTGGCCAGTGTCCACTATCGCTGAGCAAATTCTTCCATCCTACCCCTTAGTGACTGTCTTTACTCTGCCCAGGACCCAATGCGCTCTGGGTAGTGCTGGATACACTATCATGACTGGAGTGCCAACCTCCAAGTTAATGCGCTCTCTGTGCCACTTGCGATGGCTTTGCATGCTGGGGAGATACTCGGAGGTGTACCTCTTCCAAAACTGGTCAGCTATTGCCTGACTCTACTTTCTGGTATGATCACTGACGCCATCCGTTGAAGCATAGGCAGCGAGTAAAAGAGCAGTGTCTGGCCGACCCATGATGAGAGAGTTGGGCATGATGGGATCGAGGTCAGTCAGGTCGCTACTTGAATATCCCAATGGTTGTTGATCTGGAGACGACCCGCAGGTAGGTCAGACATCATCTGTACGACCGGCCTGGATCTACAGTATGCACCTGCCCTGGTAGCGAAGCACCACATCCTGGCTGTGGAGTAGCCAATACCTCCACCTAAGCTCAGGAAAGAGCCTCTCCGACCCAGGGTGAAGCAATCTGGCATCATGTTGACGGATCACCAGGTCGGTCACTGGGTGCTTCTGTGGCAGAAGATGGGATGCTTGGTATCCTCGGTTAGACCCTGTGCCTTTCGCAGATGACCTCCGACACGTAGAATGCCATTTTCATCCAACTTGGGGGCCAGCTGTCTCAGCCAACTATCATGAGGTAGCTCTACCTTCCGCTCCATACATGCCATCTCTTGGGGGAATACCACCCGCTGCAACACCATGACTTCTGCAGCGGCATAGTCATTGGCAGTAAAGGGGTCTCCTCTTCCTTATTAGAATTCTGATGGTGAAAGGTTCGCTCTTGGAGCTCGTCATTGTTTTGCAGTCCTCAATGTTTGGCCCATCAGGAACTGCTAGCTCTTGCAGGCCCGTGAGGCGACAGAAGATGGACTTTCGAAGTTCCATCTCCACTTCTGTGGGCTCCGGGGTTGGGTAATGGGCACCACTCTGACTCTGGCTTGGTGAGATACTCAGGTCCATGGTGGAAGAGATTGGGGAGAGCTAGCTGCTTGTGGGTCGCACCCCTGGTGATACCGTCAGCAGGATTGATCTGTCGCCACGTATCACCAGCAGGTAGATCTGACGAGGTCTTGTATCTCTGTGCCCCAAGTTCCCATGAAGACCTTGTACTTGCATAAGGATGATTAGATCCACTGGTAAACTGTGGTAGAGTCAAACCACATTGACACTTCATGCTCCTCCAGTCGTAGCTTCTCCTGTAACAGTTGGCCCATCTGGGACCCGCTGACCGCGGCGCGTAGCTCAAGACGGGGCATTGACCCGCAACTTCTTTGGTGCAACCCAGCTCCGCGCAAGGCCAAAAGACACATGGATCGTGCCGTCGGGTTCTACGGTGCGCAGATACGCCACTGCATCGTAGGCCAGCTCGGATGCATCACAGAAAACGTGCAGTGACACTTGGCTGTCTGTCAAACTCACCCCGGGGATGGGGGAAAGTAGCTTCTGGGAAGCTTGATCTCTTGTAGGGTGGGGAGCTTCTCTTTTCACTCGGACCACCTAGCTCCGACTGACTCTTGGAGGGGGTTGTCCCATCCCCGTCCTCTCAGTCCACACTGGCACGCCAGGGTCCGGTAGATGCCTCACTAAGTGACGTAGTGGCGGGACTCAATCTCTTTATACCGGTAACACAGCTTGTGCTATCTGCAGCAGAGGAGGCCCAGCGTCATCTCATGCTCGTTCTTGCTTCACTGAGTGACCCGAGTCTCACTGCTGTCATACTTTGCTTCGGCTGGGAGGTCCCTCGAGACTTTAGGGTCATTGCTCACCCACTGGCGGACGTTGAAGCCAGCGGTAGCCAGGTGGGTGCGCAGGTTGTGAATTAGACAATGTGCCTCCTCCAGGTTCTCAGTGCTGTGCAGGCAGTTATCTACAAAAAAACTGTGGAGGATAACATCAGCTACCCCCTCGGGTATGGCTCCTTCTGCCAATTGGGCCTGCAGGGCGTATGTCGCGCAGCACGGGCTGCAGGTGGTCCCAAAGGGAAACACTTCCCGCTGGTAAGAAGCGGGGGGCTCGTCTGGGTTTTCTTGCTACACACAACTTACAAGTGGCTTGTCCTCGTCCAGATTTAGGACCTGATGAAACATTATTTTATGTCACCGCTGATCGCGGTCTGCCGCCGTCGGAAGTGCACAATGACTCCGAATAGGGTGGGGGTCAGAGTCGGACCAGGAAGAAGGTACTTGTGTAGGTTCTGTCCGCGGACTTGAAAGCTACAATCGAACACAATCCGATTCTTGCTATTGTGCTTTACGTTATGATGGGGGAGGTACCAGGACTCGGTACTAGCTTCCTCATCTCTTTGGAGTAGGCAGCTGCCGTCTCCGTGTCCTTACTTAAAGTCTTCTCTGTGTTTTGCAGACAGGGCATGGCTACCTCACGAGAGACGCGGAAGGTTGGCATAGGTTATTTACGCAGTAGCGGTGTGGTATACCGGAGGATGCCGCGTGTCTCCACACATCGGGTCTTCTCCTTTAGAAGGGCCATGGCCGTCTTACCTTCCTTGGAGCGCATAAGATGCTTCTCATTCTTGAACGGAGTAACATCCTGTTGCCTTAACTTACGGACGTTATCTAGGAGGGCCCCATCGTCGTGGTTGGCCCCGAGGAAGTGCATTCGGGTCTGACTGGGCCTAGCACTCTTCAGGTTGATAGGGCTTTGGAGGGTCAAACCAAGTGGGGTGTCCAGGGCAATGGGGCAGCCACGCGGACATGGACGGATGGGCCTTGAGAGGGTCAACCCTGTGGTGCACTTCTCCAGGGAAACTATCTCACCAACGACCTGGGCGGGCTTGGGCCGGAGGGTGACGATATTCATCTGATGAGGATGACCCTTGAGCCCGAGGGCGGTGGCTGCCTCCTTCATCAGCATAGTGCACTCTGCACCGTCATCAATGATTGCATAGGTCGACATTGCCCTGCTGTCATGGCATAGGATGACCGGCACCACCTTAAGTCGCACCCTGGGGTTGTTACCACGGACTGGCTCTACGTTGTAAGTACAACCCTCCTGGATCTCACTGGATGGGTCCCGTGGGGACTCTCTGGCTTGTCACTTACGGGGTTGAGGTCGTGGAGGACCCTAAGGTGCGTCCTGCCGCATTCTTTAACACTACGAGGCCTCTTCAGGGTGCATTGTTTGGCCATGTGCTCATGGGCGCACCTCCAACACCGCTTGTTGTCCTTAACCCACTGTTTCCTCTCTTCAGTGTTTTTCTACCCAAACTCTGGACAGAATTTAAGCCAGTGGGAGCACGTGTAATACGGGCATGGCGGTGGAGATTTCTCATCACCCTTCTTGGGGCCGCCCCTCTAACCGTGGGGGGGTCCCTCTTCCCCTTATTGTCAGCCTCTGCGATCGTCGTCATCACCCGGACAGACCCTTCCTTCCTGTTAGTGGCTCGATCAGACCGTTCGTGTCCGCCGTACTTCGGCTCAGCTTTCTTAGGGAGACGAATATACTTCACCTCACTTCTGAGAAAGTCAGATAGTTCCTCAAAGCTGGCTGCTGGCTGGTCGGGATAAAGCTGGTCATGGCGCCGCTGGAACCTCTCCTCTCTGTTTTTGGGCAGCTTCCTTATGAAGCACTCCACGGGGGAGCCTGTTTTCAGTTCCCTGGTTCCAGTCAGTCCCTGCAGCTTCAGCATCGTCACCAGGGAGTGGATGCGGAGGGCGTAGTCGTCCAGAGCTACGTCGGTTCCAATCTCGGGTAACTCCCCGAGGGCTTTTACCTTGTCGGGGATTTTGGTCCCATGGACATCCCCAGCGACGATCTAGCTCGCGGATGCTGTTGGTGTAGGGGGTGAGGGACTAAGATATATATATACCGTTCTGTAAGTTGCCAACTCCTGGTTTATCCTCTTCGGGCCGTTCCTCCTCGGACTCACCTTGGCTGAAGATGTCTGTTGGCGAGGAGATGACAGCTGCCAGCAATGGGCCCGGCTTATCCTGTCTCTCTTCTTCCCTTGGTAGCGGGGAGAAGGGTTGAATACTGGGTTGTGTAGTCAAATCTAACTGAGGTATTGCAGTATCGCCCACTTGGGGTGGTTTACTCTCTAAACTACTGGGCTATCAGTATCATTTGAGGTACTCAAGTGATAGTCCTGTAGTCTGGTGGGTAATCTGCGCTCTCTTACAGAGCGTGGTAGTGGCTATGGGGAGCCTGTCCACCGTGCAAACAAACCAGACCAAATACATTGGCTGAAAGGATCCCCTTAAGTAATTATTGTTTCAACTGTTAAACTCAAATGGTTGGGTTTTAGGTTTTTCTTTAGGAACAAAAAAAAAAAAATACAAGTTCCTGATGAAAATAAAAAAATTAAATATTTTTGGCGGACATTAAAAGACACTGCAACTAATACTCTTCAAGGTGCTTGTTTCCACTGTGCCATGTTTAACTCAAATAGTGTTACGGTACGGGCTCGAACCCACTTTTCCCTGGCAGCTGGGTCTGCCGGCACCTCCGTTGGCAGCGCGCCCAGTCATGCCTCTGCTCGCGCTGAGCGCAGCACGCCCACACAGCGACAAGGCTGCAGACAATCGCGGATCAACGCACCTCGACCTAATGAGAGGGAGCTACATAAAAATCAGCGGACACAAGTAACCTTTGCCAGAACATCGCTCATCTTCCCAGTAAGCATCACGTCTGGCATTCCCTCCCTTGTGCTTTTCTCACCTTCTCTGTGCTCGTCCTTGTTTCCCTCGTTCATTTCCCTTGTGTCTCCCTTGTCTTCCCTGTCATCTGTGATCGTGTTTTGTCTCTCGACATCCATCCGGATCTCTGACTGCCTTCCTTGATCCTCGACCACTGCTCGGACACGGACTATGCTGCCACTCTCCTACCCTTGACTGCTTGCCTGCTTACGGACAGCCTCTTCGCCTTGCCCCCTTGACTCGACGAATGATTCATCCAACACTTACAGACAACAACCTCTGGTAACACTTACACAGTTAATTCTACACATCGTCTACACCCATTTACTTAGAGTAGCATACACACACCGCGCACTCATCAAAGGTTTCAATAAACCTTGTAAACCGCAGTTCAGCCTTGATTGTCGCCTCCTTCCCTTCTCAGTACATAACAAATAGCTTGGGTTTTTTTTCAGGAACACTAACTTATCAACATGTTCAGGGAGAAGCAGACTGCAGTTTGCTGTAATAACATCACACGCTGTACTGAACACACGTTCTAAAGGAACACTTGTTGCAATTATGGTCAAGTAACTACTGGCTAACTTGAGAGCAGAAGAAGATCTACCTGCTGTGTCTACCACTGCAGCACATTGGCATTCAGTGCTAAACATTCCCTCCCCCTATACTTTGCAATTTCCTCCCTAGCTTTTTCTTTAGTGCTCTTCTCCTGGATTGGTGGGGTGAAGAATCGCCCAAACATCAGGTCAAAGGCGGATTTCTTCACCGCAGACTGTGGAGCATGATCTATTTCAAATAAAAGACAAGAAGAGAGAAGAGAAACGGACTATTACTAACTCTTATTACTACATGACTTCATTAGTGCAGATTGATCATAGGTCTATTCATTTTAACAGCAACTAACTGTTTTTTGCTAGGGTGACATTGTTTATATAATTAGTCTGCTTTTCCATCATTGGTACTTGGCATTAGCTTGGTGACACAATGATTTTGTTGTTAAGTAGAATGCTAAAACAGCTATATCTGCTGGTAAGAACCATAAGGCAGACATACATCTTCCAATGACTTCTACATGGCTGATACTGCGCTCAGCGTGTGCGTAGTGACATTACGTACTTTGCCCATATCAAATATCTACAGCCAGCAGCAAGTTAGCATGCTGTGTCTAAATGTTTATTGTGCCACGTATCAGTGAATACCCCCTTTTCAGAGCATATTTTACAAATTTGTATGCTACCAGGCTGTGGTGCCTATTAACAAGGCAGCATTAGAACACATGGTGGCCTATAATGAATAGAATAATATAGCTAATGCAGATAGCATCCTAAAGTTTAAAAACTAATCTGCTTCTTTTTCTTCCTCCTGCTCCTCCTCTCTGCGGAATAGCTGTCCATCCTCTTTGTTGATTACACTCAACCCGCTATCCTCCTTTGCCTGAGAATAATGAATGGAAATTTACTGTTTTACATTGAGTTATAACACAAGTTTAGTGAAAACTTAGTGAAATGCATTAAATAAATATTCACCATGTTTTCCACTTCTGCTGTTATCTCAAGGAACACTGCCCCTCGTTGTTACGATCCGCTACACCGATCGTTACTTGTTTTGCTTTTTAATATGTTTTGATCATGTTTGGACTCTGCCGATCCCTTCAGTTGTGCATTTCCTTGTTTGTTTCTGTCACCATATGTGGTATATAGTAATCTGTTTTCACCTGCACTGGTGCCAGGCGCACACCTGTTCGTAAATCCATCCATCCATCCATTTTCTACCGCTTATTCCCTTTTGGGGTTGCAGGGGGCACTGGGGCCTATCTTAGCTACAATCGGGCGGAAGGCGGGGTACACCCTGGACAAGTCGCCACCTCATCGCAGGGCCAACACAGATAGACGGACAACATTCCCACTCACATTTACACACTAGGGCCAATTTAGTGTTGCCAATCAACCTATCCCCAGGTGCATGTCTTTGGAAGTGGGAGGAAGCCGGAGTACCAGGAGGGAACCCACGCATTCACGGGGAGGACATGCAAACTCCACACAGAAAGATCTTGAGCCTGGATTTGAACCCAGGACTGCAGGACCTTCGTATTGTGAGGCAGACGCACTAACCCCTCTGCCACCATGGCGCCCCTGTTCGTAAATATGATTTTGTATTTAAGCCCGCCTGCTACCTTTGTTCTGCCTGGTTGGTTTGTTTGCACCTCGCAACAGTTACGTGAGTTTCTCTGTTTGTGTTCAGCTTGCTAAGTTGTAGCTTAGCTGCCGCGTGCTCGGCTTGCGCTGTTGTTGGACTTTTGAATTCTGCCTTTGCTAACGATTAGCATATCCCTGTCCGTACTAAGGCACACCTTTATTTTTGATCCTTTGTCAAGTGTTCTTTTGTAATTTTATATTAAAACCTGTTCCTACCTTCATTCCTGCTTGTTTTGGTCCCGTGCATCTTGAGGTGATACTCCACGCGCATTCACGATGCGGCGCTCACGTAACACTCGTGACGTCATCGAGGATTTCCAGCTCCTTGGAGCGTGGATCGAGTGCTGAGGCTTTGTACAGGAAGTCCTGAAAGTATGTGTAAAGTCTTCTCTGAATGTCTCCTTTATTTCAGAGATGACTGGTGAATCATTGTCCTTTGGGTCAAAATGCCTTGTGATTGTGGCCAGTGTTGGAGCAATAATTGAAACAGCGGGGGTCTTTTCTCCACTGAGGCACCTGTTTGCTATTTGCAGGGAGGTCAGCAGTATGGTGAGCTATGGCATGAGGGTCAAGACGTCCTCTGTGAAGCTAGGCAGGCCTCCGAAGTCCTTGGCTTTCCCCTCCGCAAGGTCAAAGCCACAGCAGGGTACTGTTCACAGTAACGCTGGATCATCTCCAAGGAACTGTTCCATCGAGTGGAGATATCACCAATCAGCATGTGGTGTTTTATAATAATAATCAAACATAATCAAACATATTAATATCTATCTAACACATGAATTTAACCGATACAGAGAGGCAAGAGATGATGCACCACGAACGTGCCCCTGTTGTTTTTCGATGCATGTTGGAATGTATCGGAGCAGTCGCATCGCAAGTGGTTGATTCGAACCACCGGTGCAAATCGGCGAATCTATCCATCCCAAGTGTGTGTGTATATATATATATATATATATATATATATATATATATATATATATATATATATATATATATATATATATATATATATACATATATATATATATATATATACATATATATATATATATATATACATATATATATATATATATATATATATATATATATATATATATATATATATATATATATATATATATATATTAAAATGCCTAAGAAAAGAGTTAAAGCTAAACACACAATACAAACACTCACAAAATTGTGGGACTTGTAATATTAACTATGAACGATAAAACACTGAATATTAAGAGCATATGAGCGTCTTGAGATCGATCTTTTACAATAAAGCAAAATGGAACTATTATGCAACAAACACGGTGAAACATGAATACAAAGGACAAAGAAAAACCAACAGATCCAAATAATAACTATCCATTCATCAATTTTCGGCAGAACATAATTTTTTTGTAGAAATATACCTCCTTGACACACATGTCTCAGGCAGGCTGCTGTAAACAAACCCAAGATATTAACGGGCCGCATTTGGCCCGCAGGCTGTATTTCGCCCAGATCCGACGTAGTTTCTTATTTACTAAACGTTTGTGTGTATTGAAACTGATGCATTAAACCTGTGTGCCATGGATTTTGTCTAAAATGAGCAAAATAGGGAGCGCAATCCATTTAGTGTGTTGGTCTTCATGTATATGCAGAATATATGCTAATTATCACAAGACCCACATTTCAGAGAGGAGTAGATGCAGATATAATTCTTGAGCGTAGGGGTCACCAACCCATCTATCACGATCCACCTGTCAATCTTTGAGACCCTACCGATAATAATATTAAACATTTTTTCAATTATTAGGACATTAGCGACACTCCCACCATGGGATGAAAGTTATTGTATACTACATTATTGTATTATTGTATACTACTGTACATGTATTATTATATACAACAGTACTCGGACTATAGTGGCCATAATCAGTTAGCGTTTACAGCAGTTGTGTTGTGCTTAAAGTGCGGCACAGGGGCCATGTATGGCTCATGACTCGTTTGTCATTGGCCCTAAGCACATTGCAAAAAACACACCAAAAATTGAGAAAACAGCAAGAAGTACAAGGAGAAAAAAACCTAGATTTAAAACCAAAACCTTTGTCTTTAAATAACAAACTATTAAACAAAGATGTTTAATAATACTATTCATCCATCCATCCATATTCTACCACTTGCCGCTTTTGGGGTCGTGGGGGGTGCTATATATTTATTAATTTACGAACCTCTGTTCCACCGTGCTGCCTAGGGGCGTGCATCTCTACCGTAAAGGGCAATGCAATATGAATCTAGATAATATGGGTTGCAATCCGATTCACTGAGGATACATTTCAAAACACTTGAGATTCGACGCGATTTGATGCAGATGGAATCTTTGCATGGTGAAAAACATTTTTTGTGTCATGTCTTTATTTTTGAACAGACACTGACAAAACAGACAGTTCCTGTATTAATTTTGAATAAATAGTAGAACTAATAACTTCAGTACATTGCGATCCATAAAATAAAAAATAAAAAAATATAAACAAAAATACCACTGTTGTTTACCCAAGTAGCAACTATAAATACACAGATAAGGAATCATGAATGTCTACGTTGACTTGGTGGTCGCGTCTATAACTGGCTGCAGTAGTAGTAGGTGTTTTACACACAGCTTTAGAGCGACAAGTAGTTATCATTTTTGCAAAAAAACAAATCACGTGACACGTAGAAGTCCTTAGGGAAATATTCGGCTCTGTATTTTGGAGTTAGTTTGGTAATAGATGCAAGCACAGAAATAGTCCCAGAAGGGAGCACCGTGCAGGTTTAGCTCGGTTGGTAGAGTGGCCGTGCCAGCAACTTGAGGGTTGCAGGTTCGATTCCCGCTTCTGCCAACCTAGTCACTGCCGTTGTGTCCTTGGGCAAGACACTTTACCCACCTGCTCCCAGTGCCACCCACACTGGTTTGAATGTAACTTAGATATTGGGGTTTCACTATGTAAAGTGCTTTGAGTCACTAGAGAAAAAGCGCTATATAAATATAATTCAATTCAATACTGTGTATAGAGTGCTGGCCCCTTGTCGGCACGTCTCCATGGAGGTGAGTGTTTGTCCAGTGCACGGGGAAAATGATTCCCCCCTTTCTTCTCAATGACAGCATCTCATTCACATTGACGCATGATTTATAATATATGGATACCAGCTAAGCGGTGATGCAGATGCAGCAGTTCAATATGTCAATAGCTGCATAAGCTAATTAGCGCTTTGTGATTACGGCGCCGCTAAAATAGTTTGTCCGCGTTGGCGCTTATGATAGCATTATTGGTAATACCTGGTTAATATTCAATTCACGACAGGTCAATGCAGTATTATTGGCGTTTTGTTTTGGGTTTTTTACTCGCCGTATATAATGACTTAGAATGCATTAAAATAAGAAAACCACGTGTTTTTGTCTTGCATAGGCATTGTGAATGATAGGCAACATTCCTCAAAGGTGCTGATTATATTGATGTATAAAAATATACAGCATCTAATTATTATGTCTCGTTTAAAAATTGTATTGTGACATTTATTTTGCATTCGTCAGAATCATGCCAGGTCATTACATAAAATTAATAATTATTCTTAACTCAAATAGCTCTGAGAAGTTTGGAATGTTGAACTTAATTGTACACGTTTTCAGAAGTTAAACTTCAGATAATCTGTTCATTTAACTCAGATTTCTGAGTTATGATTTAAAGTGAGTGTGAGTTGACCTGATTCTCGCCAGATCCGTGTAGTTTGCTGAGCTCCACACAAGGATCTGGGATCGAGGCCAATGCAAACTCCTTCAAGATAGCAAAAACATAATTAACCAATCAGGGTTGCCGGGCGAGATTTCATAGATGTGACGTAGCGCCGAAGCGACTGTTTGATTCAATCAACAATGGAGCGAGGAATTGTGTCCATACATATTTTCTTTGCACAAACAACATCGTTCGTCTATTGACATTGCTGCGTTGTTTCAGTAAAAGTTCTTAACTTTTCGCTTTGTCGTTATCTAATATGTCGGCTGTTCCGTTTTGGATTTCGCAGCGCCGCTCTTATCAGCGTCACGGGTTTATTTCAAAGTGAGTGGTTATCCAATCACATACAATGATTTTTTCACAAAGCCCCACCTTCTGAATTCAATTTCCTGTTGAGAAGTCCCAGATCCTTGTGTGGAGCTCAGCAACCTTACACTCAGGATCTGGCGAGAGTAATGTTATGTGTGAGTATATTTTTGAAGCAATTTTGACTCCTGGACAAAGAAAACTTTACTTCGATGCTTATGAGGCCCAGACGACACAAGAAGAACTTTGATGTTCTGCTGCCATTTTTTGGCTCAGGTAGTACTCATTGTTTTGTACAGGTTTATTTATTCAGGAAAGGATTATAAAAAAAATCAGTTGAAACGGGGAAAAAGTGGAAAGTTAATGTGCATATTGCACTTTTAAATCTGTTGTACTCTCAATATTCACAGCTCCTCGAAGTTGCTGATACCAGTTTTCCACTGTACATTATCTGAGGCAAGAACTTTGTATGCACCATACACATCCATGGCAAGGAGAGGGTCCCATTTTAGATACTGAAGTACAAAAGTTCCATGGTTCTGTGATTGAGACTGTCCTTAAACTTGAAAATGGAGAGGTCATTAAACATAATTCAACGTCTTTATTTCTCTGCATGTTAAATAAATGGCCTATTGCGGCCCGCCTAAGTCTTCAGGTTAGCCCGCGAGATGTCACAATTTTAACAATAGGGTAAGCTCGCTGTGTTTTTGGCCTAAATGGAGTATTTTAGTTTAAATTGGGAAGTTTTTGCAGCACTTACATGGAGGTCAACTAAATCAGTGGCCCACCAACCACCGATTGGTACCAGGCCGCACAAGAAAAAAAATAAATAAATTAAATATTAATAAACATAAAAAACACAAAATATACAGTATATATCAATATAGATAAATACAGTCTGAAGGAATACAGTCCGTTAGCACACATGATTTTATTTCTTTATGGAAAACCCCTCCCCCGGTCCGTGGGACAAATTTTCAAGCGTTGACCGGTACGCATCTACAAAAAAGTTGGGTACCACTGAATTAAATGACTACAATCGACCAACAGTTTTCATGCAATCATTTCCCGAACAGCATGAATATCTTTTATCCAATTGGATAGTTATATATATAACACATTCTGCTCATTGAACGTTGTGGACGTAATAAAATACATATACAAAATTTTAAATTACACATGTATTAATCCATTAGAGTCCATGATGGGTAATATATGCAAAACACTCTCTCCACACTTCCCAATGTGTCATGCCTGTTAATCAGGTTTATGTTTGATCATGTTTTGTTTTTGGACTCTTGTTTACCGTTTTGCACTTCCTGGTTTTGTTTGTTTCCATAGATACTCATTAGTTTCCACGTGGTCTCCAAGTCACGCCCCTGTCCTCAGTTTCACACCTGTTTCTAATCATCATCACAGTCACTATTTAAGTCATTTGTTTATGTTCCTCGGCCTGGGAACTTTATTTGCCTACCTACCTACCTACCTATCTATGCTACACATCCTTCATGGCCTCGATCACATGCCACGCACCTTGCTATTCATGCCCTTTGTTTTTGGTCACAGTAAGTGCTTTGTTTTAGTTCTTCATAGCCATGCCATCGTGCTGTTTTTGTTTATAGTTCATTATTATTCATGCCATTGAGCAAGTGTTTTGGTTTCATTTTTATAGTTATAGCCTCAGTTCTAGTCTTTCGTTTCATAGCCAAGTTTTCCGCCCTCGAGCGCGCCCTTTGTTTTCTTGTTTTTTTATTATAGTGTTTAAACAAATTAAACATGTACCTTAATTCACGCCTGGCTCGTCCCAAATTCCCTCTGCATCGAAGAAGCAAAACAAATCCAAGTCAAAGTCCTGACACCATTTTAGCTGCTTGATATTTCTGATTGATTACGAAACTTTACATTACATGCAATGCAATTCATCACATGTATCCAGTTGTTTCATTGCAGCGCATCCAAAAAGGAGCAGAGCTTATTTAATCCCACCCCTTTTCATATCAGCGCAGTTTTATCCCATTTCCTTGTTCACTGTTTGCAACAGAACAGTGAATTAATTAAAAAAAAATAATAATAATAAACCATAAGTAAGTAAATAAATATTAAATACATAAATAATCACTATCTCATTAAAAAAAAAAGGTTCAAGATGTTCATTATAATTGTTCTTATTTTTACTTTGTGAAAACTTAAAAAATTAAAAACAATGTTTCTGGATCTATATACTTATTTAATACTAATTCCGGACTACTGTGGTCTATGCTGCTGAAGGTTTTCAGTTCCATACATTCCTGTTCAGCAATCTTTTGTGTTGACCTATGAATGTCTATAAGTGTAGATGAATGTGCACCTGAGTACAGATCTTCTTGTTCGGCAATCCCTTGGAGATGGTTGCAATTTTGTAGTTCAATGTCAATGTTTGTTTTTCACCAGACTTTAAATTTAGGGAAAAAAATCACAATATGACCAATTTAAAGCGCCTTACAATCCGGTGTGCCTCTTGTATGAAAATAGGTCTGAATAGACCCGCTCTGTGGCAGTGTAACTTCAAATCCGGTGCGCCCTCTGGTCCGGAAAATACGGTAGATTTATGGTTCATTTTCCTTCATAATTTTAACAAAATGATAAGATGGAAAACGACACAATATGTTACTGCATATGTCAGCAGTGAAATTAAGAGCAGTTGTTTGCTTACTTACTAATTGAAGAAAGTTGTCTTGTATGTTCACTATCTTATTTAAGAACAAAATTGATAAAGGAAACATATGTTTACTGTGAGAAGAGTGGAAAATATGTCCATCTCTCTCGGTTTTGTTATTTAGCTTTGAGTTGCTAGGCAACCACTTTGAGCTAGCATTTAGGTAGTTAGTCCTCGGTTTATCGACACCTTCGATCGCTTGCTTTAACGAATACGTGCCTTCTGCTGAGCAGAGTTGAAGTTGAATATGTTCTCAAACTGTCCTGTAGCTGTTATCACAAACAGTAGTCATGAAATTACGTTTTTTTAGTCAAAGCTGTAGTGTCGGGAGCGGAGCTCTTCTAGATTACGTCCTCCCTCGCAAACAGGAAGTGGAGAATTGCACATGTTAATGTTGGCTTTTGTAATTAAAATAACACAAAATTTGTACTTTGGAAAAATGTTTACGGACTCTAGTATTTGGCCTGTTAGCTTCCTCTTGCAGTCGAGCGATGATGATGACGGTGGTCTCCGTGGTCGACGAACGGGCCTCGGTTCGACGGCGGTGCGTCCTGATGGGCCACTTGCCTTTCAGAACATTACAGTTTGTTGAAGACGTGGCAGAACTTCAGCAGAGCAGTGCATTGCTGGGGAGAGGAAACCGGTTGTTGCCCTGAAAGTGTGGGCGATGTGTCCTATTAAAATACAAGTCCTCGCATGCAGGAAGATGCTAGAAAATGTCTGAGTCGTTGCAACTGTCAGCCTTAATGCATTGTTGCAGCTCGATGATATTTGAGTACGTCATGAAATGCGCGTTTGCGAGACGAGTGGGAGAAGTGTGCTGCCATGTGTGGCCATGGTGTCGAGAGTGGATATTTGTGAGGCTGAAGAGAGAGAGGCGAGGCGTGCGGTCATGTTCAGGGTTTAAATGCGTGCCTGTTTGTGGGTCTGTTATTCATTCTCCAAGTGGGGGTGTCACTCATATTAATAGATTTCTGATATTTTTGCGATCGACCAGTAGGTTCCCAAAGATCAACTGGTTGAGCGCAATCGACAGGTTGGCGACCCCTGCTTTAGAAGACCTTGATGTGGGCAAGTTTTGCGTGATGGGCGATCCAGCTGGGGGTCGAGCCAACGTTTAATGTCTCAACCCTAGTTTTAAATAGTACATTGACAAGTCAGGGAGATTCAGAAAAATGACATTTGAAAAAGGTGTCATCGCAATAGTTTGGAGCATAAAAATTTACGAGGGATACAGGGGTGTTGGAGATCTGGCCAGTGACAATAACATACCTCGTGATCAGAAATATATTCATGTGAACAAAAGGAACAGATAAATGTAGCCTGATAGCAACTCCCCTCGATTTGCCCAAAAATGAAGAGTAGTAAATCTGCCCTACCCATCCTCTCCTCAGCCTCAAGTGATCAGAAGGTGTAAAATGAGTCTCCTGCAAGAAAAGTACCTTTACAATTAAACTGGTAAACCTAATGCCACACTCCACGGACGTTGCTGTTAAATTAGGTTGGATCGTAGCAAAAAGATTCAAATATACACTATACAAAATGTAAGTCTCTGGTAAAACTCAAAAAAGTAAGCTTGACAGATGCAAAGAAAAGAAAAACAAAACAGTGCTTCCACCCTCACCCAAGCCTCTTGCAGAAGCATCCTTTTAGACCAGGTGTGCACAGCATCTCCTCGCCCCCAAAAACATCCATTGCGCCTGTTTTACACTGACAAACAAATCAGTAGGCGCTAAAAATGTGGCATCTAGTTCGCAAATAAAGTGCACTAAGGTAAATGTCTGAGCAAGATGAAAAAAAAAATCCTGATCAACAGCATTCATCCATCCATCCATTTTCTACCGCTTATTCCTTTTCGGGGTCGCGGGGGGCGCTGGCGCCTATCTCAGCTACAATCGGGCGGAAGGCGGGGTACACCCTGGACAAGTCGCCACCTCATCGCAGGGCTGATCAACAGCAGCCCCCCATTAAAACCCAGTCCCTCACTGTTATCCAACCGGCAAATTAGTCAATAAAATAATTTTTAAAACTACTTAGTAGTCATTTTGGCGGAACACAGGAACTATACCATCTGTAGAAGTAGAAGTAGAACGGAATCAATAAGACAATAAATCTCACGCTTCTGATATCCCCAGTTCTCTAGCTCAAAAATGGCGGCCAGCTACTATGTTAGCAAGCCTCCTACACCGAAACTCCTATTTTAATGTCTTGTCAACAAAGTCTGCCGTCTCTCTTGGATTATCGAATCTGTAAGTTTGGCTGTTTGGATAAAGTGAACCGCAACATCGCTGGAAATAGAAGTACCAAACTTCACGTTGAGAGATGAACGCAGTCACTTCTTCACCGCCGCAAAGGCAGCTCTCCTACGCGCCACAGCCGGGGTGAAGTTGGGAAATATTTAAATCCTCTTGCGGAGGAGCCTCAGCCCCTCTTCGTAGAGTCTGGTTCCAGACCTGAAACAAGTTCACCCGCACAACAAGCAGCCGAGGAGGCTTGCCACTCTTAGGCCTGACGCGGACGTGCGACTGTCTCCAAGTTTGAACACCTCTTACAAAAATTGAGTGCGAACTCAGTCTGACGAGGGCACTCGCAGCACTCACGGACCACTCGCACCACTCAAATAGTATTCCACCTCGAGTGACCGCCATATCTTCGCATATTTTGGAGAGGAGAACCACAGTGGCAGTTAGCTTATTGACGCTAGCATGGGAAATGGTTAGCTCGTTAGCATTACCATTAACCGAGAGCTCCAGCCTAGTGATGGCCCCACTATCGGACGAGATAATGCTCTCAAATGATTCTATAACAGCTGCTATCTCTCCTCTGACAACAGTTTTAAGATTGTTGAGAATGTCAACTCGCAATTTGTCCAGCTTCTGACTTATGCCCCTAAAAGGGCAGAGTCGATGAACGACTCCTCCATGCTTGCAGGGTCTGAAGACACAAAACGCTCGAAGCGGCCCTTGATTGTCGGATTTCTCTCGGCCAGACATTGCGGAATTAACAAGGGCAATTCACAAACAAGAAGCTGTACACGACAGGCTCGTTTAAAAAAAATGGTAGGGTTGACGGATTATGCTGACAAAACTGCCAATAAAAAATAAAAAGGTCACATTTCCACGGAGCTCCTGCTAAGCACACCCAGCACTGTCCATGCCCAACCGAAGTCATAGACTAAATACCGTATGTCTTACAGTGAAAGCGCACTTTTGGCAGGCTAAAAATAGGTTCTGTTGTCTTAATCACATTTCTAATAGCCTAAATAATTGGTTTGTCAAACCTCACAAGTTGGAACACATACAGTTGATACTTCTTACCATGAGTACACCAAAAACTTCATTAAAATAGGTTGGTCCGCGCTACTTTTGCACTTGTTATAACACGTACACACAGTCTTAATAGATCACCAGCAATACACCCAAAAATAGTCCACACAATTTTATAGTTAGCAGATGCTATTTGGCACTTGTTTCTTTGGATCTTAGTAAATCAGGCCTAGAAGAACCTAAACTCTAGTGATGCTCCATGTTGAGAAGGTTTTGAAAGGGATTTGTTTTGCTTCCATCTGTAATTTAGTTTAGTTAGCAGGATTACAGATTTCCACACAGTTATGTTGTAGCAATGGGCAAAAAGAATAACCGTCAACCTGGTGTACATGTTTGCCTTTTTTACTTTGAAGTGAATACTGTATTTGATTTTGGGGTCAATACAGCATACATCTTGATCACAGCATTTGTGTATAACAGTGGAAGTAGTGCACTCACGCCAGTCTGACTTTGCTGAGATTTGACATGCTTAATGTCTGCAATATCGGACAAGTGTGAAAACTTATGAAGCATTACCATGCTTCATTCGGTCATGCAGAAGCATGTGCATGGGTACGCAACATAAACATGCAGTAGTTCCTGCTGCCAGTAAAAATGCTTGTCGCTATGTAAAACAGAAATGCACAAAATTATTCAAAATAAGCTACAAGGGCAGGAAAGTAACAGTAAGGCAGGTTGTATCTCGGAGTGAAGGTGAATTGACATGTGTCAAAGCTCTGATGAGTGCACTTTCGCTTAATTGCAGGCTTGTGAGGTACAGGAGACTACAGTGGCTAGGAGGGAAAACCACATTTACAAAATGAAGAAAAAGTGTTTTGAAACAATTGACCTAGACTAAACCGAAAGGACAAGGTCACGGGTACAAGCGGCCGAAATGAGTTTCCTCCGCCGTGTGGCGGGGTTCTCCCTTAGAGATAGGGTGAGAAGCTCTGTCATCCGGGAGGAACTTAAAGAAAAGCCGCTGCTTCTCCAACATCGAGAGGACCCAGATGAGGTGGTTCTGGCATCTGGTCAGGATGCCACCTGAACGCCTCCCTAGGGAGGAGGTGGTGAGGGCACGTCCAACCGGTAGGAGGCCACGGGGAAGACCCAGGACACGTTGAGAAGACTATGTCCCCCGGCTGGCCAGGGAACGCCTCGGGATCCCCCGGGAAGAGCTAAACAAAGCGGCTGGGGAGAGGGAAGTCTGGGCTTCCCTGCTTAGGCTGCTGCCCCCGCGACCCGACCTCGGGTAAGCGGAAGAAGATGGATGGATGGATGAACAAATTAAATCAACAAAGATAATAGGAAATTGTAATTTGTGGTCTTCTTCACAAGGGTACATCATTTTACATGCACTGTACATTTCAAATGTTGTATATTATGTTAGCTTTTTTATGTATCAGTCTTTAAAAAGTTATTTAATGTGGCTCGAGACAGAACATTTTTGGTTGTCGACATCTGGTGTAGATGTATGTGCTTCTAAATTCAGGTATTTTTGTTCACTGGTCCCTTGCAATGTGGCGGCATTGTTGTTCAATGTAGATATTTGTTATCTGTCAGACT
Organism: Nerophis ophidion; assembly: GCF_033978795.1. NCBI lineage: Eukaryota > Metazoa > Chordata > Actinopteri > Syngnathiformes > Syngnathidae > Nerophis > Nerophis ophidion. The sequence continues at coordinate 38,271,230 of NC_084612.1, forward strand.
CCATTATCGTTGACGTCGAAGCACTGTGAGTGTTAATACTTGTCTAGATCCTTGCTGTATTTGACAAGGTTCCGTATTGGAAGTTTCGTTGTACCCTGCCTTCTACCCGAGTGCAGTTGGGATAGACTCCAGCCCCCCTGACTCCGAGAGGAACAAGCGGTAGAAAATGGATTGATGGATAAAGTGGATGATCACTCAGTTGCTAAACAGCTTGTCACGGTGCGGATTCGAACCCGCTTCCCTCCTGCATCTGAGTGCCACAGTTTCTCCTCTAGCTGCTCGCCTGGACGCGCCCCCGCTCACGCTGAGCCAGCACGCCCACGCAGCGATAAGCCTGCACGCAATCACCAATCTGCACACCTGGGACTGATGAGGGCGAGCTGGATAAAGGACCAGTGGACTCAAAGATCCACGCAGTAACATAGTTACTTCTTTGTATACCTGCCTTTCCGAGTCTTCCCCCTTCAAGATCGTCCGTTGTCTCCCCTGTGTTTTGGACTGCCTTCCTCGATTCGCGACCATCGCCTGAACACAGATCTAGCCTCTTCTCCCCTGCCCTGGATGATAATTTGCCTGCCCCTCGGACTGCCTTTTTCCTTCGCAATGGCTAGCTTGTGTTACCATTAGTGATTAATAAATATGTATTTTTAAAAGTGTCAATATTTGAATATGGGTGTAAACATTTGTATTATTATAATTATTATAGTGTGATTAAAAATTGCGTGTGTTGGTCCAAATAATTTGTTTGGTGTTCTGGCTTGTCACTTGCCCAGTGTAAGATCGCGATATGTGTTATTTCAGCAAATTCTGTGTTGTGTTACAGGTCAAATAGACCAATTTGAAAATTGGAAGAGCCATGAAAAATAGTTTTAATGCTTGCCTTAATTAGTGTAATTAACATATAATATGTAAATGGTTCCTCTTATATATTTGCAACCACCCCCTGCATGCTTTTACCACATAGTTACTGTTCCGGTCAATATGACTCCGCATTCAAACTGGAAGTAAAAGGGTGTCAGAAAAACTATTTCCCCAATCACACACACACACACACACACACACACACACACACACACACACACGCAAGTTCAGGTGTTATGACTTTTGGCTGGAACCATTGTTGTTGCCGGAAAACTCCCCCCACATTCAGTACACACTCACCAGGATAGGGGCAAAACATATGAAATATTCTCTGCATTTGAGTCTTACCAACATTACACGCTGTCAGGCAGACCTTTACAAGATGAGCAGCAGGGGCAAAAGGATGTCAGTCCAGGGTAGTCTGGAAGTCGTCATTGATTATGACAGTGAAATAGAGGATGAGGTGTCTGAAGATGAATACTATACTGAGCTATATTCTGATTCTAATGGTTCTAATTTTGATCCAGAAGAGGTATTTGCTATTCTTATTCCTCCATGCAAGACATTCATGTTAAAAAATGGTAAAACATGGTGGTCTTCATCCCCAAATGTGTGTCAGATTAAACAGTCTGCAGAAAACATAATAAAGACAGTGCCAGGGCTCGATATGATGGCAGTGACTCCGGTGACTGACATAAAGTCAACTTTTTGAGCTGGTCATGCCACATTCAATACAGAAAATTGTTCTGACAAATAATAATCTAAAAAGGTAAGCCTATTTTTCAGAGACGTGGAAGGAGTTGGACAAAATACATTTATGTGCGTATTTGGGGCTATTCACCTTGGCCTGGGGTGTATAAGTCGAAGACTGGATCGACAGCCGGTCTGTGCAATGTAAACCCAGGCAAGGTTATATTTTGAGCCACAATGTCTCTAGATATTTTTCACATTTTCTCCAGAGTAATTGAGATGGACAGTGTGGGACAAGTGGGAAGAGCAACTTCCACTACTCTATAACCCAGAACCTAATATCACAGTGGACAAAAAGCTGGTGGCATTGAGCTGCCACCTTACCGTGGTAGAGAACTTTGCGTGTCCCAATGATCCTAGGAGCTATGTTGTCCGGGGGCTTTCATGCCCCCTGGTAAGGTCTCCCAAGACAAACAAGTCCTAGGTGAGGGATCAGACAAAGAGCAGCTCGAAAACTTCTATGGATACACAACAAAATGGACTCAGATTTCCCTCGCCCGGACGCGGGTCACCGGGGCCCCCCTCTGGAGCCAGGCCCACAGTTGGAGCACGATGGTGAGCACAGCCCGAAAAGGCAACGCTGGTCATCCCTCCAATGGGCTCACCACTCATAGGAGGGGCCATAGAGGTCGGGTTCATTGTGAGCTGGGCGGGAGGGGAAGGCAGGGCACTTGGCGGTCCGATCCTCGGCTACATAAGCTAGCTCTTGGGACATGGAACGTCACATCACTGGGGGGGGGGGCTGAGCTAGTGCGCGAAGTGGAGAAGTTCCGGCTGGATATAGTCGGACTCACCTCGACGCACAGCAAGGGCTCTGGAACCAGTTCTCTCGAGAGGGGCTGGACTCTCTTCCACTTTGGCGTTGCCGGCAGTGAGAGGCGACGGGCTGGGGTGGCAATTCTTGTTGCCCCCGGCTCAAAGCCTGTACGTTGGAGTTCAACCCAATGGACGAGAGGTTAGCTTCCCTCCGCCTTCGGGTGGGGGGACGGGTCCTGACTGTAGTTTGTGCTTACGCACCAAACAGCAGTTCAGAGTAATCACCGTTTTTGGATACACTCGAGGGAGTACTGGAAAGTGCTCCCCCGGGTGATTACCTTGTCCTACTGGGGGACTTCAACACTCATGTTGGCAACGACAGTGAAACCTGGAGAGGCGTGATTGGGAAGAATGGCCGCCCGGGTCTGAACCCGAGTGGTGTTTTGTTATTGGACTTTTGTGCTCGTCACAGATTGTCCATAACAAACACCATGTTCAAACTTAAGGGTGTCTATATGTGCAGGACACCCTAGGCCGCAGATTCATGATCGACTTTGTAGCTGTGTCATCGGATTTGCGGCCTCATGTTTTGCACCCCACCCGCACCCGAGTCAAAGTCACGTTATGACTTTGCTGGTTTTACGAGCAGAGGAGCATGTTCGGCGGCACACAATCATGGAATACTTACAATCAGAAAAAGTGTATAGACAGAAAAGGTAGAACGGACGTATTTTGGCTTAAAAACCAAAGTTAAAGGTGAAGTTATAACACTAAAACGTCCTCAGGAAGAGATGCTTTAAGACATGGCTAGCTAGCTAGTGGCTAACATCCATCCGCAGTCTGCAGTGTTTTAGCTACTTCTAAATCATTAATCCTCACCTCCATGGCGACAAATAAAGTATATTTCTTTCAAGTATCATCCCTGCATGACGAGGAATAGCTAAACATGTTTCACTACACACCGTAGCTCATTGGAGTCAAAATGTAAACAAACACTATTGGTGCATCTACACCTAACATCCACTGTAATGATATCAAGTACAAGCGCATATCTAATCAATACTACTATGACTACGTCGATATTTTTTGGTATCACAACATTTAATATTTATACTATGTTTATAAACTCAGGAAATATGTCCCTGGACACCTGAGAACTTTGAATATGACCCATGTATGATCCTGTCACTACTTGGTATTGGATTGATACCCAACTTTTTGGTATCATCCAAAACTAATGTGAAGTATCAAACAACAGAAGAATAAGTGATTATTACATTTTAGCAGAGGTGTACACAGAACATGCTAAAAAAGAAAAAGTAAGCAGATATTAACAGTAAATGAACAAGTACATTAATAATTAATTTTCTACCACTTGTCCTTAATAATGTTGATAAAATAATAGAATGATAAATGACACAATATGTTACTGCGTACGTCAGCAGACTCATTACAAGCCTTTGTTTGTTTACTTACTAATAAAAGACAAGTTGTCAAGTATGTTCACCATTTTATTTAAGGACTTAAATGCAATAAAGTTAAGTACTAATTGTTGTCACACACACTAGGTGTGGCTAAATTATTCTCTGCATTTGACCCATCACCCTTGATCACACCCTGGGAGGTGAGGGGAGCTGTGGGCAGCAGCGATGGCCGAGCCCAGGAATCATTTTTGGTGATTTAACCCCCTATTCTAACCCTTGATGCTGAGTACCAAGCAGGAAGGTAATGGCTCCCATCTTTATAGTCTTTGGTATGACTCGGCCAGGGTACAAACATTTGTTTAATGTACCCTAAAATTTGTTGTTAAAATGAAGCCAATAATGCCATTTCTTTGTTTTCCCCTTTATTTAGAAAAGTACTGAAAAGTATCGTAATAATTTTAGTACCGGTACCGGTACCAACATATTGGTATTATTACATCAATAGTATAGAATATGCAGGGGTACAAGTTCCTGAGTAGTCCTGTGTGAGTGTGAATGTTGTCTGTCTATCTGTGTTGGCCCTGTGATAAGGTAGCGACTTTTCCAGAGTGTACACCGCCTTCCGCCCGAATGCAGCCGAGATAGGCTCCAGCGACCCCAAAAAGGGATAAGCTGTAGAAAATGGATGGATGGATGGATGCAGGGGTACCTAATGATGTGACCAGTGGGTGTACATCACCGACAGCCGGTTGATAGAAAATCATTATTTCTGACGAGAACAGACAGTATTTGTTTATGGAAATAAGAGCACTGATGTCACCACAGAGAGACTGCGTGTAAACCGGGGCAGGACTTGATGATGGCATTTTCATGTATTTTGATCTCTTCTCTCCCAGAAAGCCTTCTGCATACTCTGCGGCATAAGTGCTCTCGTCTAATACCCTCAGAGGATGTTTTGGTGCCTCTCTATGAGTCTAATTTAAGGATATCTGCATGAATTGGGATGGCCCAAGGCCACATCGACTGCCTTTTCAAGGGAGGGGGTTGCCTTTGCGCCCCTTTCGGGACGAGAGCCGCATTTCAGATAAGATTGGTGGAGTAAAGTGGTGAACCGAGCCGTTTGTTCTCGTTGGCCGTGTCTCACGTTGCACCACTGATTGGGGGGAAAGCTAAAATTGCTTTCACCGGGGCTCACTCCAGCAGTAAGCAATGATAACTAACAATGCCCCGGGGACCTAGTTAAAGCTGCATCACACGCACTAGAAAACCACTTTAATGTGGCAGCATTAGGAAGCTGTCAGTTGGCTTGGTGGGGAAAACAGATTTCGACTCATCGTGCATTTTCAAAACATTAGTCAACAACCTATTCTCCCCAAAACAATGCATATAATCAGGGAGGCATTTTACATTTAATTTCACACGGCTCTACCATGAGGAAAAAAATGGTTTGAAGATCATAAAAGTGAGGAGAGAGAACAGAAAATTAGCACGCACCATCTGCTTCTTCACTGCAAGCCTCAAATGCCTTGCTCAGCCATGAGGATCATGGAGCTCATGTCATGTAGGACCTTGTTATTTTATCATGTTTACTCCTGTTGTGACTCAGGTACTGTTCAGCGCACACTATTCTGGATTACGTTAGTGACAGGTGTGTTGCATTTAAAAAACTCATCAGGTTTTGTTTTTTTATTTATCTTTAAAGCAATTGAAAAACTAACGAGAGATAGATCTCAATGGCATTTTTCATTATATATATATTTTTTTATTTTTTTTTACAAGTTACCTTTAGGGTTAGGGCTACATTGTGGCATAGTGGTTATGTTTAACACACATTCAGGAGATTGCGGCTTACAATCTCTGTTTGGGCATCTCTGTGGAGTTTGCATGTTTGTTTTTTTTCGGGGTACTGTGGCTTCCTCCCAAAACCATTTTTGTTCGGGTAATTGGGGACTCTAAATAGTCCATAGAAGGGAATGTGAGTGTGAATGTTTTTTTATTTTTTCATATATGTGTCCTGTGATTGACTAATGACCAGTCCAGGATCCTGTCACACGAAATCGGCCGGAATAGACTCAAGCTTATCCATGACCCAAATTAGGGCAGGTGATAACAATAACACATTATTTAAAAGGGTATCTTATTAGATTTTGAATGTTCTAATAATAATAATAATAATAATGGATTAGATTTATATCGCACTTTTCTATTGTTAGATTATCAAAGCGCTCACAGAAAAGTTTGAACCCATCATTCATTCACACCTGGTGGTGGTAAGCTACATCTGTAGCCACAGCTGCCCTGGGGTAGACTGACGGAAGCGTGGCTGCCAGTTTGCGCCTACGCCCCCTCCGACCACCACCTATCATTCATTCATCATTCATTCACCAGTGTGAGCGGCACCGGGGGCAAGGGTGAAGTGTCCTGCCCAAGGACACAACGGCAGCAATTTGGATGTCAATAGGTGGGAAGCGAACCTGCAACCCTCAGGTTTCTGGCACGGCCGCTCTACCCACTACGCCATACCGCTGCCCTGTTCTGTAGTATTGTTGTAAATCAGATTATTTGTTAAATGTGCAGAATGGAACACTGCATACCGTTTTTTTTTTTAAGACAAAATCAAGTGGCTCGTGCACTATAACTAAACAAAAGCAAAAACTACTATTGACTCCCATTTAAATAATTTACGTTTTGCCCTCAATGCCACTCTTTAAAAGGTGACTAACTCTCCGAGTTGGTGAATCAAACATCCCCAAAAATATTGTGTAATAATAAAAACAAGAAAAAGAAAACTATTGATCTAATCACTTTGATATTGTTTTATATAGTGATTCTATTGTAGGTATCGATATCTGCATCGATCAAATCAAATCAAATCAACTTTATTTCTAAAGCACGTTTAAAATTTACCAAATGGGTAGCCAAAGTGCTGTACAATGGGCTGGTTAAAAGATAATACGAGAACCGAGCAAACAACACAACACAAACAGAACATGATAAAAAATAAAAAAATAAAACATAAAAATAGGTTCACAGCAGGTGTATAATGGGGCGCCATTGCAGGATGGATATCACTGAGTGTTAAAAGCCAAGGAATGAAAGTAAGTTTTGAAGAGATATTTAAAAACAGGAAGACAGGAGGCTTGTCTAACACTCAGGGGTAGGTCGTTCCAGAGCTTGGGAGCAGCAGCGGCAAAAGCTTTGTCACCTCTAAGCTTCAGCCTTGTGTCAGGGACCGTCAGTAGCAGCTGATCGGCTGATCTTAGGGATCGAGTGGGGCATTAAGGCTGAAGGAGGTCAGCGAGATATGTCGGTGCAAGGTTGTTTAGACATTTAAAAACAAATAGAAGGAGTTTAAAATTGATTCGATAACGCACAGGGAACCAGTGAAGGGACGCTAATATAGGGGTGATGTGCTCACGTCTGCGGGTCTGTGTTAGCAGACGAGCAGCAGAGTTCTGCACGAGCTGCAGGCTGGCGAGGGAGGCCTGGCTAATGCCTACATACAGGGCATTGCAGTGGTCTAAACGATTCGAGATAAAAGCGTGAATTAATTTCTCGAGACCATCCCTAATTTACACTAAAGATTTAGCGGTTAGCCTTTTGCGCCGTTCTGTTTGGAGTGTGTGTAGCATGCTAAGCCATTCCTATTCCGCAGGTCCCCCAGTGATACTACTACTTGGAAGAGACTTTGTTTAATTTTCACCATGGCGGTGAGGATTCCAGTCTCAGAAGTAGCTTTGCAGTGTGAATGGCAGCTAGCTCTCAAATTTGAGCCAGTGGAATTAATGCAACTCCTGCATATGTATAATGAGGAATCTGCAAATGGAATGGTGTCTTCCTGAGCATGCAAAACAAGTCATAATCAGTGTAGCAAACTGAGCAATAATTAACGTTTTATTCATGCACTTTCTCTTGCTACTTCAGGGCTTGAATGTTTGATTCATTCATTATTGTTATTTTATTTTCAAATGTATTATTAGCCTGTGGAAAAAGTTTATTTTGATATTTACCTCATAAGGCTGCAAATAGAAAAGAGCCATTCAATTTTTATTTTTATTTTATTTCATATGCCATTGATATTTTCTTAATTATTATTATTATTATTATTTGAAACTCGATTTTGCATGTCACTATAAAGTTATATAAGCATCGCTTATACAATATTAAATGCAAAACTTGTTTGGGTCTCTATTAAAAGGTTAATTTGTTCAACCATGGCCCGCTGTTTGTTCAATTTTAAATTTTGGCCCACTCTGTATTTGAGTTTGACACCCCTGCTCTAAAATGTCCAGTTTTTGTCCTTGGGCCCAAACTTTTCCACTACAGAGGGGTGCGGGAGCACTCAAGTATTAAGGCTGAATTAGTAATCCTACTTTTGATTTGGATCCCATTCAATAATTATATCTAACCTACTTACAGTTAACAACCTTGTTAAATGATATGAAACCACTTGTTCATCACAAATATTCTTATTTATTTAACACATATAAACTCTACGCTTATGTCAGGCTGATTAGAAAAATAAGTACAAACTAAATAAACTACATTCAGTACAGAGACTTATAAATAACTGACAAACAATAAATGTACATACATTTATTTTTTGTTATAATAAATAAAATCAATGATTAATTAATACGTTTCTTAACTGTCAATACAATTAAAGTGCAAATGAAAACACAGCTTCACCAAGTTAGTTATTATTTTTCTGTTTGGTAAAAATTTTCATTAATGCCACAAATGGTGGAAAAGTGTATTCCAACAAAGTACCGCTTAAGCCCATCCGTACGAACTCGCGCCCAAAAAACTTATGGTTAAAAAAAACACTGATCTTAACCATTAATTGTTCTTCCTCCATTTGTGATCAGTTTCGCACCTTCTCTCTCTTGTAATGTCACTCAACTAGCTCTACTTGCGCCACCTGCCTCAGCTAACGTTAGCCATGCTGCTACCTCTCTGCTCGGCGAGAGCGTATGACGCTACATGCGCGACAGTATTTGATGTATGTAAGAAGGCGGCCTTGTTTTACGTCTCTGTGAGAAGGAGAGACAAGAAAGAGTTGGAAAGGCCGTTAGTGTAATGCCCGCAGCTAAAAGCAACTGCGTGAGAACCTATACTCGAATATTACGATATAGTCATTTTCTATATCGCACAGAGACAGACCCGCGATATATCGTTTATATCAATATATCGCCCAGCCCTAATTCTTTGTTTAATGCACCAAACACCAAGCTAATTCCTCTCATATGAAGTATGTATAGATATATTAAAATCACTTAAACTCAAACAAATAATTAGAAATAAAACTGCAAAAGAGTACAAAACAAGAGGAACACTGACATTGATTTATCTGTCATGTAATTCCAATACCGCGACCCCAAAAAGGGAATAGGCGGTAGAAAATGGATGGATGCAATTCCAATATTTGTATTTCATGTTTAAAGAATCTCTTTAAATCAAACATGCAGCCAGACCACATCTATAAAAGCCACATCACCCGGATCATAAAACTAAATACAAATAACATAGTGTTACTATATATGGCTGACAGAAAGTGTCAAAATTAAGGTGTCACATGGAACAAAAAGTCCTTAATGTCTTCTCCTCCAGGAGCCAATACTCTCTGAGTGTTCAATAGGTGTTCTTATCCATTTAATATATGCTCACAGTGTATCCTGTCAAATATAGATTTGAATCAATAGCACTCTAGAGTGGCTCGTTAAACTTAAATCAGCTTGGAAGTGGTGCATGCCTGCCTCACAGCTGCTGTCATTAACCACCGCCTTGCAGATTATTGGAGAAACGTCCTTGTGTGAGCAGATTCCCCAGTTTACACGAGGACTGCCAGGCACAAAGCGAACCGGCATGAAGGAAGAAGTAGCCAGTAGCTTCACTCCTCATTTCATTCAGGCAAATGTCTATGCATTGATAGTGTTTTGTTTGTTTATGTTTTCAATTGACTCTTTTTAAAAAAACATCCAAACCGTCTGTTTGAAAACAATAACGACAACGGCTGTCTATTGAATACGTTTTTTTTTCTAAGGAAGTTTGATTGGGAATAACTCTTAATATGCAGTTCACATTAGGAGTGGTACACATTATTGATCGTGTGATTTATTGCATTGTACAGTATCGACGCATAACTTTAAATATCAATATTTACACTTTCCAGCGTTCTTGTAAGTGTAGTTGTGTCCATCGTACTTCTTAATCTTCCTCGATGTACTCAATACCGTATATTTATTAAACCAATGAAAACTCATTTAATTTAGTTTTATTGGTATAAAAGGTAAATACAAAAACAACAAGTAAATATTATTTTTGTTTCCAATATTAATTATTTTTAGTTATTTGATTGGCTGTTTTTTGTTTGGTTTATTTGCAAGGCGATTGTTCTTTAATTACATATATATTATTTTTGCGTGTATCATAGGTGCTTTGTCGATCTCACAATCCACTCTTTCCTCACCCAAGAACAAGACTGCGAGGTACTTGAACTCCTCCACTTGGGACAAGATTTCTTCTTCAACATGGTGATGGCACTTCAACCTTTCCCGGGTGAGAACCATGGACTCGGACTTGAAGCTGCTGATTCTTATCCCAGATGCTTCACACTTAGCTGCAAACTGATCCAGTGACAGGTGAAGATCCTGGCTAGGTGACGCCATCAGGACCACATCATTGGCAAAAAGCAGTGACCAAATCCTGCATCCCCTCCAAACACTGACTGCGCCTAAGAATTCTGTCCATAAAAGTTATGAAAAAATTGGTAACAAAGGGCAGCCTTGGCGGAGTCCAACTCTCACCGGAAACATGTCCGACTTACTGCCAGCAATATGGACCAAGCTCAGACACTGATCATACAGGGAGCGGACCATCACAATCAGACGGTTCGAAACCCCATACTCATTGAGCACCCCCCACAGGCATTCCTGAGGAACTCGGTCGAATGCCTTCTCCAAGTCCTCAAAGCACATGTAGACTGGTTGGGCAAACTCCCATGCACCCTCAAGCTGCCGAGAGTATAGAACAGGTCCACAGTTCCACGACCAGGAAGAAAATCACAGTGCTCCTCTTGAATCCGAGGTTCGACTACCCGACATAACCTCCTCTCCAGTACATCTGAATAGACCTTACCGGAAAGGCTGAGGAGTGTGATCTCACGATAAATGGAACACACTCTCTGGTTCCCCTTCTTAAAGAGAGGAATTACCACCACTGTGTGCCAATCCAGAGGCACCACCCCCGATGTCCACACAATATTGCAGAGTCTTGTCGACCAAGACAGCCTCACAGCATCCAGAGCCTTAAGGAACTCCAGGGGGATCTCATCCAACCCCTGATTTTTATCTAACTCGGCAACCTTAACCCCAGAAATAGGAGAGCCCACCACAGATTCCCCAGGCACTGCTTACTCATAGGAAGATGTGTAGATGGGATTGAGGAGGCCTCTGACATATTCTCTCCGCCGATCCAAAACATCCTGAGTCGAGGTCAGCCTCACACCATCCCTACCATATACAATATTGACAGTGCACTGCTTCCATAGCTTCTCCTACCTCCTACCATTTCTGAGTTTTTGCCTCTGTAACCGCCAGCTAGGAGCTAAAAGGACCCAATAGAACTCCTTCCTCAGCTTGACAGCATCCCTCACCACTGGTGTCCACCAGCAGGCTCTGGAATTACCACAACCGGAGGTGAGAATTGAAACTTTCTCTGACAGGAGACTATGCTAGATGTTCTCAGCAGGCCCTCACAATGTGTTTGAGCCTGCCAGGTCTGACCTGCATCTTACCCCACCATCGGGGCCAACCCACCATCCGAGTGTCCAAAACATGGGACGGCAAATTTGATGACACAACCACAAAATCCTTGGGTGTTCTGGTGCCAAGTGCACATATGGACAACCTTAGGTTTGAACATGGTGTTTGGTATGGACAACCTGTGGCACAAAAGTCCAATAACAAAACACCACTCGGGTTCAGATCCAAGTGGCCGTTTGTCCCAATCACACCTCTCCAGGTTTCACTGTTGTTGCGAGTGTAAGTGTTAAAGTCACCCACAGAAGAAGGGAATCACCTGGGAGAGCACTCTTCAGCATTCCCTAGAAGTAATCCAAAAAGGGCGGTTTGTCTAAGCTGCTGTTCGATATGTAAGTGCAAAAACTGTCGGGACCGCTCCCCCCACCCGAAGGCAGAGGAAAGCTACCCTCTTGTCTACCAGGTTAAACTCTAATGTACAGTCTCGGAGCAGAGGGGCAACAAGAATTGCCAGCCCAGCCTGTTGCCTCTCACTGCTTGCAATGCCAGAGTGGACTATAGAGTCCCCCCCTCAAAACGACTGGTTCCAGAACCCCAAGCTGTGCGTCAAAGTGAGGCCGATTAGATCCAGCCAGAACTTCTGCACTTCGCACACCAGCTAGACTCCTTCCTCGCCAAAAGCTAGCTTCTGTAGCCGAATATCGGACCACCAAGAGTCCTGCCTTCAGCTTCCGCCCCGCTCACTCTGCACCCGACCTCTATGCCCCCTTCTACAGTAAGAGTTGTGAGCCCATTGGAGGGGGAATACACGTTTCCCCATGGGGCCCAACCACCAGGTACTCGCCATCGAGCCCCACCTTTGGGCCTAGCTTCAGAGGGGGACCCCGGTGACACGCGTCCGACCCAGGTATATCTAAGTCCTTGTTTATTCTTTTACACTGATGTCTTCGAGCTTTCTTTTTGTTACTCCCAACAAAACAATTTGTTGTGGGTATTTCTTCACCTTGATTTCAGCTATTTACTTTTACTTTGGTTTTACTTTTTAGGTGTCTGCAAACACTTAAAAACAACCACCTTATACTGATGAAAATAGTGTTTTAATTGTTGTAGTTTGAAATGGATTAGAAACATTTGTCAATAAGCGCTCAAATGTGATGAGGAAATTCTTTTCCTGAAATAATATTCATTAACCCTAGTACTTGGGGGTTAGTCACATTTGGTTGTTCATACTGTGCCGGACTACAGTGTGGTACTTAGTGATTTATTTGGATTGAAATAGTTGCCCCGCATTAAAAACTCTTTAAGGTCAGAAAACTCGATGTAAATACTGTTTATAAACTCATTTTTTTGTGATGTCAAGATTTTCTATGTATTTCTATGCAGCATGCGATATTTAGTTTCACCAGCACAGGGCGCTTGGTGCCATTGGTATCAGTAGCTGGCACTGTAGAAGAAGACTGTCAGTACCATCCATCGATCCATTTTCTACCACTTATTCTCTTTGGGGTCGCGGGAGGCGCTGGTGCCTATCTCAGCTACAATCGGGCCGAAGGCGGGGTACACCCTGGACAAGTCGCCACCTCATCGCAAGGCGTCTGTCAGTACGTGATATGAAAAAAACAGATGCATCAAGCTCTGGTTGTAACACTGTGTTAATTGTTTTGCAGGTAAGTTGGTTTGCATATAACACATACAAGCAGTAGCATACTTTATTCTGTACCTTTTAGAGTAAGCAATGTTGAGCTAAGGTTTGTTTTGTTAATTTTATGAGTTAAGAATAAGTCAAAATCAGGGTTATTTTTTAAGATGGCGGACGTTGGTCCTATGGTAACCGCGGTCAAGGGAGGGGAGTAGGTTTGATTTTGAGATTGGTGGGGACACAAAAGTGCTCCAAAGCAGCACTCTGAAAGTTTACTTTTTTTTTTTTACATTAGCAATCATAATTTCACGTCATGCAGATGTTATAGGGTAAAGCAACTATGATTATTTCGCCTTTCAATGTTTTCTTAAACCTTACCAAAGAAGTGCATGTCTTCAGCTCATCACTGAGCTTGATCCACCATTTAACTCCTAAAATTGTAATACATTTGTATTTTATATTTGTTCTCGCTTTACCTATTTCAAAAATCAATATCCCCGTAAATTATAGTTTTCTCCTCTTAAATGACATAGCCTAAGAATACAAGCTGGAAGGCTGTTGTTCTTTTCTCTAAACATAATTTCCATTGTTTTTAAAAACACAATGTCTGAAAATTTTAATACATTTGAACTCATAAATAATGGATTGGTATGTTCATAGTAGCAGGCTTTGTGTATTATTCTAATGACCCTTTTTTGAAGTTTTATTATTGGGTCTATGTTTGTTTTATAAACATTTCCCCAAATTTCAACACAATACGTTAAATATGGAAAAATAAAAGAATAATACAACATATGCAGGCATGTCTTATTCAGCATGTGTCTTACTTTATAAAGAATAGCAATAGATTTGGATATTTTTCCCTTCATATATTCAATATGCGGTTTCCAACACAGTTTATGATCAATTATTATTCCTAAGAATTTAGTTTCATATACTCTATCAATTTCTACTTGATTTAATTTTAATTTTGCTTCACAATTTGTCCTTGCACCCACCACTAAACACCATAAATTTAGTTTTCTTATCATTTAATGATAACTTATTAATATCAAACCATTTTTTTAGCTGAATTAACTCAACCTCTATTATCCTCAACACTTCCTTCAAGTCTTCTCCTGAACAATATACATTTGTATCATCTGCAAACATAATACATTTTAATTTATTAGATATTGAACAAATATCATTTAGGTAGAGTATAAATAACTTAGGTCCCAATACCGAGCCTTGTGGAACCCCACAAGTTACTCTTCTTGGCTGTGATTTAATCTTATTAATTTCCACATATTGAGATCTGTTACTTAAATAACTACTTAACCACTGTTGCGAAACACCTCTTATGCCATATTTTTCCAATTTCTGCAGAAATAAGGAAAGATCGATTGTGTCAAAAGCTTTACATAAGTCAATAAATACTCCAACGGTGTGTTGCTTTTTTTCTATTGCTGTAGCTATGTTTTCTACAAAGCCAATCACTGCGAGGGATGTAGATCGATTACTCCTGAACCCATACTGATGGTCATTCAATAGCTCATGTTTGTCAATAAACTTGTCAAGTCTATATACAAATAATTTCTCAAGAATTTTTGCAAATTAAGGTAGTAAGGACACAGGTCTGTAATTTGAGACCATATGTTTATCACCATTTTTATAAATTGGAATAACTTTTGCGATTTTCATTTTGTCAGGAAAAATTCCAGTTGATAAAGATTTATTGCATATGTAAGTAAACGGCTTCAGGACACAATCCATCACTTCTTTAACAAGTGACATATCCACGTTGTTACTATCGACAGATTTTTTATTTTTAAACTTTCTGACCACTTCTGACACATCACTTTCACAAACTCCACCAAGATACATTGAATTGTTTATGTGAGATACAGGCTTTAACTTTTTCTCATTCTTCATTTTTAAATTAATATTTTTTGCCAAATTTGGGCCAACATTCACAAAAAAATTATTGAATTCCTCAGCTATTTCTTCTATATTTTCAATAATTGAGTTGTCATCTTTTACCAGATACGCTGTAAAATCCTTATTGCTAGATTTTTTAATCATAGTATTAAGCACATGCCAGGTTTCAATGATATTATTTTTATGTTTATGCAGCAATTGTTCATAATAGTTTTTTTGTTGCAGCTTCATGATACATGTCAATCTGTTTTTATACTTTTTATATTTGTCCTAATTTTCCTTTGTTCGATTCTTAATAAATTCCTCTTTTTTTTTTACAGACTGTTACTAAACCCCTTGTTATCCATGGTTTCTCACTCTTTTTAGTATTTTGCTTATATTCTCTCATTGGACAATGATGGTCATAAAGTGTCAGAAATATATCCAGGAATGTATCCTATGCTTCATTATTATCCCCCACAAAAACATTTTGCCAGTCTTGGTTTAAAAGATCAGCCTTGAATGCATTAACTGCTTCTGCTCCCTGCTAGCAACTGGCATGTAGGCTAGCTTATACAAGCAGAAGGAGTGACAGCGAGGACAGCCAATCACACGTAAATTAGCGTGAAAGCGGCAACCAATCAGGGAGCGATATTTAGGTTAGAGGAGGGACTTCTAGCAGGGACCGACATTTAACCCTTTCTGTGCCATAATCATTGACTAAACATTACGGGCAGCGGTTGTATTGATAGTGACTACACAGTAGCGGCTGGATATTGGTAGGGACGTGTCCCTAGCGTCCCTACCCAATTCTACGCCCTTGACCGCGGTGACAAAGCAAAACACTGTTAGCTTTGTTTTAAGAGTAAGTTCACGACATAAATCCTCAGAGATACTTGAAAATAGGGTTTTAAATACCATTTATGTTACAAGGACATGCTAAACGAACTTTTGAGTGCTGTATTGATCATAAGCACACCAGATGTGTGTGCCAAAGCTGAACTACAGTTAGTGTGTGCTAAGGCAGTAGATGTACAGTCACATATAGGACAGTAGATTGAGTACAGGTAATGATAAAATGACAAATGAACAAAGGTGGGTAGAGTAGCCAAAAACTGTACACAACTAAGAGTACTGTTAATTTAGAGCTTTATTACTCAAGTAAAAGTAAGGAGTAGTCACCCAAATATTTACTTGAGTAAAAGTAAAAAGTATGTTGTGAAAAAACTACTTAAGTACTTAGTAACTGATGAGTAACCTCATTACGGCAACAAATAATGCACAAAAACATAAAAATAGCAATGAGCAAATTCAGAGCCAGGAATATCTCTTAAGCAACTAAAACAATGATATATATTAAATAATACATTGAAATAAAAAAAGGCAAATTGAGCCACAATAACTTAACAGCACCATAGGCTCAGTAGGCATTCATTGATTGATTGATTGAAACTTGTATTAGTAGATTGCACAGTACAGTACATATTCCGTACAATTGACCACTAAATGGTAACACCCCAATAAGTTTTTCAACGTCAATCAATTATTTAATAAATGACCAAGTCGAGGTGATCTACCTCATATTTACATACACACACGCACCATATACATACACACACATATCATATATATTAATATGTCCACGGTGTAAACCGCCTTCCGCCCGATTGTAGCTGAGAAAGGTGCCAGCGCCCCCCGCGACCTCAAAAGGGAATAAGCGGTAGCAAATGGATATATATATGTATATATATATATATATATATATATATATATATATATATATATATATATATATATATATATATATATATATAGTATATAATTTATATTTATTTATTTTGCCGGGTTCAAATCCAGGCTCGGGATCTTTCTGTGTGGAGTTTGCATGTTCTCCCCGTGAATGCGTGGGTTCCCTCCGGGTACTCCGGCTTCCTCCCACTTCCAAAGACATGCACCTGGGGATAGGTTGATTGGCAACACTAAATTGGACCTAGTGTGTGAATGTGAGTGTGAATGTTGTCTGTCTATCTGTGTTGGCCCTGCGATGAGGTAGCGACTTGTCCAGGGTGTACCCCGCCTTCCGCCCGATTGTAGCTGAGATAGGCGCCAGCGCCCCCCGCGACACCAAAAGGGAATAAGCGGTAGAAATGGATGGATGGATGGATATTTTGCTGTTTTTGTTGACATGTTAAAGGTGTTTTAATGAATATACATGCATATTTAACACATAGATTCCTATCTTTCATGAAGACAAGAATATAAGTTGGTGTATTACCTGATTCTGATGACTTGCATTGATTGGAATCAGACAGTATAGTGCTGATAACGTCCATGTTTTCAAATGGAGGAGAAAAAAAGTTCCTCCTTTCTGTCTAGTACCACATGAAATTCGTTGGTTTTTGGCATTTTATTTGTCCAGCTTCCATATTCGTTTTTATATACTTTACAAGAAATACATTGGCGGCAAACTCCGTAGCTTGCTAGCTTGTTTGCGCTGGCTTTCGGAGACTCTTATTTTGTTAGCGAATGCGCGATGGAGTGGCGCTTTTATTGTGAAGACAGGAACTGTGCGATCAGTCTTTAGGCTTCTGACGGGAAGTATGGTGTTTTTTTTTCTTTACACTTTTGATTGATTGAAACTTTTATTAGTAGATTGCACAGTACAGTACATATTTCGAACAATTGACCACTAAATGGTAACACCCCAATAAGTTTTTTAACTTTTTTAAATCGGATTCGACGTTTGACGGTCACGTGACCACCTGGCTCTGTTTGATTGGTCCAACGTCACCAGTGACTGCATGTGATTGGTGAAACGCAGGCATGCGTAGATCCTACATTGAAACACCAAAACAAACATTAATAGATCGATTAAAAAAAAAAGTAGCGAGCAACCAGCTGAATGTACATGAATGGAGCGGAGTAAAAGTAGCGTTTCTTCTCTATAAATATACTCAAGTAAAAGTATGTTGCATAAAAACTACTCTTAGAAGTACAATTCATCCCAAAAGTTACTCAAGTAGATGTAACGGAGTAAATGTAGCGCGTTACTACCCACCTCTGCAAATGAATACAATAGATACATACAATCCATATATTATCAAACAGTGATTTAAAACATGATTCAAAGGTAGATAAAAACAGTAAAAAGGTTTTTTGTGAGTATGTATATGTATAATAAATATGGTGATGGCACATATGTACACATCTACAGTATGCGTGTATGTATGTATGTGTATATATATATATATCCATCCATCCATCCATTTTTTACCGCTTATTCCCTCGCGGGGGGCGCTGGCGCCTATCTCAGCTACAATCGGGCGGAAGGCGGGGTACACCCTGGACAAGTCGCCACCTCATCGCAGGTCCAACACAGATAGACAGACCACATTCACACTCACATTCACACACTAGGGCCAATTTTAGTGTTGCCAATCAACCTATCCCCAGGTGCATGTCTTTGGAAGTGGGAGGAAGCCGGAGTACCCGGAGGGAACCCACGCATTCACGGGGAGAACATGCAAACTCCACACAGAAAGATCCCGAGCCTGGATTTGAACCCAGGACTGCAGGAACTTTGTATTGTGAGGCAGACGCACTAACCCCTCTTCCACCGTGAAGCCCATATATATATATATATATATATATATATATATATATATATATATATATATATATATATATATATATATATATATATGCGTGTGTATATATATTTATACATTTGGAATATTTGTAAAATTGTTCAACTCCAGACATTGTATTTTGTAGAAGTCTTTCAGTACGTGATATGAAAAAAACAGTTGCATCAAGTTCTGGTTGTAACGCTGTGTCAATTGTTTTGCAGCTTGATCCTGAAAAAAAAAAAGTGTCGAACAAAGAAAGAGTTGGCCCATCTTTCCAGATGTGTAACAATGGTGCAATTTCCTGTTCCTCATCTAGTCCCCTGCTGGCCTACATTCGCACTGAGCATTTCTTTCACATCCCATTTCCTTGTCCCATCATTTCTATTCAGCTCCCTTACTGCAACTTGCGCATTGTTTTCACTCTTATTTAGAATCGTTCTCATCAATTTTCTAAAAGTCCGTCAGGAATTACTTGCAAAAGGGGTGAGCGCATTAATTAAATGACACGTTTCATTGTGCACTATTACTGCAATTTCTATGACTTGTGAAATATTTTTGGGAGTCATTCTGATATCTTATTTTGCACCACATGGCTGCTGTCATAAATTTTCCAGAGAGCAGGGATCGCATGAATTCGACGACACGTGTTTATCATGCATACAGATGTAGTCGATCTACCTTTCTCATTTGAACCTATACGTTACCAATTCTTTGTACCTGGGAATCGAAACTGGTTTCTCAATGGTGCCACTATTTAAAGTTATTATAGTAAATATTAGGAATTACTGTAAACGGTTGGTTTTAAAGTCACACATATAAAGGGACACACAATAGAGCGCTGACATGAGGGTGCAAGGTATTTACGAGTGGCAATAATCATCAAGATAAGCTAGCAGAGGAACATTAACCATAAAAATTGGAGTCAGAGCAGACAAAGACAACCCAAACCCCTTTGGAAAATAATATATCAGTCCTTGGGAAGTAGGAGAAGGCATACATTTTGCGAGGAACCAGAAGAAGCAGAATGTCTCCTTTTCCCTGCTTGTGGCCATGAGGGAATTGCATTTCTATTCTTCAAACAATCCATCCATCCATCCATTTCCTACCACTTGTCCCTTTTGGAGTCTCGGGGGGTGCTGGAGCCTATCTCAGCTGCATTTAGGCAGAAGGTGAAGGTCATTTCAGGGCCAACCTTCAAACAATCACACTGTAAAATAAATCCAAGATGGTGAATCTGAAAATTGTCAACGACTTGGTGAGCTTTATTAGAGATTAAGAGAAGAAGTACTCCTCCCTTCACTGTTCATCGTCTGTCTGTGCAGCGCAAGTACTGTTCGTGCAGCACTATGTGGAACTGTTAGTTTGCACGTCGTTCTCACACGTGCTAAATAAAACCAAAATAATGCTCGCAAAAAAGAGATGAGTGTTGATAAATCACATTGCGTGTGTTAAATAACTAGATTTGCATTTTCTCCTACCTGTATTGTGGGCATTTTACTGATCAGCACATCCATCTATTGTGTACTGCTTATCACTTTTGCATAGTGGGGGTTGCTGGAGCCTATCCCAGCTGCATTCCGGCGGAAGGCGGGTTACACCCTGGACAATATGCAGTCAGGGCTGCATATAATTTAAGACAGAGCCGTGCCTTATTCTGCTCAATTAAGAGACGCAATCCACTTTGCACACGTTCAGTAGATCAGCTTTGAATGTGCTATCAAGTTTGCACGTGATTCAGTATTGATTGATTGATTAATTGATACTTTTGTTAGTAGATTGCACAGTACAGTACATATTCCGTACAATTGGCCACTAAATGGTGACACCTGAATAAGTTTTTCAACTTGTTTAAGTCGGGGTCCACGTTAATCAATTTATGGTAAAGTACACGCAAACCTTTAGTAAATCAGGCCTTTATTTACTATTCTTAGAGTCTGTCTCTCTGCAGAGCTTCACCTTCAGGAAAGGGTTAACTGCGACGGCAACAATAATGTGAGCGCAGTGAGACGTGTGAAGTAATTAGTCAACCTGCTCTCCAATATTTATCCAGTTAATTATTTGTGAGTATTACTCTTTTCTTCCCTTGGCTGCCTGTGTTGTATTTTCCACACCATTTGTCACCGTGCACCAATTGAGAACTTTTGCCTGCCTGCCGTTTTTCCTCCCTTTTCTCCACATCCATGTTTTATTTTAGTGATCCTTTGCAATGGGAGGTGTTACGCCGCTGTTCCCGCTTGTGCGAGGTCACCCGTGATTATTTATTAATTTGTCTGTTTGAGTGTCGGTGGCACGATATGTGTAACTGCTTGGTAACTTTCCACTAGGGTGAGCAACCATAAAGAGGTCGCGATGGGGTCAGACCGGACTAACTTTTACTGCACAGAAGTACTGAACATGAACAACGTAGACATTTTAAGCCGACTTTTTTTCAAATAATTTGTCTGAGTCAAAGCAAGAAAATAAACGCCTACAGACAAAACAAGTGGTTTTATTATCAGTGCGGTGTTTAATTAGGGTTTCATACATGTTTATCTCTGGCCATTGTATTTGGAGAGGTCCAATCAGTGGGGCTTGTTTTAAAAGTGAGGCAAACAGTAATTATTTCGTTATAGCTCGACAGCAATAATATTCGAGTTGTGCGCTGTGTAGCGAGCTTATCTTTGGAACAAATGAGCTGTCCCCCAGGAGCAGACTTCAGCACGGGGGCCTAAGGTAAAGGGGGACATTCTTCCCCCTTTCCTCACAACATTTTTAATATTCTCATCCAGAGCACATGCAATTATTTTGAAAATAAATGTAGCACAGAAGAAAAAAAAAAATTAGGCCTCTTGGGTGACGCAAATGACTTCCTTGTTTTTATTAGAAGACAAGGTGTTTATTAGGGGCCTTGTTGGCTTATTGTAGGGGGTTTCTGAGTTTGAGTAATTGTCCAATTAGATGTAATTCCAGGATTGGTGCTAACCCAGGCGATTGTGCTGTAAGAGGAAGACTACCACCGGGACACACATTAATGAATCCCACTGAGACTTGTCTACCTTTAAGAAAGAGAGACTGAGTCTGCTTCTGTTTCGCCTTCCCAAATCTTTTTAACGAGGCATTATAACTGGGATTTACAATTGAGACAAGACAGTACTCCCCCCCCACTTCTTTGTTCCTTATTCTTCTGATTCTTTTCACTGCTTTGCAGAAATAATTTATCATTCACGTTGTTTCACTTCTCTGAGCAATGGCCTCTTATTTAAACAGAAAGGTTACCTTAATTGTTATGTAGCTCAGCTATTTATGCTCCGGCATGAAAATGCATGTTTGCTGCTCTGCGGAAAGGTCACTCGTTACAACCCTTTTTTTCCCCTTTGTCGGTGTGGGCTTCTTAAAGTGTTGCTGGCTACTTCACACTGGGAGGGAGAACAAAGTTTGAGCAGAGGACTCTTGAGGATTCCAATTGTTGCCTCCTCTCTGATGAGATGAACTCATTCTCTCTCACTATCTCGGCCTGTTTTCTCCTCATATGGACGTTGGCACCATCCCTGATTTTTCTATCGTCTTTGTTTTTTTTCCTTAGAAGCAACGTTTTGCATAATCCGAGAACTTGTTTTTCTATAACCTAAACAAAACAGTATGTGCTGCTTTGAAGCAAGAAGTAATTGAAAGTCTCCACCTTCATGTTTTAAATAGCAGGTTACTTTTAAGATAATGGGGTAAATATAAATCCTCTGCGGCAAACAGACAAAGGGCTTGATCGATTAAAGGTGTGTGTGTGTAATAAACTCATGCAAACTTGATAGTACACTCAAAACTGATCTAATGCACTTCAGTCCAAAAGAAGTGAGCGAACCCTAACCCTAACCCGAATCCTAACCCTAACCCCAACCCCAACCCCAACCCTAAACCTAACCCTAACCCTAACCCTAAACCCTAACCCCAACCCTAAACCTAACCCTAACCCTGTATATATGCCGGTCATTACAACCCCCACATAATAGGAAGGATACCATTGAAAATTAAAAAGCACACAAAATGCGATTTACTAAGACTAAAACTATTCTGTGGCCGGTTTTGCGTTTGTATACGCATACTACGTCTAGGAAGGACGTCCAAACTGGCAGATGACGTACATATCGTTTATTCAGCAATATAATTTAATAATTCTATAGCTGCTGAAAAAATTACCCTAAGAGTATTCTTTTAAATCAAAATCAAATGCTGCATTTTAGTGTCTGCTGGCGTTTTTTTAAATTGAGTTCCTTTTTCATATATATATATATATATATATATATATATATATATATATATATATATATATATATATATATATATATATACAGTGGGGCAAAAAAGTATTTAGTCAGCCACCGATTGTGCAAGTTCTCCCACTTAAAATGATGACAGAGGTCTGTTATTTTCATCATAGGTACACTTCAACTGTGAGAGACAGAATGTGAAAAAATAATCCAGGAATTCCCATTGTAAGAATTTTGAACAATTTATTTGTAAATTATGCTGGAAAATAAGTATTTGGTCAACCATTCAAAGCTCTCAGTGATGGAAGGAGGTTTTGGCTCAAAATCTCACGATACATGGCCGCATTCATTCTTTCCTTAACACGGATCAATCGTCCTGTCCCCTTAGCAGAAAAACAGCCCCAAAGCATGATGTTTCCACCCCCATGCTTCACAGTAGGTTTGGTGTTCTTGAGATGCAACTCAGAATTCTTCTTCCTCCAAACACGACAAGTTGAGTTTATACCAAAAAGTTCTATTTTGGTTTCATCTGACCACATGACATTCTCCCAATCCTCTGCTGTATCATCCATGTATCCATTTTGGTATAAACTCAACTCGTCGTGTTTGGAGGAAGAAGAATACTGAGTTGCATCCCAAGAACACCATACGTACTGTGAAGCACGGGGGTAGAAACATCATATTTTGGGGCTCTTTTTCTGCTAAGGGGACAGGACGATTGATCCGTGTTAAGAAAAGAATAAATGGGGCCATGTATCGTGAGATTTTTAGCCAAAACCTCCTTCCATCACTGAGAGCTTTGAATGGTTGACCAAATACTTATTTTCCACCATATTTTACCAAAAACTCTTTAAAATTCCTACAATGTGAACTCCTGTTTTTTTTCTTCACATTCTGTCTCTCACAGTTGAAGTGTACCTATGATGAAAATTACAGACCTCTGTCATCATTTTAAGTGGGAGGACTTGCACAATCACTGGCTGACAAAATACTTTTTTTCCCCATCGTGTATATGTATATATATATATATATATATATATATATATATATATATATATATATATATATATATATATATATATCAAACTTCTTACGATATTTTTTTTCTTGTGGACATTCCAGCGTACACTCACAGTTATTGCTGGCATCTCCAAGAGCGTACCTTCAGTCATTGTTGGTGCACTGCAGGACTGATTTTAAAATGTCTGGAAAAGATGGTGTCAGGCTTGGTCAAAGGGATTGGAGTCAGATGCAGAGTAAGGATACTTTTGCAGGCTTTTATTTTGACAGCTTTTTTTTCACCTCCAGAGTCAGGGTAATACAATATCTATAATAACAAAACTGTCGGCGAAAAAGGTTCAAAAAACAAGTAACCACCGAGAATCACTCCTGAAAGGACTAAACTACAAAAACAAAGACAAACTATACTTTGCGCCGTATCTGCTATAAAACGTATTATTAACACAAAACGCTCCAACAGGAGGAAGAAACAATGGCTATGAAAAAATTATGCACTTACTCTAATCTAATATAGGTTTACAAAAAATCACTGAAATATAAGAGGAAAGAAAGATACGAAAGAAAACTGATAACTCACCGCTTTGGCTGAAAAAACTAAATAACAAAAAATCACTCTGCTGAGGAGGAGAAAAGTCAAATTCAAGTCAAAATAGCAACGAAGGAATTCAGGATCAAGGAATATAAACGTGGGACGAGGCAAGGCATGGACATGGACGCTAGAGAGGCACAAATACTCGAGACAATCTGGCACAGAACAAGGGGAGGCGTGGGCTTATAAGACACATGAAGGTAATGGGAAACAGGTGGAAACGATCAGGGGTCAGGGATGACGTCAGACTGATGACACAAAAGGAAGGGCAAGTGATATGAAGCGAGAATAATTACTTTTCAAAGTAAAACATGCAATTCACAAGACAAAAGAAACCAAGACAAGACATCCCTCACCACGGTGTGACAGGTGGTAATGTCTGCTGCAGCTTTCAAAAAATAGCAAAACTCCAACAGGTCGAACCATGAAAGCTAGGAGGTGCAGGTAAAAGCTGTGTAGTATGTGCAAAATCCTCATTTAAAAGGGTCGTATTATATATATTTTTTCTACACTCAAAACACTTCCTAACAACTTCATAATATGTAATGGCGGTTCTTTCGTCGACATTTTGCACGGATTGGGTTGTACAGACCATCTTCCAGCTGATTTCTGACTGTCTCTTCATGATACGCCGTTTTATGTGTGGTCTTATTTCCGTGCCTCCACTCCGACTGCATTTCCTCCCCGTCAGCCATGTTGTAGTTTTTACCTCTTCTATATAGAGTGGACTGACAGATATAAGTTAGAACTATACGCTAATTTGTATTAGAAATAGCAACAGCGGAGCCAGTCTGCCCCACAGCAATGGTAGACTTGCGCAAAGGTCTTCGTGGTAAATCTTTTTCATACGTGGAGATATATTCTGATGTCACACTTGGGGAAAAACAAAACAAATGATACTAATTCCAAACGGTTAGTTTAGAGCAGGGGTCTCAAACACGCTGGCTACTTGCGGCCCGCGAGACGCTATTTTGCGCCCCGCTCCTTAATGAAAAAATATAATGTTGGCGCGGCCCGCGAGTTTTATATGAATGGCACTTTACAGCGTCATACTTGATTACCCTCGATTTTTCAGGAAGACTCCAAACTTTCAGTGCCCCTCCAGGGGTAATCATTCTCCCGAATTCCACCCAAACATCAATATTAAGGGGACACATGCTAAAGGCATTGCCTTTAGCGTCCTCTGCAATAAGTACTAACAGCGTGCCATGCCAGCCACATGTTATATTTGGCTCCTGTAGACGCAGTAAGCGACTGCAAGATATAGATGATCAACAGCCACACAGGTCACACTGAGGGTGGCCGTATAAACAATTTTAACACTGTTACAAATATGCGGCACACTGTGAACCCACACTAAACAAGAATGACAAACACATTTTGGGTGAACATCTGCACCGTAACACAACATAAACACAACGGAACAAATACCCAGAATCTCATGCAGCCCTAACTCTTCCGGGCTACAATATACACCACCGCCCCCTATTGTAGCCCGGAAGAGTTAAGGCTGTATTGGATTCTGGGTCTTTTTTGGAAGCCTTTGACCAGAACAAGGGAGCCTCGCCACCCCCAAGGCCTGCTCGGCCTTCCTAAACTCTGCCGACCACTTCACAGTGCTTCAGCCTGCAGATTGCCGTGTCGACCTCTTCTTGGGCTATGCACTTTCTTCCTGTTCTTATCTGGGTGGTCGCTGCTCTCACCAGCTGGTCAGTGGATTCCCTCAGCTCCAGCACCAGCCGAGCCTTCTCTTGTTTGTATCCCAGGCTGATGGATCGCAGTGGTAGTTGAAGTGAGTTCCTACCAAAGAGGCCTACGTTTGAGAGGCACTTTGGTAGTCCCAGCCACTTTCTGATGAACGAGTTTGCCAGCCCGTCCATCTTGCTTACCACTGAGGAGGGGATTTCACTCATCTTCAGTGGACACATCACCCTTTGGTACAGAATGAACTGGTAACACCATACCTTGTACTTCCCAGGGAGTTGGCTTTGGTTGATCTTGGCCAGGCCATCTGCGAACTACTTCCTCACCGTCTCCCCCATCTGCCCGTCAGAGAGCTCTGCTGTGTAGGTGCGACCCAGGCTACGAAGAGGTTGATCTGCCAGCAATGGGATGTTCTCACCACCTGCGACAAAGATGGTGTTGTCACTTCTGACTCCTTTCCTGATAGACATACTACGTGATTTGGGGGGTTTGATCTTCATCCTTGCCCAGCCCACAAACTCGTCGGTCCTTATCATCAGTCTTGTTGTACATGCTGCTGTCTGAAGTATGGTGATTATATCATCCATGTATCCTCTCACTGCTGGTAGCCTCTTTCCGGAAGGCAGTTTCACTCCTCCGACCATCTTCCTAGCCCCTATGAGGATGATCTCAAAAGCTGCAACGAAGAGGATGGGCGAGATTGAACATCCCATTGTGATGCCTAATTCCAGCTGTTGCCAGCCTGTTGTAAAGTCCTGATGAGTGCAGCACAACTGAAGGTCTCCAAAATACTTGGCTACCAGGGCTCTGATGCAAACTGGTACATGGAAGAAGTCCAGGGCAAACTCGATGAGTTGGTGGGGGACAGACCCTTATGCGTTTGCAAGGTCCAACCACACGACATGCAGGTCACCTCTCTCTCTCTTCGCCCTTTGGATCTGCTGCCATTTTACTGCAGAGTGTTCCACGCAGCCTGGGAAGCCTGGCACGCCTGCCTTCTGGCAGCTGGTGTCGATGTACCCATTGCTTGTGAGGTAGCTGGTCAATCTCTTGGCCAGGATGGAGAAGAAAATCGTTCCTTCGACATTTAGGAGGGAGATGCTCCTGAACTGGGTGATTGTACTGGAGTTCTGCTCCTTTGGGATGAAAACTGTAACTGCTCTTTGCCACTCTGAAGGGATGACTTGTTTTTTCCAGGCCAGTCTCAGCAGGTTCTAGAGATGTCTCAGAACCTCTGGACAGTACTTATACAGCTTGTATGGTATTACATTGGGGCCTGGGGCTGAAGCAGCTCTTGATTTTCGGACGACCTCTGCCACCTCGCTGAGTTTGGGGAGGGCAGCATTAAATAGAAAGGCTGGAGGAGCTGGGCGAGGAACATAACCAGGGGATCCCAGCGGAGTTGACTTTGCTGGGTCACTGTACTGTTCCTTGATGTGATTTTCCAGCTCAGGTTTGGTAATACCCAGCGTTCCGCTTCTCTTGTCCTCTAACAGTTGTCTCGCATGCTTGAAGGGATTTTTTAAGAAGTTGCTCCTCTCTTTCTCCTTCCGCCTTCTGCGTTTGCGAATGCGCTCAGCCCTCCGTAGGCCGTAGATCTTTCCTCACCTCATCCCACAGTGGCTTCAGGCCCTCCTTCTCCTCCTTGCTTTCCTTACTCCACTGTTTCCGGAGTTGACGCACCTCTTCACCAACTGCTCGATTTCTCTCTCCCTCCTTCCTTTCTGCATTGGGCCAAGAGTTCAAGATTGTTTAATAAAGATCCCTGCAATGCCTCCATTGTTTGATTTCTACTTTTCAAGGCTTATGCAGATCCCAAATACACAAAAAACAGTAACAATAGGTAAGAATATCAATTGCACACACAGTAACAGATCACATGCAACACGCCCACAAATGGTACACAGTACACACATATTTTTAGTTTGCCCACGCTGTTTGGCGAGTGGTATTTGGATATTAGTAGGGTCAGGCCGTATGTTTTTATGAAACAGCTGTTACTCTTTCAAGTAATGGCAACTCTAATTATTACGTGTATTTAGACACTTATCTATAAATTTGATGTAAGGCGGCACGCTACTTTTGATGTGGTTGTATGTCAACCAGACAGCATCAGAAGCACAGCTGTCAGGATGGCGCTTAGCAGCTGGGGTCATGACCTCAAAAGGCAGGAAACAGCAGGCAGCAAGCAGGTAAATGAGAATTTATTTTCCAGAAGAAAAGAACGAACAAGAGATTGCAGTAGGGATAAGCACAAAAAAAGCACGAGGAAAAACTGTGCATAAAAATGCAAGCTTGAGGGAAATCTTCGAACAAACGGAAGAAGAATACAAAAATAAGAATCTCCAAAATATCACTCACCGTGTTAGTACCTCCAACACTCATGATCCCATAACAACAAGTGAAACTGGTTGAAATAGTCCAAGCGCATCATCACTAAACATCCCCAGGTGAATGAAGACAGTGCTAAGTGGCCGGGGCGAATCTCCAGCAGGAAACACAAACAGAACAGGAAGTGTAAAAAATACAAGAGCAAGACAGGAAAACACACACAAAAATAAACAGAACGACTGATATTCACAAGTCTTAACATGGGCAAGTTGATAAAGGAAGAAACTTTTTACTGGTGCAAAAAACAGCCACAACCACACTCTGAATTAACTTGATTTTATATAAAAAGAGGCAGCCTCACACAGAAAACTTAACACAACATGTAAGTACACATTCACACGACTACTACTACGGGGGAATGATGAATATCAATTCAATAAATGAAGTGATAAGCATGTAATCCTACCCCGGTTGTGGGCAAGGAGACACCATCGAAGCACATTTAATCTGTTTATTAATTAAAATAACGGTAACAATCCAGTGAACATATTCAACACATCCGCTGTCCTTGCCTGTGAACTGGCAATGCTGAGCTATCAAACACAGATGAGCTAATGCTGTTCTGTCTGAGTTTGCTCTCTCACATGTCACTTGGCAAGGCTTTTTAAATACTCCACCACTCTGCTCTCATGAAACATCTCATAGGCATATGTCAGGTATTTGAAAGTTGTTTTTTTTAAAAAGGTAACACATCAACTACTGCTCCCCAGTAATTAATTACACTTATTAAAAAGTTAATCCGTTAGCAATTCAACTACTTTTTTGTGACTGTAATGATTAATTACATTTTAAAAGTTAATTTACCTAAAACTGTAAACAACAATCTTCCAGCCTTCAACTTCATGTTTATTCACAATACCAAATAACAATTTCAATAGTAGTGAATATCATCAATTAAAGATGTTGGTACGTGAAAGGGTCCCCCAAATAAGCTAGAAGAAGCTTTTGACAGGGGGTCCAGAGGACAGTATATACCACATTTTTCGGAGTATAAATCGCTCCGGAATATAAGTCGCACCTGCCGAAAATGCCTAATAAAGAAGGAAAATAGTCGCGCTGGAGTATAAGTCGCATTTTTGGGGGAAATTTATTTGATAAAATCCAACACCAAGAATAGACATTTGAAATGCAAATTAAAATAAATAAAGAATAGTGAACAACAGGCTGAATAAGTGTACGTTATATGATGCATAAATAACCAACTGAGAAGGTGCCTGGTATGATAACGTAACATATTATGGTAAGAGTCATGCAAATAACGATAACATATAGAACATGCTATACGTTTACCAAACAATCTGTCACTCCTAATCGATAAATCCTATGAAATCTTATACGTCTAGTTTCTTACGTGAATGAGCTAGATAATATTACTTGATATTGTATGGTAACGTGTTAATAATTTCACACATTAGTCGCTCCTGAGTATAAGTCGCACCCCCGGCCAAACTATGAAAAAAACTGCGACTTATAGTCCGAAAAATACGGTAACCATGGAATGATGGAACATGAAACATGGTAGCAAGCACAACAACAACAAAAACAACAACGCTATATGATAAACACAAGATAATAGTACCAAAGCAAGTATACACATACATACATTAATTCAACCATGCAAAACCCAACAGTAGTCTACCCCACATGAGGCATTAAAGATAGGTTGGAGAATGGATACAGCATCTTGAGGCTCTCTTAAGCTGGTTCCAAATCTTTGGTCCCCTGCATACAACGCTTCGAGCGGTACAAGCCAGTAAACAATGTTTGCCTGATATCAGATCTAAGTTACGAGTGTTGTGGGCATGCTGGGGATGGTAGATACGAACCAAGCTACATAGCCTAAGATTCAGCCTGTAAATGACTTGATAGGTTAAGCAAGCATTTTGATAAATATTGATCTCTGTCAGTTTTAAGAGATGATATTTATGAAATAGATGTCGAGTGGGAGCATTAAACTTGGACCATGACAGGGCCCGTATTATTTTCTTTTGCATGGATTCTAATTTGTGAAGGTAGGTAAGGAAGGTGTTAAACCAGATGATATTACAGTCGTTTAGATGTGGTTCAAAGAGAGTTTTACTGTATATAGGGTAAGTAGAGCATAAAGAGGAAGATAATGACAAAGGTGAAAGAACAGGCCAACATATTTGGATAATTTGTTTAACCGATGGCTAATATGACATTTGAAATTGAGGTATTCGTCAATGATGACCCCCAGGAATTTTGTGGAGTACACTCTCTGTATTTCCTGCCCATTGATGATGATATGGCAGTACTCAGTATTTGTCCGGTTTTTATTAGAATGAAATAGAAAACAATTTGTTTTATTTACATTAAGTGATAGCTTATTGCATCTGAACCAGGAATCCACTTTCACAAGCTCTGAATTGACAGTTACCTGTAGATTGTGTAGGCTCCTGTGTGAGGTAAAAAAATTTGTATCATCAGCAAAAATTATTTTATGAAAAGTTTCGGAGGAGTTTACAAAATAATGTATGTATAGGATAAAAAGGAGAGGCCCCAAGATAGATCCCTGGGGAACCCCATAATTTATGGTCATACAGGGTGAATTGTGATCATTGACGCATACACATTGTTGCCTTCCGTATAGGTAAGAACGGAACCAATCGAGAGGTACCCCTCTGACACCATAGTGATATAGCTTGTACAATAAGATCTCAAAGTCTATTGTGTCAAAGGCCTTGGAAAGATCCAAAAAAATGCCAATACCGCATTTTCTTCATTGAAAACACTGTGTTGACAAGACTGTAAGTCAAAGTATTTAGGAAGTTTATTATTGTAATGTATAAAAGAGAGAACACTTTATATATAATAAATATGATATTGATTATTATAATTAAGGGTTCCCTAATTTGATATTGATTTAGGTCAGATTTCTACAAAAACATGTTTTCACAAATTTATCGGCATAGATCAAAATTTTCGATATTGGCCCCTGATAAAAGTAGTCAATTCCAGGCTTCGCTCGAACATTTATAGTCAGCAGAATCTAATGACTTGTTACCAATCACATTTTTTGAAAGTTTTATTAAAACCCACCCACAAAGTTTTCAGTTACACTGTGTTTCTAACAAACTCGAGTGAATACTAGGGCTGTTAAGGGATTATTTTTTAATCAGATTAGGGGTGTGATTAACAACGGGTATTATCTGCTACCTTAAATAAAATTTGCTTTAGAAAATACCCCAATATTCGGATACAAATGCAATTTTGCAGTCAGAATGTCAAACAAGAACATTTTTTAAATTTTTTACTACACTGCAAGTAATTGATTTTCTCAAAATTTGGTGACAGTATGTCATAGTTAGAATTAAATGCACATTTAAAAAAATCTTTGCAATAGTATTGCAAACACGCTACAGTTCCTAATCGATAATGTAGTAAACGCATTCATAAACAACTTAACACAGTGCACCATTTAAATTTGCATTTACTCTTCTTTAGTTTAACCAGTCGTTCAAACACACACACTTATTTACCTCTTCAGATGACATTGTTGATCCCTTTTTTTGATACAAGACGGCATCAGCTCGCTGGGATTACTTACAAATGTCCAATGTTGTCCAGTAAGCAAAAAAAAAATATCACACTCAGCCCGAAGGTGCAGCTTAATGCTTTTGTTTGTGTAGTGCAGTTGGTTCATCCTTGCTGTAATAGTGCCTCTTCAAGTTACTGTACGACGGTGGTGAAATGAAAGACATCTTCTTGGAGGACTTGGTCTTCACAGATGTTAGGTAGTGTACCGTATTTTCCACACTGTAAGGCGCACCTAAAAACCTCAAATTTTCCCAAAAGATGACAGTGCGCCTTATAATCCGGTGCGCATTGTATATGGACCAATATTGAGCCACAATAAGCGGTAGAAATGGATGGATGGAGGTCTCGCAACTACGGTAAGCAGCTGCCAACTTAATTTTCCCCCGTAGAACACGAAGTGCGCTTCTTCTTCTACGGTAAGCAGCCGTCTACCTTATTATCCCTGTAGAAGAAGAAACGAGCGGTGCATGCTGGGATATATGACTGCGGGAGGCGGGCCATTTCTGTGTGTTTATGTAAATATCCCAAAATGGCTCCTATTAAGAGACACGCTTACGACGCAGAGTTTAAACTCAAGGCGATCAGTCACACAGTAGAACACGGGAATAGAGCAGCAGCGAGATAATTTAACATTAACAGCAACGACACTGACTCGTTTAATGACGACTTCGACGAGACGGAGCCCGGGCATGTTGGATGTCGTATTCGCCCAACTGTTTGATTCGAACACTGAAGAAGAAGAATTTGAGGGATTCGTGGATGAGGAATAACTTAATAAATTGAGCTTTACATGTTTATTTTGTGTGTTGTGTTGTGTGACATTATCGTTTGAGCAACGTTGAGGTATTGATATATTATTGCTTTGCACTATTTCGAGTGTTACTATATTGTGATTGCACTAACGTTTGATTTACCGTAACAGTATCAGACTGTTTTTTACGTGTTTATTGAATCAGGGAAAATAATAAAACAGCTTTTTATTCATTTTGGGAGTGAACGGAGTTGTCAGAACGCTAGTTTATAATCTCTTAATATAGTTTGACTGACCTATCTGACTGTTTTGTTGACGTTCCCTTTAGCGCAGCTCCATCTAAAGCATGGGTGTCAAAATTTAGCCCGCCGTGTAATTTCTTTTGTCCCTTGAGTTAATATCAAATTAAGATTAGAACTGTCCCGCCGGTATTATACAGCGGCGATGCCT
This sequence comes from Nerophis ophidion, assembly GCF_033978795.1. Taxonomy (NCBI): domain Eukaryota; kingdom Metazoa; phylum Chordata; class Actinopteri; order Syngnathiformes; family Syngnathidae; genus Nerophis; species Nerophis ophidion. The sequence goes on from NC_084612.1 coordinate 38,304,652, forward strand.
CTGTAACACTGCATTCACCGCTGATACTCTTACTTTCCAATCCTCACGATTTTCCCGGGAGACTTCCAAAGTTCAGTGCCCCTCCCAAAAATCTCCCGGAGAAACTATTCCTCCGAATTTCTCCCGATTTCCACCCATATTTTCTACAATATTGGGGGCGTGCCTTGAAGGCACTGCCTTTAGTGTCCTCTACAGCCTGTCGTCGCGTCTGCTTTCCCGTCATACAAACAACATGCCGGCCCAGTCACATAATATACAGTATGCGGCTTTAACACACACAAGTGAATGCAAAGCATACTTGATCAACAGCCATAAGGGTCACATATAAACAACTTTAACACTTTTACAAATATGCGCCACACTGTGAAGCCACACCAAACAAGAATGCCAAACACATTCGGGAGAACATCCGCACCGTTGCGCAACATAAACTCAAAAGAAGAAATACCCAGAACCCCTTGCAGCCCTAACTCTTTCGGGACGCTACAATATACACCCCCGCTACCACCAAACCCCGCTCCCCCCCACATTTTTAATTTAAATTTTATTTGATATGCCATTGATATTTTTTAATCATTATTATTATCATTTGAAACTTGATTTTGCATGTGACTATGAAGTTATATAAGCCTTGCTTGTTTAATATTCAATGCAAAACTTGTTTGGGTCCCTGTTAAAAGGTTAATTTGTTCAACATTGGCCCGCTGCTTTGATCGGTTTTAAATTTTGGCCCACTCTGTATTTGAGTTTGACACCCCTCATCTAAAGGATGCATAACGTAACGTCAGCCTCTACTGTAGCATCTATTCAATGCGCCTTATATATGAACACAGTTTTAAAATAGGCCATTCATTGAAAGTGCGTCTTATAGAGCGGAAAATACGGTACATGCGGTGGCTGTCCGTTTAGCAGAGGCTTATGTTTAACTACTGTGCTATTTTTGTTGACAACATTGAAGCATGTAAAACACCAGCGTATCCTTCTCTGCTTGTTGTCAATGTAGCGGACATAAATGAAAACCTTGACTATGTGTTTCGCTTTAAAGGCCTACTGAAATGAGATTTTCTTATTTCAACGGGGATAGCAGGTCCATTCTTTGTGTCATACTTGATCATTTCGTGATATTGCCATATTTTTGCTGAAAGGATTTAGTAGAGAAAATCGATGATAAAGTTCGCCACTTTTGGTACTTCCTGAAAAAGCCTCGCCTTTACCGGAAGTCGCAGACGATGACGTCGCAAGTGTGGGGTCTCCTCACATATTCACATTGTTTTTAATGGGAGCCTCCAACAAAAACAGTTATTCGGACCGAGAAAACGACAATTTCCCCAATAATTTGAGTGAGGATGAAAGATTTGTGTTTGAGGATATTGATAGCGATGGACTAGAAAAAAAAAAAAAACGAGTTAAAAAAAAAGTGATAGCATTGGGACGTATTCTGATGTTTTTAAACACATTTACTAGGATAATTCTGGGAAATTCCTTATCTTTCTATTGTGTTGCTAGTGTTCTAGTGAGTTTATTTCTGTATTACCTGATAGTCGGAGGGGTTTGTCCACGGGTGTCTTGACGCCAATGTCTTAGGGGAGTCGACGGCAGCTGTACGGACGACACAAGCTCAGCTGATATCCGGTAAGTGGCGACTTTTTAACCACAATTTTCTCAATGAAACCTGCTGGTTGACATGTGGTCGGGATCCATGTTGGCTTGACCGCGCTGTGATCCATAGGAAAGTTTCAGCTCCGGGAATTTTAAACAAGAAATCACTGTGTGTTTGTGTGGCTAAAGGCTAAAGCTTACCAACGCCATCTTTCTACTGTGACTTCTCCAATATTAATTGAACAAATTGCAAAAGATTCAGCAACACAGATCTCCAAAATACTGTGTAATTATGCCGTTAAAGCAGATGACTTTTACTTGTGTGTGTGCGTAGCGCTCATACTTCCTAAAAACCTGTGACGTCTTGTGTACACGTCATCATTACACGACGTTTCCAAGACGAAACTGCCGGGAAATTTAAAATTGTAATTTTTTTTTTTTTTTTTTTTTTTAATTAAATCAACACAAAAACACACAAAATACACTTTCCATTAGTGCATCAACCCCCCAAAGAAAACCCCTCCCTCCCCCATTCACACCCAGCCACACCCACTCACACAAAAAAGGGTTGTTTCTTTCTGCTACCAAAATGCTGGTTCCCACAACATATATAACACAGTCCGCAAGGGACATAGTCCCTGAAACACACATGATTGTGTGTGTCGCCGGTCCACTAACACTATCATTAATTACTATTTTTTATGTAATTGTTTTATATGATTTTACTTTCTTTTTTATCCCAAAAAAATGTCATTGTTTTCCTTTTTTTTAAATCTCATTTTATTTTATTAAAAAAATAAATAAAAAATAACCTTATCTTCATCAGACCAGGTTGTTAATGGAATTAGACTTGTCTAAAAGGTTTTTAAAACCAGGTCCAGTCCAGACAAAAAAAAAAAAATTGTAATTTAGTAAACTAAAAAGGCCGTATTGCCATGTGTTGCAATGTTAATGTTTCATCATTGATATATAAACTATCAGACTGCGTGGTGGGTAGTAGTGGGTTTCAGTAGGCCTTTAAGATGGTATTTTAATCTTGCTGTGCGCCGATGATAAGAACGTTTGTTGCTGCAATACCAACAAGTTACCTCAGTCTTATGTAGGGATGTCTATCGTTAGGATTTAATTGATATTCCACTATTGATATTCCTTATCGATACTGGTATTCATCAGTACTTTTATCGGTACTAAATGTAATCGGTGTTAATAAAGATGTAACAAATGCATTTTTTAATGACATAAAAAACACAAGATACACTTCTAAATTGTGCACCAACCCAAAAACCCTCCCTCCATCCCCATTTACTCTCATTCTCACTCATTCACACAAAAGGTTTGTTTCCTTCTGTTATTAATATTCTGGTTCCTAAAATATATATCAATGCAGTCTGCAAGGAATACAGTCCTTGAATCACACGGGATTGTGTCAGGGGCGTCACCAGACATATTTCACTGGGGCACGTGCCCCACTGTTGATCTACAGTGCCCCTGTATAAATTTCACCAATAAAAAAAAAAAGCTTCAGAGTTTTAAGTCTACATAACATAGACAACAGCGCACATACTACTTAGTATGGTAATTGATTGCTACTGTATTCACTCCACTAACAATGAGCACATGGCTACTTAATATGGTAATTTATTCACGTGTGGCTCGAGACTTCGGTTGAGAGAGAGAGAGAGAGAGAGAGGCGATGCGAATCACTGGGTGAGGTAGGTAACGTTAGTCAATTACATTATTTTGATTTTGATTTGACTCAAACTGTAACTCCTAGATGGATATCAGAAAGTTATTCGCCCGCAGCAGAGTAGAAGCACCGAAGAATGAGAGATGTAAGTGAAGTCCTAGCTAGCTAGGCAACATCATTGTCTTAAGTTGATGCTAAGTTAGCTAACGTTATTCCTTGTATCAAGACAAACATATTCATTTGCTGTACGAGCTGTCGGGGGAATTTCTAATGAACATGAAACATCCATCCATCCATTTTCTACTGCTTATTCCCTTTTTAGGGTCGCGGGGGGCGCTGGCGCCTATCTCAGCTACAATCGGGCGGAAGGCGGGGTACACCCTGGACAAGTCGCCACCTCATCGCAGGGCCAACATGAAACATAGTGTTGGTTATTGTCTGCTGGTTCTGCATCAATGATGATTTGGAGTAAGCATGTGTGAGTTGAGTGCTTCTCAAATGGTTTATCTTCAGGAAGAAAACATTTTTTCCATATCATCAAGTTGTGAGCCAAATTTTTAAATCATTCAAGTTTATTTCACAGAAAAATAGCACAGTAGACTTGTCTTGTTAATTGGTGTGACTTTGACTAAAATAATCTTGTTTTGTCACCAGAAAAATGGCTACAGCTAAAGCATCTGGTTTTGTTTCCAGAATTTTTTTTTTTAATTTCTGTATTTGTTTTCAGAAAGATGGCTGAAAATATCGGGTTTTGTTGCCCCATTTAGATTTTTTAAAAATATATTTCAATGTCTGTCCTGAGTCCTCCTCCAACTTGTTAGTCGGTTTGCCTTTTGCTAAAATACTCACTAGTAGTCACTAGAAACAAGGCTAAAATAATTTGGTTTTGTTGCCACAATTTGATTTTTTTTCTCCTTCAACTTTTTTTTTTAATGCACACATTTGACTGCGACTCACTGAAAATGACACACAATCCACTTTTATGTGACGACCCACCAGTTGGGAACCACTGGTCAACTGTATAACAGTTACTGTAATATTTCCATGTCTGTCCAGAGAGATTGACCACTTTGCAAAAATGAAAACGAGACGTTACAGTTTACTTCTCAGAAAATGATTCCCTGAACAGACTCACAACAGTTGTTCATTTATTCTACTACTGTGGCTTTATGGTTTTGTGTATATTTTATGGTTTGGTGTATCTGAAATAGGATTAGCCACATTGCCATGAATGGAAATTAAATAATATAAAAGAACCCAGAGATGTTGGGGTGCTTTATTTTTTGTTTTACTTTTGTAGATGTTAAATTTGCAGATGATTACTGCAATATATATTTCAAAAAGATTCATTGCTCTTCCTTTTTGCTTTTACCAGTAGCAGTTTAGAAGTCTGGAGTAAAAAAGTGCACAAGTAGGTCAAATGCATTAGTTAATTTCAGGTGGTTAATCAAAGATCCATACAACATAATCTAATATGATTTCATAGTTTAAAGCAATATTTATGTATTTTTTTATGATAAATTAGTGCTAAAAATGTTTTTGCTTGCGCGCTTTGCACGCTCACATGAATTATTTGTCCCCCAGGTGTGCCCCAGTACAGTATTAGGTCTAGTGACGCCCCTGGATTGTGTGCTGCTGGTCCACTAATAGTACTAAGCTTTAAAAGTTAATTTTACTAATTTTCACAAATTACAAGTTTCTATGTAACTGTTATTTTACTTCGTTTTTTGTTCAAGGAAGTATTTTTTTTGTTAGTTTTTTTAAATAAAGGACATTGTCTTCACCAGACCAGGTCGTCAATTAAATTAGTCAAGATTATTTTTCAGGTCGGGCTCAACAAAACACAATTTAATTTATGGACACTCAAATTAGGGAACACAACAACAGATTGCATATAATCTATGAACAAAATTACATTTTCAAAATAAGCATCTGAGAATTTCCCATCATTTTTATGTTTTTTGGCATCATTGTCGGTTTCAACCATATAACTTTCTAAAGTTAAAAAATGCTCAATACATGTTTTATGAAAGTAATACTAAGTGAATATCTATTTTATTGGCCTTGAAAAATAAACATTTTAACTAGTACAGTGGTTTTTAACCTTGTTGGAGTTACCGAACCCCACCAGTTTCATATGCGCATTCACCGAACCCAAGTTATTTGTTTTTTTTAATGGTGCACAAAATGAACCGTGCATGAACATCACTTTGTTCAAAGAACAAAACCAACACTGTGCATGAACTCACAACAAACTACACACCTGCAAATCAGATGGAAAATTAGAGGGAACATTGTTTGGGGGTGTCCATAATACGCCAATAGGGAGAAGTTTTTATTTACACGATGAGTCGGGTGTATCTCAACCTCCGCGGCAGAGGCTCCGCCGAACCCCAGAGGCCGACTCACCGAACCCCTAGGGTTCGATCGAACCCTGGTTCAGAACAACTGAACTAGTACTAAAAATAAATTGAATAAATCATGACTGTTAATGAACTCTCCTAAAGAAACAGAAACCACATCAAGCTTCATAAACAAATCCTTAAACACATTTAATTTTCCTTAATTAATTAAAATTTTAATTGTAATTAATTTTAATTTTCCTGAAGGAATCAATAAAGTACTATCTATCTATCTATCTATCTATCTATCTATCTATCTATCTATCTATCTATCTATCTATCTATCTATCTATCATTTTTTCAACTTCCACCCAAAACGAAGACACAACATGAATTTTTTACTAGCTATACTTTTTTATTATTATTATTGCTTCCTTATTTGTGATTATTCTGAGCTGATTATCATGTCCTATGGCTGGGCGATATGGTAAAAAAAAAAAAAACTGAAAAAAAAATTGCGATTTATATCAAGATTGTTTACATTGTTTTTAACCTGGCAGTTTTAAAGCACCTGTACCAAAAAAAAAATTAAACTAGGGATTAGTACAACACCTTATTAACATTATTAATACATAAACAAGTTAACCAATTAAAAAAGCACAATAACATAACAAAAGTACCCAAAAATGTAGTTTATATGTTTTGTAGTAAAAGAAAGCACACACAAAGACGCATCAGTTAATATTTCAACACTGGCGGTCTAACTATAGTATTAGAAGCTGTCAAAGTTATCATCAACCCACCAATAAAGATGAATAATAAAGTTAAAGTTAAATTACCAATGATTGTCACATACACACTAGGTGGGGCGAAATGATTCTCTGCATTTGACCCATCACCCGGGAAGGCTTACTATGTCACACTTTGGAAAAACAATTTTTTCTTCCTCCAGGTGACAGAAAATGTTTACCTTTGCCCGATGCGAAAGCACAAAGGCGAGACGTATTACACATTCAATGTTGTACTTCGGTTATATAATTAGCAGGACTCTGCAAACAAAACCATTACAAATCACATTTGTGGATAGGTAAAACACAAAATAATGTATTTTATTTTATTGCCTTTTGTTTTTGACGGAACCATCAAGCCCTACATCCCAGAATGCAATTTGTACATTGTCTCATTTACACTCTGCCACACTACACAGCATATCAACCTCAACATTACGTAGTGGAGCTGCGAGTTGCATGGACACATTCATTACTACTATTGTTACATTTTAGTATTGCACTTATAACACTAGAGGTATTTTTAGTCTTTGATTACACTTTCACTGTTTTATAGTTCATTTCCACCCCAAAGTTGAAAAAGTCCTGGATAAATATGGGGTCCCGAATGTAAAAGTTCAGTTACACTTTACTAACAGATATATTTCTCACAATTAGCTCACTTTTCTAACATTTGACACACTTTTTTCACATTCAGCTCATTTTAATCACATTTGAGTTTATATTAAATATTGACTTTAAATGTTATATCTAGAGTAAATGTTGAATCTACACCTAAAAGTTAAATCTACATATATAAATGTTAAATCCACACCTAAATCAATCAATCAATCAAAGTTTATTTATTTAGCCCTAAATCACAAGTATCTCAAAGGACTGCAAATGCGACATCCTCAGCTTAGATCCCACATCAGGGCAAGAAAACTCAGTGTGAGAGTCCTGTCATAGTGGGGCCAGCAGTTAAATCTCAAATCTAAATCCAAATCTTAAATCTAAATGCAAGTGCTAAACCAGGGGTAGGGAACCTATGGCTCTAGAGCCAGATTTGGCTCTTTTGATGACTGCATCTGGCTCTCGGATAAATCTGAGGTAACACTGCTTAACACAGTGGTTCTCAAACATTTTTTGTCATCCCCCACTTTGGACAAGGGGGAGTTTTCAAGCCCCACCTGCCCCCATGCCAAGTTTAACATTTTCATATTTATTGAACGTCAAGTAACATTCAAGTTGTATACATTCAAACTCCATAACATAAAATAACATCAAGTTCAATAATAAATAAAATAACTGTGCAGCTTTGGTATAACTTGCATCGAGTTCAATAATAAATAGAATAACTATTCTGCCAGTTTTCTTTGAAAGAAATCAAGTGGCTTATTGACGTGATTGGGGTGTGTGGTCTCGAGGTGTCTATTTAATTTGTTGGGTCTCATGCTGTCTGCTGCAAGCGGTTTTAGACACAGAACACACAGGGGTCTCTCCTCTGCCCCCACCACCGTTGCCGTGAATACAAGAGCAAGATACCCTTCATATTTTCTTTTCGGTTAGCTTTTTGGTTGATTAAGCCCGTCAGATTTTTGTTTCTCTGCAGGCGCTGGCTCTGATTTGACAACCTTTGAGGTGCGAGTCACACATTTATCCATTTAGTGTAATTGTGGCCCACATATTAGTAGGGTTGGGTATAGAGTATCGATTGGAACCGGGACTAACTTTCCGATTCTCCCAGAATCGTTCAAAAGTTAAAATTTCGATTCCTAGTTTCGATACCCAGTCCGCAGACGGGAAAAAAACATAAGTCCGCCGACCGGAAGAAAAAGCCGCTGAACACCAACTAAGAAGCGCCCACCGCCGGAAGTGTTAGCATAGCTGAGCCTATGTAGCCGAGCGAGTCAGTCAAGCATGGATAGCGGGCGTCGGCTGTCGAAAGTGTGGCTTTATTTTACTAAAAATAATTAAATATCTGCGAAATGTAACACGTGCGACAGGACCGTTTTGTGCTTAGGAGGGTGTACGTCGAACATGATGAAGCACCTCCAAATTCATGGAGTACAAAAACATGCGTGTCCCGTCTTCGACGCGCTGCGCCGACCGTCCTCTGCCTCTTCCTCTGGCTCCGGCTGTGACGCCCAGCCTGGCACCTCGGTGACTGCACTGCAGTCCGAATCCGGCAAGTAAAACAATATATATGCAATAATGTGTTTTGCGCCAACTTTAAGGCAGCTAACAAATTGGCCCGCGACGTGCTCAGCGTACTCCGTTCACCGCAGCGGCAATGGGGAAGATGTCTGTGCCACAGACGGAAGAGTGCCACAGAAAGGTCACTGCACACATAGTCAAAAGACTGCATCCCTTTTCAGAGGTGGAATATCCAACATTTAGGTTAATTAAGCAATAATGTTAGAGCTAAGCTAATATATACTGGACTAAGCAGTAACAGCAACATTACATGTTTGTCTATGTTTGCAGGGATATGGTGAAAACTCTCAACCCAAAATACATACCACCTTCCAGGGACTACCTTGCAAACACATGGTACTACCGGCATGGTACAAGAAGAATCGGAATCGAGAATAGTCAGGAATCGGAATCGAAACAAAGAATCGGAATTGAAATCGGAATCGTTCGAATTCAAACGATATCCAACCCTACACAGCCTGCTACCCATCCGTGTGAAAGATTGTTCCGCTTAGCCCCGCCCCCATTAGTTACTGTTGCCATATCCGTCAAACTTTTGCTCCTACCTAGAAATTTGAAGCCTAGAGGAAAAATAAGTAACTAACATGTATTTACATAACGGATTTCACAGACAGAATCACAGTGATTCACAGTGTGTATAGAAAACGAAAACATAGAAAAAAAAAAAATCTAAGATTAAAAAAAAAAAAATTTTAAGTGAAATTTCCTCCCGTTCCTCGCGCCCCACCTGTCATGTGTCTATTCCCCACCAGTGGGGCCCGCCCCACACTTTGAGAACGCTGGCTTAACACAATAAGTAATGACTAATTCCACTTGTAATCAAAGTGTTGAAAATAACGTACAAAATATTAAACATTTGAATCCATCCATCCTTTTTCTACCGCACTTTATTTATTATTATTTTTTTTAGGGCTTGCCCTCCTGGGGGTTCTTCAGACCACCAAGCACCGACATAAAAGCCTGTTTCAGGGTTACGATATTTTTTTATTTTTCAATAAGTCTCTCAGTTGCTTTCCAGCAATTGTCTTTTTCTCTTTCGTTCTCGCTCGCACTCTGGCTCCAGCTGCAACCCTGTCTTTCCTCCTGGCTGCTGCTTATAACAGAGCGACAGGTGATTAGATAACAAGGCCCAGGTGGGTTGTTTACGCACCTGTCGCTGATTTCAAGGCCGGTCCTGGCACACCCCGCTTCGCTGCAGGCCCGCAGGCCACGCCCCCTCCACAGTTAGCTTCAGAATATCAATGTTATTACAAAGAATAAGAGACCTATTATACTTAAGTAATGTTGGTCTTACTTAAAAATGCACGCGTTTTGGTGTGTTTAGTGTTGAAAAAAAAAATGATATGGCTCTTACGGAAATACATTTATATATTCGGATTCTTGGCTCTCAGCCAAAAAGGTTCCCGACCCCTGTGCTAAACGTTAAATCTCAACCTAAATCTTAAATCCAAACCTAAATATTAAATCTAAATGTTAAATGTAAATATGAGCTCTAAATGTTGAATCTTAAATTTGAATCCAAATCTAAATGTGAGTGCTAAATCTCTCGCCAAGTGTAAAGATGAATATTTATTGAATGCCAACGTTCCACCAAACCTAGGCCTCTCAGCTGCAAAGCTTGTGCCCACATCTCTGCCTCTCTGTGCACGGCACTCCTACATCTTTCTTACTGCGGAGGAAGGAAACATGACAGATGCTTAATAGAGTTGCATATTGTAAAAATGATTAGCTCTAAACGTGAGTGTGCATGGTGTGTTGCATATAGACATAGTTGAAAACAAGATACTTAAACAGCTGATCGCTTGACTTCCGCATTTGACAATGAATGGAATTGATTATTACAGCAAGGCATGCGGTCTGCATGAATACATCTATTTCTATTTGTATGTGTCTTTCATCATTCCGCTGCACGGTTACCTCACGGTTATGTCACATACAGTATGAACATTACTCTGCTGTAAACAACGTGATCACTGTCATGTTAAGTTGCTGCAGCAACCAGTTGACACGCTCGCTTTTTTACCTGTTCTGAAGAATATGTCTCAATTGTGAGCTTCGTAGTAAAATCTAGATCATAGTGAGTGTGAATTAAAGTCATCATTCCTTCTGGTCATCTTACTTCCTATTAAAGGCCTACTGAAATGAGATTTTCTTACTTAAACAAGAATAGCAGGTCCATTTTATATGTCATACTTGATCATTTCGGGATATTGCCATATTTCTGCTGAAAGGATTTAGTAGAGAACATCGACGATAAAGTTTGCAACTTTTAGTCGCTAATAGAAAAGCCCTGCCTTTACCGGAAGTATGTGCGCGTAACGTCACGAGTTGCAGGGCTCGACACATATTCACATTGTTTTTAATAGGAGCCACCAGCAATAGGAGCAATTCGGACCGAGAAAGCGACAATTTCCCCATTAATTAGAGCGAGGATGAAAGATTTGTGAATTAGGATATTGATAATGAAGAACTAGAATAAAGAAAAAGAAAAAGCGATGGCTCCGGGCGGCGGCAGTGTGAGCGTTTTAGATGTAATTAGACACATTTACTAAAATAATTCTGGTAGGTCCCTTATCTGCTTATTGTTTTAATAGTGGTTTAGTGAGATTTTAAAAATTGTAAAGACATAGAAGCCAAGCTCACAGCTGCCTTTTTTGACAGCTGCTGCAGGACGACGAATAATCCACTGATGTCTCCGGTAAGACATATATCACAATTTCAAAAACATGCTGGTTGACGTAGAGCAGGGGTGTCAAACTCAAATACAGAGTGGGCCAAAATTTAAAATGGAACAAAGCCGCGGGCCAAGGTTGAACAAATGAACCTTTTAAAAGGGATCCAAACATTTTTTGCATTGAATATTGAACAAGCAAGGCTTATATAACTTTATAGTGACATGCAAAGTCGAATTTCAAATTATCCCTCTAGCCATCCATGATCTACCGTTTGTCCCTTCTGGGGTCGCTGCAGCCTATCTCAGCTGCATTCAGGCGGAAGGCAGCATACACCCTGGACAAGTCGCCACCTCATCACAGGGCCAACACAGATAGAGAGACAACATGCACACTAGGGCCAATTTAGTGTTTCCATTCAATCTATCAATAATGATTTAAAAATATTAATGGCATATCAAATAAAATTTAAATACAAATTGGAGGGGGGGGGGCAGGTTTGGTGGTACCGGAAGAGTTAGTGCTGCAAGGGGTTCTGGGTATTACGTGTGTTACGGTGCAGATGTTCTCCCAAAATGTGTTTGTCATTCTTGTTTGGTGTGGCTTCACAGTGTGGCGCATATTTGTAACAGTGTTAAAGTCGTTTATACGGCCATCCCCAGCGTGACCTGTATGGCTGTTGACCAAGTATGCCTTGCATTCATTCGTGTGTGTTAAAGCCGCAGATATTATGTGACTCGGCCGGCATATTGTTTCTATGGCGGAAAAGCGGACGTGACAACATGTTGTAGAGGACGCTAAAGGCAGTGCCTTCGAGGCACGCCCCCAATATTGTTGTCCGAGTGGAAATCGGGAGAAATTCGGAAGAATTGTTACCCCGGTAGATTTACAGGTGGGGCTGTGAAATTCGGGAGGGTTGGCAAATGCGTTGTTACAGCGGCACCGCCCCTGTATAATACCGGCGGGCCAGCTCTAATCTTAATTTGATATTACCTCAAGGGCCAAATGAAATCACATGGCGGGCCAAATTTGGCCCACGGGCCAGAGTCTGACACCCATGACGCAGAGAAAACATGTTCGCTTGACCGTTCTGCTTCACAACAAACAAAGAAACACCGGTTGTGTCTCGGTGCTAAAGACAGCTGCAATCCACCGCTTTCCACCAACAGCATTGTTCTTTATAGTCCATCCATCCATTTTCTACCGCTGATTCCCTTTCGGGGTCGCCCATTATTAAATTAACAAATTTCAAAATATTTAGCAACACAGATGACCAAAATACTGTGTAATTATACGGTTAAAGCAGACGACTTTAGCCGCGAGTGGTGCAGCGCTAATATTTCTTGGCAGTCCGTGACGTCACGCGTAGATGTCATCATTCCGCGACGTTTTCAACAAGAAACTCGCGGGAAATTTAAAATTGCAGTTTAGTAAACTAAAAAGGCCGTAGTGGCATGTGTTCCAATGTTAATATGTCATCATTGATATATAAACTCTCAGACTGCGTGGTAGGTAGTAGTGGGTTTCAGTAGGTCTTTAAGGCCATGTCCACACAAACACAGATACTTAAAACGCATACTTACAAGTTTGTATTCCTGCGTTTAGGACTCTTGTTCACACTCAAACGCATACTTTTGTCTTTAAAAACGCAAACTTTAGCAAACGCTGGCCAAAGTGTAGAGTTTCAAAACTCTTCGCATAGCGTATACATGTACCGTATGTTTCGGACTATAAGTCGCAGGTTTTTTCTTAGTTTGGCCGGGGGTGCGACATATCCTCCGGAGCGACTTATGTGTGAAATTATTAAAACATTACTTTAAAATATCAATTGAAATTATTTATCTCATTTGCGGAAAAGACGAAGAAAATGTCAGCAAACGTTACGCACACGTCAACCAATAAGAATTTGGCGGTGGAGGGTCATGGCAGAAGTGCGTTGTGGGTCATGGAATACTAACTGCTAACTGCTATATGCTACTGCCGTAGCTATTAAAATTGATCATTTCATCATTGGCGGTAACTTATAAAAACTGAGAAAGGCTGAACAAAAATGGCACCGAAAAGAAATCATGTACTGCAGATTACAAGCTGGACGTAGTGAAATATGCAGCAGAAAACAACAAGAGGAAGCGGCGCATACCTTTGGAGTTGGCAGAGTTGTTTAGAAGCGACATCGAGGAAGAAGATTTCCTCGGATTTATCGATTAGGAGTGACAGATTGTTTGGTAAACGTATAGCATGTTCGGTATGTTATAGTTCTTTGAATGACTCTTACCATAATATGTGAGGTTAACATACCAGGCACCTTCTCAGTTGGTTATTTATGCGTCATATAACGTACACTTTTTCAGCCTGTTGTTCACTATTCTTATTTTTTTTCAAATAGCCTTTCAAATGTCTATTCTTGGTGTTGGGTTTTACTAAATAAATTTCCCCCAAAAATGCGACTTATACTCTAGTACGACGTTAATATGTTTTTTTCCTTCTTTACTATGCATTTTCGGCCGGTGCGACTTATACTCCGGAGCGACTTATACTCCGAAAAGTACGGAGTCCCAAAACGGAGTCTTGTGATGACGTCACTGTTCGCTGTCATAAGAAATGTCAAACTTAGTCCCAGCTTCACGTGTTCTAGGCACGCTTGCCTTTTTTGTTATTTGCCTGTAATTTGGTAGCTGGGTGATTTATGTTTAATAAATCTAATCCTAGCTTCACGCCTTGGTCCGGAGTCGTCCGTTCTGCATTCTGGGAGAACAAACCTCGCACCAAGCTGCGACCCAAACCCCCACACTTGAGAAAAACCAGTGAAGTTGGCATGTTGTGTAAATGGTAAATAAAAACAGAATACAATGATGTGCAAATCAATTTCAACCTACATCAATTGAAAAGATTGCAAAGACAAGATGTTTAACATTCGAACTGGAAAACTTTGTTGTTGTTTTTTTGCAAATATTAGCTCATTTGGAATTTGATCCCTGCAAAATGTTTCAAAAAAGTGACAAAAAAGACTGAGAAAGTTGAGGAATGCTCATAAAACACGTCTTTGGAACATCCCACAGGTGAACAGGCTAATTGGGAACCAGTGGGTGCCATGATTGGGAAATATAGCAGCTTCCATGAAATGCTCAGTTATTCACAAACAAGGATGGGGCCAGGGTGACCACTTTGTGAACAATTGCGTGAACAAATTGTCGAACAGTTTGAAAACAAAATTTTTCAATGAGCTATTGAAAGGAATTTAGGGATTTCACCATCTACGGTCGGTGATATCATCAAAAGGTTTTTATAATCTGAAGAAATCACTGCAAAGTCAAAAACCAACAATGAATGGCCGTGACCTTGGGTCCCTCAGGCGGTACTGCATCAAAAAGCGACATCAGTGTGTAAAGGATATCACCTCATGAGAAAAAACACTGTCAGTATTTACAGTTTGTCGCTACGTCTGGAAATGCAAATTAAAACTCAACTATGCAAAGCAAAAGCCATTTATCAACGACAACCAGAAACGCCGCTGGCTTCGCTGGGCCCGAACTCATCTAAGACGGACTGATGCAAAGTATAAAAGTGTTCTGTGGTCTGACGAGTCCACATTTCAAATTGTTTTAGGAATCTGCGGACGAAGTGTCCTCCGGACCAAAGAGGAAAAGAACCATCTGCATTGTTATAAGCGCTAAGTTCAAAAGCCAGCATTTGTGATGGTATGGGGGTTTATTAGTTCCAAAGACATGGGTAATTTACACATCTGTGAAGGCACCATTAATGCTGAAAGGTACATACAGGTTTTGAAGCAACATATGTTGTCATCCAAACAACGTTATCATGGACGCCCCTGCTTATTTCAGCAATACAATGCCAAGCCACGTGTTATAACTAGGTGGCTTCATAGTAAAAGAGTGCGGGTACTTTCCTGGCCTGCCTGTAGTCCAGACCTGTGTCCCATTGAAAATGTGTGGCGCAATATGAAGCCTAAAATACCACAACGGAGACCTCGGACTGTTGAACAACTTAAGTTAAGAATGGGAAATATTTTCATCTGAAAAGCTTCAAAAATTGGTCTCCTCAGTTCCTGAATGTTTGAGTGTTGTAAAAGGAAAGGCCATGGAACACAGTGGTAAAAATGCCCCTGTGCCAACTTTGTTGCAATGTGTTGCTGCCATTAAATTCTAAGTTAATGATTATTTGGGGGGAAGAAAAAAGTTTTCTCAGTTCGAAAATTAAATATCTTGTCTTTGCAGTTTCTTCAATTGAATATAAGTTAACCTATAACCTGGGGATAGGTTGATTGACAACACTAAATTCGCCCTAGTGTGTGAATGTGAGTGTGAATGTTGTCCGTCTATATGTGTTGGCCTGCGATGAGGTAGCGACTTGTCCAGGGTGTACGCCGCCTTCTGCCTGAAAGCATCTGAGATAGGCTCCAGCACCCCCAGCAACCACAGAAGAAGGACAAGCGGTAGAAAATGGATGGATGGATGCATAAGTTGAAAAGGATTTGAAAATCATTATATTCTGTTTTTTTTTACAAATTACACAACGTGCCAACTTCACTGGTTTTAGGGTTGTAGATGTGCATGTGCGTAAAAAGCGACCAAGAAACGAAAAAAAACATGATGTAGCGTTGTTTCTGCAGTGAGTACAGATGTTAAGGACAACATACACTTCATTGCACATGTATCATATCACTATATCGATGATTAAATGCTTTATAATTCCACAAGAGTTTTGCAGTGGCACATATGTCTGTGCGCTTTATAAAGGCACTTAAAGGGGAACATGATCACCAAACCTATGCAAGCGTCAATATATACCTTGATGTTGCATAAAAAAGATCATGTATTTTTTTAACCGATTTCCGAACTCTAAATGGGTGAATTTTGGCAAATTAAACGCCTTTCTGTTTATCGGTCTTTTAGCGATGACGTCAGAATGTGACGTCACCGAGGTAACACACCCGCCATATTCATTTTCACATTACAAATGCTGAGTCTCAGTTTTGTTATTTTCCGTTTTTTCGACTATTTTTTGGAACATTGGAGACATCATGCCTCGTCGGTGTGTTGTCGGAGGGTGTGAGAACACTAACAGGGAGGGATTCAAGTTGCACCACTGGCAAGAAATCTGCCGCCAGACCCCCATTGAATGTACCAGAGTGTCTTCACATTTGACCGGCGATGCTAAGACAGACATAGCACAGAGATGTATGGATAACCTGCAGATGCATTTGCAACGATTAAGTAAACGAAATCACAAAGGTGAGTTTTGTTGATGTTGTTGACTTATGTGCTAATCAGACATATTTGGTCACGGCATGACTGCCAGTTAATCAATGCTAACATGCTACGCTAATCGATGCTAACATCCTAGTTACGCTAGCTGTATGTGCATTTGAAATTAGATACCCACATTTAATGCGAAACAAACACTTACCAATCGACAGATTTAAGTTGCTCCAGTGTCACAAGATGCGAAAGTCCTGATCGTTTGGTCTGCACATTTTACCGGCGATGCTAATAAGGCAGCCGTGCTATGGGCCACTTCATTAGGTACACCCACGCTATGGCCGAATAGCGTCAATAGCTATTCGGTCAATATCTTCAATTTCTTCTTCAATTTCGTTTTCGCTATCTGCCTCCATACTCCGACCATCTGTTTCAATACATGCATAATCTGTTGAATTGCTTAAACCGCTGAAATCCGAGTCTGAATCCGAGCTAATGTCACTATATCTTGCTGTGGTAACCGCCATGTTGTTTGAATTGGCAGCCCTGTATGACGTCACAGGGAAATGGATAGTGGTTTCGAAGATAGCAAAAATAAGGCACTTTAAAGCTTTATTTAGGGATATTCTGGGACCGGTAAAATTTAGAAAAAATATTCAAAAAATACAACAAGCCACTGGGAACTGATTTTTATTGTTTTTAACCCTTTTGAAATTGTGATGATGTTCCCCTTTAAGCATGCAAAAGGGTTTCCTTGGCTCATTAGTGCGTGCTGATTTTAGAAATAATTTACCGTATAAATCGCATTTTTTTTCATAGTTTGGCCAGGGGTGCGACTTATACTCAGGAGCTACTTATGTTTGAAATTATTAACACATTACCGTAAAATATCAAATAATATTATTCATCTCATTTGCGGAACAGACAAAGAAAATCAGCAATCGTCACACACATGTCAGCAATAGTCATATACACGTGTACCAATAAGAATTCGGTGGGGGAGGGTCATGGCAGAAGTGTATTGTGGGTCATTGAATGCTAACTGCTATATGCTACTTCCATAGCTGTTAAAATGGATCATTTCATCGTAGGCGGTTACTTATAAAAACTGACGAGGGCTGAACAAAAATGGCAGCGAAAAGGAAATCATGTACTGCAGATTACAAGCTGGACGTAGTGAAATATGCAGCAGAAAACGACAAGAGGGAGCGGTGCATACCTTTGGAGTTGGCAGAGTTGTTTAGAAGCGACATCGAGGAAGAAGATTTAATCGGATTTATCGATTAGGAGTGACAGATTGTTTGGTAAACGTATAGCATGTTCTATATGTTATAGTGATTTGAATGACTCTTACCATAATATGTTACGTTAACATACCAGGCACCTTCTCAGTTGGTTATTTATGAGTCATATATCGTATACTTATTCAGCCTGTTGTTCACTATTCTTTATTTGTTTTAAATTGCCTTTCAAATGTCTATTCTGGGTGTTGGATTTTATCAAATAAATATCCCCCAAAAATACGACTTATACTTGCAACGTTAATGTATTTTTTCCTTCTTTATTATGGATTTTGGGCCGGTGCGACGTATACTCCGGAGCGATTTATAATCCAAAAAATACGGTACACTTCACTGCACATGTAATACATCACCATGTTGCTGAACATGTTATAATTCTATGAGTGTTGGGCTTCAGAAGCACGGGCGTGCATGCGTGCTTTAAACACTGAAAAACAGATACATAATGTTCCCAGGGCTCTGTGTACGTGCATGCTGGCTGTAAAGATAATGTACATGTCATTGGAGGTGTAATCAGGCTTCTGATTGGACAAAATGGGCATGACAGGAGGTATATGCATGTGTCTGCAGACATGCAGTTTTGAAACTACACATGCGTGGATGGAGATGGTTTTAATCCCAATTGTGTTTTCGAAACTCTCCGTGTTCGTGTGGACATGGCTTGAATCACGCTTCTCAGAACACGTCCACCACTCATACGGCTGTGCTGTCTGCTGTGTTGTGCTGCGAGGAGCAGGAACAAGGAAAAATAACATAATAAAAGGGGCATATATCGGCACACGCCCAATCTGAATCTCTGATCAAATGATTAGAGAGCATCTTGTTGGTGACTGCTTTTTCTGGCACTGAAGACATTATGTTGACAGAACATCATTAGCCATGGATTTATGCTCCCGAAAAAACGCAGTTATTAATGCATAAAATCTCTCGGTAAACATATTTTGAGAAAGTGTCGGTAAAGCTACAGAATGAGGCAAAGTCAAACAGCATGTGGCTGCCCACCGAGTGGGTCTGTAATAGACAAACAGAAACTGAAAAATTAATAAAGGTGAACGCTGTGATGTTTAAACTCTCGGACAACATCATCCTACCGGCCTGTGTTTACGAGCCCGCTCATGGTGTAGAAACACAAGGTGTTGGGGGCTACTCTAAAAAATTCAACACGCTGCATAATGTACAAAGGTTTGTCACGGTAGCATCAGGCAACTCTCTCATAAAGTGCTCTGTGTTCCTAATACTTGTTCCCTGTTGTTACTTTACATATTGATGGATTTTGCAGTTCAGGTGGATAGAAAGGATGGAAGTGAATGATGGGTACCAAAATGTTGGAGACCTCACTTCTGGACCCACCTAGCCCCTGAGCAGACATCTGGTTGAATCCAGTAGCCGAGCTGCCCATATGAATGCCAGCAGCATCATGGAGAAAATGTGTCCCATCTACTTTGGGTTCAAATTAAGTTTGCACCACATCAATGCCACCTTCCACTTTCTCCTCTTCATCCTTTCTCACATTAGAGCCTCTCACAATCTCAACAGTGACACCATCACAAACTCCATGGCAGCTCCTTGCTGCTCATCTTCGCACTAAACCTTGTCCCTCTTTCAGGCTTTCGTCACAACATTCCCACAGAAATAAGCTATTTAAAAAAAAAGAAAAAAGTATCATGAGCAGCTGGGGCTGTGGTGGCGTACGAGTGAGCGTCATCAGCTCCTTCAGCCTGACGTCTCCAAAGGCTCTGGGTTTCAAAACAAAATCAGGTTTCCTGATCCAGCGACAAACTGAGCCATTGGGAAGGTGCTTTAGCTAAGACTCTTTGTGACAAGATGATTCAGAGACACTGACTCAAATTCCCTATGAATATGGATGCAACTTTTTATGCCTGCAGGTTGAAAGAAGAAAGTCAAGTACACACGTGACTGGGAAATATTTGTAGAAAAAAAACAAGCTCTTGGCAAGGCTATTTACCTGTTTTCTAGGAATAGATTATTTTCTGCTAAGTGTGTGTGGGCTTGGACTGTCAGTTCCTACTATTTTAAAAGGATTATCTCTTACACGTAGCTTTGATTTAAATTTGAATAAGTGTGAATTTATTTTGCAGTGCTCAATATCACATACAAAAGCGATGCTTATAATCCAATTCCACCCCCACCAAAAAAAAAATAGATAAAATACAAATTGGCATTATAGTCTCTTGCTTTTTCCTGCCTTGTTTGAAATTCAATATCACTTAAATTTTACCTGAAGCTCTTCATTGGACGCAAACAGGAGCACATGAATGGTGTCATTTACCGTATTTTTCGGATTACAAATCGCTCCGGAGTATACGTCGCACCGGCCGAAAATGCATCATAAAGAAGGATAAAAACATATATAAGTCGCATTTTTGGGGCAAATTTATTTGATAAAATCCAACACCAAGAATAGACATTTGAAAGGCAATTTAAAATATATAAAGAATAGTAAGCAACAGGCTGAATAAGTGTACGTTATATGACTCATAAATAACCAACTGAGAAGGTGCCTGGTATGTTAACGTAACAATCAATCAATCAATCAATGTATTTTATTTCGGCAATCTTCACATAAAACAAAGAACAACAACAAGAAAAGAAAAACAAAAAACAAAAACAAAAAAAAACACTCATTTGAGCAATGATTGAGCCGAAAGGGTGTAGGTTGAAGCAACGCTTATATAAACCTACCCCATCACAACAAGAACAAGCTTCAAAATATATAAAATCTAAAACATGCTTCACTTATATTACTTTTTTTTTTTTTTTAAACAATATATAAGCAACATATATGTAGCACACGTCTCATATACATAGTTTAACATTTAAATCAAACATATACATTTGTACACTTATATATATATATATATATACATATACATACACACACATATATATATATACATATACACATACATACATACACACACATATATATATATATACATATACATACACATATACACACATACATACATACATTATACATACACAATTCATTTAAATTCCATATAAAGTGGTAATATATACATTTTAATATAACCTATATACATATTATGGTAAGAGTCATTCAAATAACTATAACATACAGAACATGCTATACGTTTACCAAACAATCTGTCACTCCTAATCGATAAATCCCATGAAATCTTCTTCCTCGATGTCACTTATAAACAACTCTGCCAACTCCAAAGGTATGCGCCGCTTCCTCTTGTCGTTTTCTGCTGCATATTTCACTACGTCCAGCTTGTAATCTGCAGTACATGATTTCCTTTTCGCTGCCATTTTTGTTCAGCCCTTCTCAGTTTTTATAAGTTACCGCCGACGATGAAATTATCCATTTTAATAGCTAGGTGTAACGCAGGTGTCAAATACATACATACATTTGAGGAGACTACAGTGGGGCAAAAAAATTAGTATTTAGTATTTAGTCAGCCACCGATCGTGCAAGTTCTCCCACTGCAACTCAGTATTCTTCTTCATCCAAACACGACGAGTTGAGTTTATACCAAAATGGATACATGGATTATACAGCAGAGGATTGGGAGAATGGCATGTGGTCAGATGAAACCAAAATATAACTTTTTGGTATAAACTCAACTCGTCGTGTTTGGAGGAAGAAGAATGCTGAGTTGCATCCCAAGAACACCATACCTACTGTGAAGCATGGGGCTGGAAACATCATGCTCTGGTGCTGTTTTTCTGCTAAGGGGACAGGACGATTGTTCCGTGTTAAGGAAAGAATGAATGGGGCCATGTATCGTGAGATTTTGAGCCAAAACCTCCTTCTATCAGTGAGAGCTTTGAATGGTTGACCAAATACTTATATTCCACCATAATATACAAATAAATCCTTAAAATTCCTACAATGTGAATCACTGGATTTTTTTTTTCACATTCTGTCTCTCACATGTGAAGTGTACCTATGATGAACATTACAGACCTCTGTCATCATTTTAAGTGGGAGAACTTGCACAATCGGGGGCTGACTAAATACTTTTTTGCCCCATTGTATTAGGCTCTTGCCTTTTTATTTACTCTCTGCGCGCTCCCTCGTCACGTGACCGCCACGGTCCAATTAGTGGTGCTTATTAGTGGTGTTTAGATAATAAGCACATTCAGTGCACTGACTGCTTTGTATAGGTCGTACGGCTTCTCGACCCCATTGAAAAGGCATTTTGGTTGATGTGAGGGTATGGAGAGGTGCGGCCAGCTTGCTGAAGTCCTTAATAAAGCGTCTGTTAAATCCCGCAAATCCCAAGAAACACCGAAGCTCCGTCCGAGTAGCGGGCTGGGGCCACTCCACCACTGCCTTCACCTTCTTGGGGTCAGCCTTGATATGACCCTTTTCAATCACAAAACCAAGAAAATCAACAGAAGAGGTGTGGAAC
Source organism: Nerophis ophidion (assembly GCF_033978795.1). Taxonomy (NCBI): domain Eukaryota; kingdom Metazoa; phylum Chordata; class Actinopteri; order Syngnathiformes; family Syngnathidae; genus Nerophis; species Nerophis ophidion. The sequence continues at coordinate 38,326,859 of NC_084612.1, forward strand.
TCACATTTTTCCGCCTTGACAAAGAGACGATTCTCAAGTAGGCGCTGCAAGACGAGACGGACGTGTTGCTGGTGTTCCTGCATGGTCTTAGAAAAAATGAGAATATCATCAAGGTAGACAACAACAAAGCGGTCAGTCATGTCCCTGAGGATGTCGTTGACGAGGGCCTGGAAGACCGAACGGCATGACCTGGTATTCAAACTGACCGAGATGTGTATTAAAGGCAGTTTTCCATTCGTCCCCCTCCCTGATGCGTACCAAATGGTAAGCATTGCGTAGGTCCAATTTTGTGAAAATGGTGGCGGGGACGAGAGGCTCAAAGGAAGAGTTTAGGAGAGGTAGAAGATATTTATTTTTAATGGTGATGCAGTTAAGTTGTCGGTAGTCAATGCAGGGTCTGAGGGAGCCATCCTTTTTGCTGACGAAAAAAAAAAACAGCTGCTACCGGAGATTTGGATGGTGTGATGATTCCAGAGGCGAGAGATTCAGAAATGTAGTCTCTCATGGCCTGCTTCTCTGGGAGGGACAAGTTGTACAGACGACTGGAAGGCAGGGTAGCGTTAGGAATGATATCGATGGAGCAGTCGTATGGTCTGTGGGGCGGAAGAGACAGAGCATGCTCCTTGCTAAACACTGCGGCTAGGTCGTGGTAAATTTTAGGGACTCGGAAGAGGTCCACAGGTGGTGATATTGGTTTCGGTTTTCCAGGAGGAATAACTGCGGATCTGAGACAGTGTGCATAGCAGTGATTGCTCCAGGCCAGGATCTTTCCAGTTGACCAAGAAATATGGGGGTCGTGTTGACACAACCAAGAGCGGCCGAGAATGAGAGGGGCCACGGGGGCGTCCAGTACCCAGAGACGGATGGTCTCCGTGTGATTGCCTGTGCAGTGCTTGATAGGCCCCAAAGGGTGTCCATCGAGAGCCTGGGCGGAGATAAATGTGTTTAGGGGAACGAGGGGAATTCCTACTTGTCTGGCGTATTCTAGATCGATGAAGCTTTCATCGGCTCCAGAGTCCAAATAAGCCCCCACAGATATAGTACAATTACTCCATGTTAATGTCGCGGGGAAAAGGATTCCGGTTCTTCCCCCCTTTTGTGTAGAGGGGAGGATGGTATGGCTCACCAGGATCCCCTTTACTGGTGAGCCCGATCTTTTGGCCGTGAAGGGCAATTGCGAATTATGTGGTTAGCCTGCCCGCAGTAAAGACACCGACGACATTGAAATCTACGCTCCCGCTCCTCAAATGTAAGTCGAAATCTACCTATCTGCATATGTTCGGAGGGTGTGGTTGAAAGTGAAGTAGCGGTACCTGTCTGTCTCGTGGGATGTTGGCTGGGTGATCGAGGGGAAGTTGTCAACACGGAACTAGTAGAGCCATACTCTCTCTCCGCCTCTCTTTCCATCAGTCTTTGGCAGAAGAGCAAGGCTAGTTCAATGAGCTCACGACAGGAGGATGGCCTATCCCGAAGCAAGCCGTCCTTAATGGTCTCACTCAGACCTCTCCTGTAGGCGCTCTGCAGGGCTTTGTCATCCCATCCACTATCTGCTGCTAGGGTGCGGAACTGCAACGTATAAGAGGCCACCGAGAGAGGGCCCTGTCGAAGGGTGTGAAGTTTGGAGGCGGCGTCTCCCCCGTCGGCAGGGTGGTCAAAAACCGCTCGAAACTCTCTACGGAAGGCCGCATAATCAGAATTAAGGCCCGACGTCTTGCTAATGGCGGCCGTGGCCCACTTTAATGCAGGACCCGAAAGTAGGGAAAACATAAACGCAATCTTGGCACCGTCATTAACATACCGGGAAGGTTGGTGTTGAAAAATCAACTCACATTGAACCAAGAAGCCCCAACAGAGTTCAAAATCCCCCCCTGTTATGTATCGACAAGGGGGAAGGAGACGGCACAACAACAGGAGGTATAGCTCAATGGGTTTATTGAGTCTTTAATGAATACGTGGAGTGTGTATGCAACTATGTGTGTGGATTTTAGACTATGTGTGGAAATTAACACAATGTGAATTACCGTGGGTTTGTTGAAGGTGCGTGTTGGTTGTGGCAGCGTCCAAGTCCAGAGGGGAAGATCCAAAAGGGGTTGTGATCCCCAACGAGCATGGGGGCGTGTCCTGCTTGGCTCACAGTGGAGCCTCTTGGTGTTCCCACAGCAGACAATGTGTGTGCCATGACAATATATGTATATATATATATATATATATATATATATATATATATATATATATATATATGCCTTCCGCCCGATTGAGGCTGAGATAGGCACTAGCGCCCCCGCGACCCCAAAGGGAGTAAGCGGTAGGAAATGAATGTATATATATATATATATATATATATATATATATATATATATATATATATATATATATATACACATATATATATATATATATATATATATGTATGTATATATATATATACATATATATATATATATATGTCTATATATATAGACATATATATAGACATATATATGTATACATATATATATATATATATTGCATTGATATGTAGCACGTATAGGTTACATACGGCAATAGCATATAGCACATAGCAGTTAGCATTCCATGACCCACAATGCACTTCTGCCATGACCCTCCCCCGCCGAATTCTTATTGGTTGACGTATGTGTTACGATTGCTGACATTTTTTCGTCTCTTCCGCGAATGAGATAAATAATTCTATTTGTAATAAGCGGGAACAAATGGATGGATGGATGATATTTTAAGGTAATGTGTTAATAATTTCACACATAAGTCGCTCCGGAGTATGTGTCGCACTATGAAAAAAACTGCAACTTATAGCCCGAAAAATACAGTAATTCTAATTTTTATGACAAAATCATCTCCAGGCATTAAGTAAAATTTGAACCCTGCAGCCTATAACTTAATTACAGGCCCTGCCACAGAGACTTCAGAGCAATGGCGGAATGAAATTAAATTGCATTGTGTGTCTTTAATAACTCCACGTGGAATAGCCTCTCACTCTGCTTGACAATGTGCACCGGCGTAAAATAATATGGCGGCAGACAGGGAAAGTTAAGGTTGCTCAGGTTCATGCCAAGGCCCAAAAAACCCAATGAATCAAATTTTACGAAAGCTCAAGAGGGATTAGGAGCTTTGTCATTTGCTGTGAGAAGTGTCCTCCGAGGAGACGTGTGGTGCTCCAGAAGGAGGCACTCCCCTCTTCTGCAACTACGGTGTGAGGTGATGATAAGATGAGGTGTCCTCTTTAAGGACTTGATTAATGGCGGCAGACGAGAGGGCCTCTCAGCACCGATACTGTTTGCTTTTACAGAAGCACACTTGTGTGCTCAGGCAGGGGAGAGCTCCACGGGTGCTCCACTTCATGTTCGGCCAAATTACCAACACCACTGCTTTCGCCACCACCATTTTTACTTAAGACATCGAGGCAAAGATCACGATCAATGTTCGCAAGTTCATTGAAGTGGTGTCCTTCATTATGTTTGAAAACCATTCACGCTGATTGATCCACAATGAGTGCATGGTATTGATAAATAATTAAAAAGCTCTCTGTTTAATTTGGAGGTAAGTAGAGTATGGAGAAAGTGGGGGTTGTATCAGGCCATTGGGCCCTTATTTGGTGTAATGAAGCCTGGCCCCCCGTTGTGACGCGCTTGCTCGCTGCTCCATGTCGGCCTCCAGGTTTTGTCCCGGTGGACACGCAACCAGCTGGATTCGTCTGCCATATCCCAGGCAATCAATGCAATCTGGCTTGAAAGAAAATCAATACGATGTGTCCATTTATGCTGCAGAGTGCAGGAGCGGAGCCTTGGAAGGGGCTAAACTAACACGGGAGATTTCATAAAATGCTTTCAAAGGTGTCCCAGAGGCACACCAGATTTCAACCTATTGTTTGAGGATATGAAAACTCACTTTCTGTACCTCCTACAAAAGGAAGACTTTCTTTGGTGCCAAACATGACAGTTATGTCACAAGCTAATAACAATAACACTGTAAAAAACAGTTCAGAGGTATAGCACATTACACTTAATTTTAAGAACAGTTTTTTGTATAAGTAACTTGATTTATGTTTTTGTAACTATCTATTTAAGTTTCACAGTGTCAAATATGTTTTTTGTGTAACCTTTTTTTGGTTCTTTTAAAAATGTACAACACAGATCAAACTAAATTTTGTTGCTTAAAAATTTGCAAAGGCCTTTTGACAAGAACTTGAGACATCACCATGTCAAAGAAGACGATATGGGAGACGCACTGCATCCTGTCAGTAAGATAGGAGTTAAACCAAGAAAAGGCTAAGCCTGACATACCAATACGTGTTTTCATACGTTCTAAGAAAATAGACGGTATGAAAGCAGCGCTAAGATCAAGTAGCAGCAACATGGATGACACATCAGAATCCATCGTTTGCAATAGATCATTAGTATTTTTGCGAGGGCTGTCTCCGTAGAGTAATTTTCCCTGAAACCGGACTGAAAGGGTTCAAAGAAATTGTTGGATGCTAATTGTTCATTTAGCTGCTGTGCAACAATTTTTTCGAGGATTTTTGAGATAAATATAAGGTAGGACACCGGCCGGAAGTTTACCAGGAGGTCAGGCTCGGAGTTAGGTCTTTTGAGCAGAGGATAAATAACCGATTTTTTGAATGCTAGGGAAACAGTACCAGAGGAAAGTGATTAGTTAATAATATTTAGCACTGATTGTCCTAATATTACAAACAGCTCCTTGATAAGTTTCCCAGAAAGTGGGTCAAGTAAACATGTTGTTTGTTTTATCCCATTTACAAGTCAAGTTCGTTATTTCTTTAAAAAAAAGTTAAATTCTCTTTGAGAGCTATATCCGTTGTACATACATTCGTATCTGTGTTAATAGAACCACGCAGGATCTGGGATGTCCATCCATCCATTTTTCTACCGCTTATTCCCTTTTGGGGTCGCGGGGGGCCCCGGTGCCTATATCTGCTAGAATCAGGCATAAGGCACGGTTCACCCTGGACAAGTCGCCTAGTCAGTCCCAGTCACCTAATTTTCAAGCTCTGCCCCCCAAGACTCTAGACCCGCCCACATTGTTGACCTTTTCCTCTCGTCCTCCCACACTACCTCAGGTTGAGGATAAAAAGAGACATTTTGGACGATTTAAAGGGGAGGGACACGCTCACCTGTTTTCCGAGCACTAATCAGAGGGACTATTTAAGCCTGCCTTTTCCAGTCGGTCAGCCTGGCTTCATTGTTTTCTTCATGCCACAGTTACATGAGTATTCTTTATCTCTAGTCTATGCCAAGTGTTAGGTTTTGCGTCCATTGCGATCAGCACGTTGTCCCTTTGGCTTGTTTTCTGTTTTTGTACTTCTTGTCAGGTTTGTCCTGACAATTTGGTTATGTTTTAGTTGTCTCCTCTGCATTTGTCTTTGTTTCCTCTGTGTGTGTAGTATTTCCTGTCAGCGCTCTTATTTTGTCTGTTTCCTGTGTTTCTCCCTGAGCGCTGCTTCCCCTCAGCTGTGGCTGATTGGCACCTGGCCACACCTGGTGCCAATCAGCCCACTCCTATTTTAACCTGCCTTCCCATCCAGTCTGTGCTAGATTATTGTTGTTGCTACCTGTCGTTTGGTGTCGTGTCACTGCAGCGTTGCGGTAAGCTATATTTTGTAGCGGTTTGTCGCTTACTGTCTTTTGTTCCCTGCTTCCAAGTTTGTTTGTTCATAGCCAAGTTTGTTATCCGCCTCGTGCACACTTTTTGTTTGTAACCTTTTGGTTTTGTTCTTGTTTTAGTATTTGTAGCTTACTGTCTTTTGTTCCCTGCTTCCAAGTTTGTTTGTTCATAGCCAAGTTTGTTATTCGCCTTGTGCGCACTTTTTGTTTGTACCCTAATGGTTTTGTTCTTGTTTTAGTATTTAAAGATTAAATCATGTTTACCTGCAAAATGCCTACCTCCTTCTCTGCATCTTGGGGTTCGTCACAAACTAACTCTGACACTTCTTTGATTTTTGAGGAATAAATCATGTTCCGACCTGAACGTCTTGTCCGGAGTTGTCCGTCTGCATCCCGGGGGAACGATCCCCGCAGTAAGATGCAACGCCCCACATGTGACAATATGGCTTTAAAGGCAGTATAGAGGCTCCATTGTAAGCTGACTTTTGATTGCATGTATCTACTATTTCAAAAACATAAAAAGAAAATGATATGCGTTATTCTCTTACATAAGGATCGTGAATGATTAGCAAGATTCCAAAAAAATAGGCAGTTCCCCTTTAAGGACACACTAAAGCGGTGTATTCTTCCTGGCTGGATGTGAAAAAGGTTTCACTTAATGTTATAACCACCCTGATTTTATTTGTGATGTTAAAGGTGCCATATGTAAAAATGTAATGTCAAGTCATTAAATGGCCTTGATATGTCAAAAATAAATAATGTTACTTTTGAATACCTTTATAACTGATAACTTTTATTCAGCCGGGATACGCTTGTTTCAAAGTTATATTTACGACCCCAAAATCTTGTTATTGTTTTCATTTCACTGCCCCGCTTTTGATACCCCACTTGGTCCAGTGTTTGAACAATTAAAAAGTCTGTGAGTGTGTTACATCAAGGTTGCCAGTTATGCACCATCATCTTCGTCGGCCTCCTGTCACTGGTAACGTTACTAAACATGTCAGACTTTAGTATATCTAAAAGCTGTCGTTACGATTTGCAACTTATTCATGAAAAAGCCGGGAACAAAAGGAGGATTTGTATCGGGGATGCCTTTGAAAGATGGAGACGATTGAAAGCGGAGAATATTGTTTTCATCTGACACCAAACTTGTTAATTTCCTCCTTGTTAGGTAAGAAAGGCATTTAAGTTTTCTTATTACTTGTAATAAATGGAAATGGGCATTTAGTAGACTGACCATACGTCCACTTTTCCCCAGACATGTCCTCTCTTGCGGGACTGTCGAGGGTTTCCGGGCAGGGTTTCTTAGATGCCTCAAATGTCCGGCGTTTTTTGTCAAGGTTGCGTGTATTTTTAATGTACGTACAGGGTTAAGATGGGTTTAAAACAAAACAAATTGTGAAAGTGCGCACACGCAGCAGCATTAGTGAGGGAGGGGCAGAGACAAAGAGAGCGAGAGAGGGAGGTAGTGGAGCGATGGCCAATCAAGGCATACTTTCACATATTATCACACACACAAGTGAATGCAAGCATACTTGATCAACAGCCATACAGGTCACACTGAGGATGGCCGTATAAACAACTTTAACAATGTTACAAATATGCGCCACACTGTCAACCCACACCAAACAAGCATGACAAACACATTTCGGAAGAACATCCGCACCGTAACACAACATAAATACAACAAAACAAATACCCAGAACCCCTTACAACACTAACTCTTCCGGGATGTTACAATATACACCCCCCGCTACCCCTACCCCTGCCCCCACCTCAACTCTGTTTACTTCACATCAAATATTCCACTTTGAAAAATATTTTGGGTGGAAGATTTTGCATATTTTGTGTGTTTGCCATGAAAAAACAGTTTTGTTTTACAAAAAAGGGCGGAAAACAAACAAATGAAAACAACATAAAAAAAAAAAAAACATTTTGAAATGAGGAATAGATCTGAAGTCATACTTGCCAAACTTGAGACCTCCAATTGCGGGGGGCGGGGGGGTGGCGTGGTCGGTGGGGGGGTGTGGTTGGGGGCGGGGGCGTGGTTAAGCGGGGAGTAGTATATTGAGATAGGCGCCAGCGCCCCCCGCGCCCCCGAAAGGGAATACGCGGTAGAAAATGGATGGATAGTATATTTACAGCTGTTGTGTGCGCAGTTGTGCACTGCACTTTCTAAAGTAGATGGTATTGTCACAAATGCATGGTTGATTGATTGAAACTTTTATTAGTAGATTGCACAGTACAGTACATATTCCGTACAATTGACCACTAAAGGGTATCACCGCAATAAGTATTTCAAATTGTTTAAGTCGGGGTTCATGTTAAGCAAGTCATGGTACAAATATAGTCAGCATAATACAGTCACCACACAAGTTAATCATCATAGTATATACATTGAATTATTTACAATCCGGGGGGTGGGATGAGGAGCTTTGGTTGATATCAGTACTTCAGTCATCAACAATTGCATCAACAGAGAAATGGACTTTGAAACAGTGTAGGGCTTACTTAATAGGGTATGTACAGCCAGCAGAGTACATAGTGAGTTCAGATAGCATAAGAACAAGTATATACATTAGAAATACATTCGATTATTTACATCAGGTTATTTACAATCCGGGGAGATGGGATGTTAATGGAGGAGGATTAAAGGGTTGAAGTTGCCTGGAGGTGTTGTGGTGCATCATGTACAGTAGATGGCAGTGTTGTCCTGTTTAAGAGTGTCACATGCTGTTTACGGCAGACGAACTGCCTTACGGTAGAGTGTTAGACATAAACGTGACTGTTGTTGTGCATTGTTACCGCCCTGGGAAGACGTTAATGCCTAACAATAAACCCACATAAGAAACCAAGAACTCGCCCTCGATCATTCATTCTACAGTTATAATGTCATTGGGCAGACACGCTCTCAGACAAGTCACTCAGGTCCTCATGGAGCTAGGGGGGCGTGGCCTCCAGCTCCGCCTGAATTTCGGGAGAAAATTTGTCCCGGGAGGTTTTCGGGAGAGGCGCTGAATTTATCCGGGAGGGTTGGCAAGTATGTCTGAAGTTGATGTAGACTCCAGAAATTTAAGCGTTAAATATAAAAGGTATAAAATGGTGTGCCCAATTCATGACCGAAGCAAAACACTTTTATACTGAATACACCTATTAATTAATAGATCCATGAAGGAAACAAGAAAGTGAATGAATGTTTATAACTGAGTACATTTACGTATGCATACAAATTTGTCTTCTTTTTATATTTTTTCTTTCAGTGACGTGCTGTCAGGGGAGGCAAGTGAGGCATTACCTGCCACCAGGTGGCTTAACCATGAGATGTTCCAAAACAAAGTAATACAATAAAATAAGTTTTAATATTTCTCTTTTGGTTTATGCTTTTTATGTGATTTTGGTGTGCTTCCTGTATATTCTGATAATTTTCATGGTCAAAATCGCGGAAATTCCATGTTTCCTGATCAAAACAAAACAGCATACGGAAGTGAGGCAGACACAGGCGGTGCATCTACGGCTGAACACAGTGTGTTTTGGGCGTGCGAGGTGGCGCATTCTTCTTGACACAGGGAAAAGGCAGGCCATGAGGCAGCATGTACCTCTGCCTCAAGGTAGGGGGCGATATATTGTAAACTTGCAGTTCAATGCCTCAGCAGTACTCTGACTCGCCACACTGGGAGAAGTGTGGGCGCTCAAGCTAGCAGACACAGGTCTCTCCAGCAGAAGCCAGCCTTTTTTCTTTGCTTTTGTTTTTTTAACTGTATTTATAACAAACATGGGATTTTTATTAGAGTAAGCCAGCATTTGTGGGTGTTTTTTGTCAGATGCTAAAATATTGTTTAATATTTTGGAATTAAATTAAACGAATGTGTCTGCCAATACAGAGGATTATAGACTATCCAAGATGAAATACTTCTCTAAACTGGACTTTATGACAAAATGAATGTGGTCATGCAAAGTACGTTTTATTGGATGATAGTTATTGCTGCTTCAGATTAGGGCTGGGCGATATCGGCTTTTATCAATATCATGGTATTTTTATGCCATATCGCGATATACGATGTATATCTCAATATTTTTCCTTAGCCTTGAATGAACACTTGATACATATAATCACAGCAGTATGATGATTCTATGTGACTACATTAAAACATTCTTCTTCATATTGCATTAATATATGCCACTTTTAAACTTTCATGCACAGAGGAAAATCACAACTAAGTCAATCGACCAAAACTGTATTTATCAAATACTCTTCATTCTTTCGCGGGTGATTTATTAAATGAAAGAACAAATTAGTAGTGCTGCTTCCTTTTGTAGTAACACTTCTGCTGCATGCTTTGCATATTGCTGTTGTCTCCTGAATATTAGTTTATTAGTTTATTAGTTTATTAAGGATCCCCATTAGTCTACACCGCAGTGGAGACTATTCTTCCTGGGGTCCAGGCAAAAAACATCACACAACCACAGAACAAACGATTAAAATGCAGTACAACATGATCCAATAATAAATTGTCATAATACAAAAATAGCAACAACAAAGAACCAAAAAATACTAATAGATGTTGTTACTTAATAATTTTCATACCAAAGATAAAAATAGCAATATAAAAATAGATATACTGTATACATTTTTGCAAAAATAAAACAAAGAACCAATGGCCTAAAACACATTAGTGTACCAAAGACAAACAATAAGTGACGAAAAAGTATCATCCATCCATTTTCTGCTGCTTATCCCATAATCAATAAAATATTCAATAGTCAATAAAAACAGTCATGACATTAGGTACAATCTAAAATAATCTCTTTACACAATACTTCTCCTTTTAGTTTATTCTTAAAGCCCACTATGCTGGTGATTGATAGCAGATATTGTGGAAGTCTATTCCAGTAAGTGATTGCCCGATACATTACAGTCTTTTTCAAAACATCACTTTTGGGTTTAAGACGAGTGAGAGCACCTCTTTGGGCTAGCCTGGTACCGTAGTTGTGACTGTCACTGGCAAGTAAGAGCTGAGAATACAGATATGAGGGTTTATGGTATGTATAGATGTTTTTTAAAAATAGAATCAAACTACAAGCCAGTCTTTCATCAACTTTCATCCATGACAATTCATGATGCATGATCTCAATGCCAGTCCTAAATGAGCAATGGAGAGCTAGTCTGGCAGCTCTGTTTTGGGTAAGCTGGATTTTATTTAGATCTTGTTTAGATGCATTAGACCAGATTGCTGGGCAGTAGTCCATATGTGACAATACAAGGGATTGTATAACTTGCTTCATAGATGTGTTAGTTAAAAAATAGGCACTTCTTCATATCTTCCCGCTTGAAGCCAAACCACCGCCAGATAATGGACCCCCTGCTGTTTTTTGGGCATTAATTGTTCTTCCTCCATTTGTGATCAGTTTTACACCTTCACTCGCTTGTAATGTCACTCAACTCGCTCTGCTTGCGCCACCTGCCTCAGCTAACGTTAGCCATGCTGCTACCTCTCTGCTCGGCGAGAGCGTATGACGCTACACGCGCGACAGTATGTGACGTATGTAAGAAGGGGGACTTTTTTTACGTCTCTGTGAGAAGGCAAGACGAGAAGGAGTGGGAAATGCCTGTAGTGTAATGCCCGCAGCTAAAAGCAACTGCATGAGAACGTATAGTCAAATATTACAATATAGTCATTTTCTATATCGCACAGAGACAAATCGTTTATATCGATATATTGCCCAGCCCTACTTCAGATACAAATGCAGAAAGTTAATATACACTCACAATACTTGATTTTGTTAAAAGAAAATGAGACCAAAAAGTATTTAACTTAAATACTCTTTGGAACCATTTATCATATATGATAACGTTTTTATGAAGGAGAATAACTCCCTTTTTTCCTTTAACTCTAATGTGCAACCTAAAATCAACAATAACTAGAGATGCACATATGAATTTAAGTAAAAAAGAAAAAAAAGAAATGAAGTCACATTTTTCCAAAACACAGTATTGAATGTGAGATATAACAGGACAATGCATAGGTTTATCATTTGTTTTCAAAACGCTTACAAAAAAGTGGAACCCCAAAAATTTACTGTGGGACCCCATTTTTATGACTTGATGAAAATTCAGAGCGCCAACACTGCTGTAAACAGAGGAGAAAAAATGCTTTATTTAAATAATTATTTTCAAAGCAAGTTCAAGTATCATTGGCAAATTTTCACCTAGTCCCGGTGTCACACCCCGCCTCGGGTGAAGGTAAAGTAACCTTTGCAAACCGGACTTCAAATCAAGGATGGCAAGGCACGCAGTGGTAACAGTTTACAAACATTTATTGAAAGTGTTAAGTGGTGAACAAAAACAGGAAGACAAAGCACCCACAATCTGTAACAGTAATAAATTAAGACAATATTAGTATCGTATATTATGTATGGTACATTTAAATTCTAAATATATTTCAAAAAGTCGCATGCGTTAAATAGGCCTATATATAATTAAAATATGCCTTTTAAAAATAATCAAATTGTAAATTATTATTTCAAAATATATGTATTCACAATTAAAGGTCAATAACCAAATATGTCAAAGCAAAGAATTGAATAACAAAACAGATTTAGCAAAATAAATTAGCAATCAACAAAACTCATTTAACCGGTTACAACACAACATAATCTCATCATCAAAATAATCACCTCAGTAGTTGTTTGATGTATGGAGACCAAAAGTCTTGCTCAGGACAGAGAACCTCCTCTGGCAGTGACAGACAGCAGACTGCAGAAAATTGGCATTTTCCCCAATTAAAGGGGAACATTATCACAATTTCAAAAGGGTTAAAAACAATAAAAATCAGTTCCCAGTGGCTTGTTTTTTTTTTAAAGTTTTTTTCAAAATTTTACACCTCCCGGAATATCCCTAAAAAAAGCTTTAAAGTTTTTGATTTTCGCTATTTGCGTTGCGACTCTCCATTTCCCTGTGACGTCATACAGTGCTGCCAATACAAACAACATGGCGGTTACCACAGCAAGATATAGCGACATTAGCTCGGATTTCAGCGGTTTAAGCAATTCAACAGATTATGCATGTATTGAAACAGATGGTCGGAGTATGGAGGCAGATAGCAAAAACGAAATTGAAGAAGAAATTGAAGCTATTGACCGAATAGCTATTGACGCTATTCGTCCATAGCGTGGGTGTACCTAATGAAGTGGTCCATAGCATGGCTGCCTTATTAGCATCGCCGGTAAAATGTGCGGACCAAACGATCAGGACTTTCGCATTTTGTGACACTGGAGCAACTTAAATCCGTCGATTGGTAAGTGTGTGTTTTGCATTAAATGTGGGTATCTAGTTTCAAATGTACATACAGCTAGCGTAAATAGCATGTTAGCATCGATTAGCTGGCATTAATGCCGTGACCAAATATGTCTGATTAGCACATAAGTCAACAACATCAACAAAACTCACCTTTGTGATTTCGTCAACTTAATCGTTGCAAATGCATCTGCAGGTTATTCATACATCCCTGTGCAATGTCTGTCTTAGCATCGCCGGTTAAATGTGAAGACACTCTGGTACATTCAATGGGGGTCTGGCGGCAGATTTCTTGCCAGGGTTGCAACTTGAATCCCTCCCTGTTAGTGTTGTTACACCCTCTGACAACACACCGACGAGGCATGATGTCTCCAAGGTTCCAAAAAATAGTCGAAAAAACAGAAAATAACAGAGCTGAGACCCGGTGTTTGTAATGTGAAAATGAAAATGGCGGGTGTATTACCTCGGTGACGTCACGTTCTGACGTCATCGCTAAAAGACCGATAAACAGAAAGGCGTATAATTTGCCAAAATTCACCCATTTAGAGTTCGGAAATCGGTTAAAAAAATACATGGTCTTTTTTCTTCAACATCAAGGTATATATTGACGCTTACGTAGGTCTGGTGATAATGTTCCTCTTTAAATAGCCCATAGCCCCGCCCACTAGCTGGGACCAATTTGACAGGGGAAATTAAGAAAACAGTTCTTTTGTAAATTACACCATAAATAACCATCACATGTCTAAGAAGTATTCACATTGTACTTTTGTATTTGTAAAGCAGTCATTTTTGTACACAGTGTACTCAAGCTTAGACAAAAATAACTTTTAAATGTCCAGCGTCCCTCCGCAACAGCCAGCTCCTGAAAGTCATGGTTTGGCCCAAATTAGGCCTAATTAGTCAAAGCAGGTGTGCTCACCTACATAAAACCCTCAGCCCCACTCTGACTCTTTTAGCCACACATGCAGAGCAATGGTGAGTGAGAAGTTACAATTTCTTTGTTGAGCATGCTTTCCACTGACTGAAAAAAAATGTGCGTGGTTTGAGAGGAAGCCAAAGGTCAAACAGTGACAGTGTCGGGTCAAACTGTCACACCCGGCCATGGCATGCTGCCTGCCTTGGGTATGTGTGTCCTCTTTTTGGGATTTCACAATATGGTCAGCCTCCATTTAGTGTGTAAGTTATGTTGTCCAATACATTCTATGATCTTGTCTAACAAAGCTAGTATGTTTGTGCAACGAATGCTTGGCATGATAGCCCAGTCAATGACACATCGACATGCAGACTAAAGGGTTTCCCCCGTTAGCCTGTATGTCGATGTGTCATCCAACGGATAGGGCAAAGTCATTTTTTTCCAAATAAAACCTATGTGGATATGGGTAGTGTCAGTGCCAATTTCATTCTCAATATGCTGATACGCTGAGGAAATGACTTCCAATATAGAATAGAATAGAATACATCTATATTGTCATTGTCATTGTACATTGTACAAATAAATTGCACCGCTGTCATCAATGCAATGTGAAACTTATGGAGACAGCCAAATCACATGATAAAATAATTCCTCATTTGTGTTTGCATATTGTGGACTACATGGCATGACAATATATGGCAGTCTGAAACGTCCGAAACAGTGGCCTATAGGCACACCTTGGTAAAATGTCTCTTTTAGTTTTTGGTGTACATTAGGCTGCTAAACATGCTCTACTTATTATCACCAGTATAACCTTTGCTAGCGTTGATTGTAGTTTGTTTTAGTCTTTGTTTTCTGATACTACTGACAATAACCTTAAAATAGCCATTTGTTGTGATATTGTATGCAGACATGACGTACTTCTTCCTGAAAATAGCCTAATTTCTGTGTAATACACTGTAAAATACACTAACTAAATAAAATAAAATCAAATAGCCATTATTTATTTACATTTTTTATAAGCCAAATGGAGCCAGGCTGGAGGTATGAAAGAGCCGCATGCGGCTCCAGAGCCGTCGGTTGCTGACAGATTTAGTACAAACGTTTACTAAGCTGTGACACATAAAACAAAATTGTGTGAGTGTCTGTGTGTGTGTGGGTGTGGGTGTGTGTGTGTGTGTGTGTGTGTGTGTGTGTGTTTCGAATGTGTCTTTTTGCTTGTGTGCACAAGTCTGAGAGTGACTGCTGAGTTTGATATCAACAGTCAAAAAAACAAATCAATTGATAAACGCTGCTTAAAGGCCTACTGAAATGAGATTTTCTTATTCAAAGGCGGATAGCAGGTCCATTCTATGTGTCATACTTGATCATTTTGCGATATTGCCGTATTTTTGCTGAAAGGATTTACTAGAGAACATCCACGATAAAGTTTGCAACTTTCGGTGTCAAGAGAAAAGCCCTGCCTCTACCGGAAGTCGCAGACGATGACGTCACATGTTGATGGCTCCTCACATATTCACATTGTTTTTAATGGAAGCCTCCAACAAAAAGTGCTATTCGGACCAAGAAAACGACAATTTCCGCATTAATTTGAGCGAGGATGAAAGATTTGTGTTTGAGGATATTGATAGCGACGGACTAGAAAAAAAAAAAAGATTGGAAAAAAAAGTAAAAAAAAAAAAACGCGGTTGCATTGGGACGGATTCCGATGTTTTTAGAGACATTTACTAGGATTACTCTGGGAAATCCCTTATCTTTCTATTGTGTTGCTAGTGTTTTAGTGAGTTAAATAGTACCTGATAGTCGGAAGGGTGTCTCCACGGGTGTCTTGACGCGCAGTGTCTCAGGGGAGTCGACGGCAGTTATGGACGGCACAAGCTCAGCTTTTCTCCGGTAAGAACTGACTTTTTAACCACAATTTTCTCACCGAAACCTGCTGGTTGACATTTGGTAGGATCCATGTTGGCTTGACCGCGCTCTGATCCATAGGAAAGTTTCACCTCCAGGAATTTTAAACAAGGAATCACCGTGTGTTTGTGTGGCTAAAGGCTAAAGCTTCCCAACTCCATCTTTCTACTGTGACTTCTCCAATATTAATTGAACAAATTGCAAAAGATTCAGCAACACAGATGTCCAAAATACTGTGTACTTATGCCGTTAAAGCAGACGACTTTTAGCTGTGTGTGTGTGCAGCGCTCATATTCCTAACAGCCCGTGACGTCTTGCGTACACGTCATCATCACACAACGTTTTCAAGACGGGAAATTTAAAATTGTAGTTTAGTAAACTAATAAGGCCGTATTGGCATGTGTTGCAATGTTGATATTTCATCATTGATATATAAACTATCAGACTGCGTGGTCGGTAGTAGTGGGTTTCAGTAGGCCTTTAATGTACGTATTTTCTATTAGATAATCCCATATTCAATGATTACGATGAAGATGACATCATATGCATTGAACATCCATTACTACCAAGACGTTCAAACAAGGCTGCTATACGCACGGTCACCATCTGCTATGGTCGACTCACAAAACAATGATGTACATTTGAGTTTTGATACTTTATTCAGAGTAGCGTTATGGTCCTTTTATCCTCATGTAACGCAGGTGGTTTGGCCCCCTGCCTTTATCCAATTCCGCACTGACACGCGAACCCCGGTTGTCTGCAAGGGAGGCGAGCGTACTGACCACCGAGCCAAAAGCCCAGGCTGGCTATCTCGGCAGCCAGCACCCTCTTGAAGTTGTTGGGAAGTGAGGTTTACTAATGTACACATGGGGCAGCCACACTGGCTGGCCCCTGTTATACTCATCTCAATGGATGTTTGCAGGTGTCCCAGTTGATGCAATTAGAATAGATTTGATCGATTTCTGGAAGATTGTATTTTGTGTGGTGTACACTGCATCCAAACTTCAAGTGCAATATAATATTTCACCTTTTGGGGACCCTGGACTTATTCCAGCTTCAGTGGTGCGTAAGTAAGAAACATACTTAGGTCGATGGGAAAATAAACGGCATGCGAGATTTAACAGACAATACCCACATTCAAGGCTTGCTCCACCCAAAGTGCACATCTTGGATGAAGGCGGCAGCGACAGTCCTAACTGGAGGCTGAGAATGCAGTAAGGGCAGAATCTGCACAGTTGCTAATCTCATTTCACTTAACACATGGGAGAATAGGGCCCTAACGTCTTAATAGAAGATTTATTTCTATATATTACTCGGCGTATAGCAGAAACGAGACATACTTGCACAAGCACACGTCCTGTCCGTTTATAAATTTTGTTTGTCATCATGTATAATCTGGAACGATAATATACATTGTTTTAATATGCAGTTTTGGCCCATTTTCAAGTCACAACAATTTTTTTTCCACCCACAAATTTTAGCTTACTGGGCAAAGATCCACCATTATCTTACCTTGTATGAGACTACAGGGAGCCGGTATCATGTGTAAGCCAACAACTAAGCAGAGCTGCAGTGTTATTGGATGCACAGATTGTCAAACATCATTACATCACCTCCCAGCCACAGAGGACATCAGCGCAAAGTGGATTCATTTGATTTCCAATTGTTAGCCTTTCCTCTTTGAGCTTCAGACTCTGGGCTTTATGTTTGCATCAATGATGAAGTCTGTAATGTCTAACTTCAAGGCTAATTCCCCACTTCAGCTTTGGATTCAGGCTGCAGTTTTTTGAGTGAAACTTTTATTTCAGCAGGCCTCATGCACCAATTCCACAGTTCTCTCTGTACCGTTTACTCACTCACTTACCGTAACGCTCCCAAAGATGACCAGCACATCATTTCTAACTACTACTGCAGGAGAAAGTGATGTGGTGAGCAGCGGCTCATTGACATCAAACAAGACAGCCCCCTTTTTAAACAGGCTGCTCTATACAGTGCTCTTTAGAGAGGCTTTTTAATTTGCTCCAATTCTTAATACTTGCAGGGCTAAATTTTATTGCAGTTTTTATTTGTGTGAAATATTAGTATATATATCTTAATCAAACAAGAATTTTATTTCGATGCATATTTTACGGAGCCACTAAGGGGACATGGGGATTTTTTTTTTTTTCAATGTATACGCAAAGGTTTATATTTGTCAATTACAAAATATTACTTGAAATCAATTTTTGCCAGCAGCAAAGTGGTCGTGCGGGTAGATATTTGTTTTAAAAAAGGTAATTCAACAATAAACAGTAAAGTAGGTGCTTGATGTTGACATATGTAATGCTCATAAGGGTATTCTAGTAAAATACGTGTGTGTAAATATGCGATGTTTAAACATCAAAATATTATGTTAAATCACTTTTTGTCAGGCAATATTACATTTAATAACAATTTTACCTAAATGAATACATCCAAACTAGAGATTTCCGATAAAATCAGCAGTCCGACGTTACCGACCGATAAATGCTTTAAAATGTGATATCGGAAATTATCGGTATTGGCGTAGGGTGAAGTACAGAGCGCCAATAACCCTTAAAAGCACTGCCTTTAACACTGTTACAAATATGCGCCACACTGTGAACCCACACCAAACAAGAATGATCAACACATTTTAGGAGAACATCCGCACCGTAACACAATATAAACACAGATACCCAGAACGCTTTGCAACATTAACTCTTCCGGGACGCTACATTATACACCCTTCGCTACCGTCTACCCCCCCACCTCAACCTCGCCCCCCATCCCCGCCCATCTCTACCTCGTCATGCTCTCTCAGGAAGAGCATGTCCCAAATTCCAAGCTGCTGTTTTGAGGCATGTTAAAAAAAAAAAATGCACTTTGTGACTTCAATAAGAAATATGGCAGTGCTATGTTGGATTTTTTTTCCATAACTTGAGTTGATTTATTTTGGAAAACTTTGTTACATTTTTTAATGCATCCAGCGGGGCAAAACAACAAAATTAGGCATAATAATGTGTTAATTCCGCGACTGTATATATCGATATCGGTTAGTATCAGTATTGCTAATTAAGATTTGGACAATATCGGAATATCGGATGTCGGCAAAAAAGCCATTATCGGACATCTCTAATCCATACACTTTATAAATATTTATTATGTGCAGGAAGAAATAACAGTTAAAATTGGATGTATCTTCCCAACAATAAAGAGGTTTTATCATATCAACATCAGATTAACAACTGACTCATCAATACCCTAGAAAAGGCAAACTGTCATTTTCCGGACACAAAGTGTTAAATAATGTCAAACACGTAGCCTTACAATAACCACAAAAATAAAGTGTTTGTCTTACACCTAGTAATCCTCTGTGGACAGACCAAGCCAAAAATACAGGTTCAGCGAGCGCTGCACGCTCCCGCAGGCATTCACATTTTGCCACAACACCTATAAAGGGACATGTATTTCCAATTTTCCTATTTAAAAATACAGTCAAATTAACTCCGGAACTGGCATTTCCACACCCACCTTAAACCATGCGCACGCATCCAATGCTTTCGGACAAGATACATATCAAAAAAAAAAAATCCCCATGTCCCTTTAGGGCCTCTAGAATATTTTGTACTACAACAAATTTGAAGGAAATTGTACAAAAATTATATATATATATATATATATATATATATATATATATATATATATATATATATATATATATATATATATATATGTGTGTATATATATATATATATATATATATATATATATATTTGTGTGCAAAATATTTATTTTTAACATAAAACTTACATTTATAAACATTACTACTTCAACATCAACCTGGATTTGAAGCCTGTACCATATTTGCCTTTTCAGACAAGCAATCGTGCTCTGCGCCACAGAAACTTAAATGAACAATTTTCCATTATATTTTTTTCAGTGGCAGAACAAGAATCGGTTGCAGTAAAATTTCATATGATGTGCCCTACAATTTATTTCTTGACATTTTCGAAGTGCTTCTTCACGCAAAAAGGGGCCCCCCATGGATTGCGTGTCCCTAAACAGTCCTGGATGATTGTTTTTGATATTTTTAATTATGTCACAGACATGTAATTAAGACATTTACAGTAGGAAATGTATTTTTTTTGTTTGTTTGTTTAATGTTGCCATCTTTGAAACTCCAGTACACTAATACTCAGGAACAGTACATTATATATGAATACACAGGTTTTTTTTTTTCCACACTTTGGTGCAGTCTGATTTTTTTTTTATTCGTGTTTTTGCTGCTTTCGGTTTTCTTAGTTACTGGAGATGGGCAGAACAATCCACACCTGCTTCCAACACTGATTAGCACACCTGCTAATCAGTACACTATTTAACGGATGGCGTGGTGCAGTTGGGAGAGTGGCCGTACCAGCAACCTGAGGGTTTGTGGTTCGATCACCACCTTCTACCAATCACTCTTGCTCCTGATTGGTCATGGCTAGGGCCTTGGTTCGATCACCACCTTCTACCAACCACCCTTGCTCCTGATGGGTCGTGGTTAGGGCCTTGGTTCGATAACCACCTTCTACCAACCACCCTTGCTCCTGATGGGTCGTGGTTAGGGCCTTGGTTCGATCACCACCTTCTACCAACAACCCTTGCTCCTGATGGGTCGTAGTTAGGGCCTTGCATGGCAGCTCCTGCCATCAGTGTGGATGATTGTGTGAATGAGTGAATGTGGAAATTGTGTCAAAGCGCTTTGAGTACCTTGAAGGTAGACAAGTGCTATACAAGTATAACCCATAACCCATAAAGTGGAAGTTAGCTGCAGAAATGTTGGATGTTGGATCGTTGCTACTTTGGAGTCGTCCTTCATCTTTTTGCCTATCCTCTTGAGTTTACTACCCTCCGCTAAGTAGCACTTTTTGCAATTGCTTAATCGAGTGTATTATAAATTCCCTTTGTCAGTGATTAAGATAGAAGATAAAGTTCCCTATTAAATGTTAATTGTTGAATATAATTGACTATATTATTGTTGATGTAAACAAGCTATTAATGTAGTCATGCACCTTTAAGTTGAGTCTGTTTTAGTCAGGCAGTTTACCGGGCAGCTATGTTTACTTTCCAGGGTCTTTGAGTCAGTGTGTTGAACAGTGTGTATGTGAGAGTGTACTTAGTTGCTGCTGCTAAAAGTTACATAAAAAGAAGTCGAAACATAAAAAGGTGTCCTTATTCCCTAACCGGAGTACGCTCACGGGTGAAGAGTCCCAACACAACAACATCAGTTTATCCTTATGGTACTTTAATAGAGTGGTTACCTCGTGGCTTCCCCTGTGATTGTCTTCTTGTTTCTATAACTAGTCTTTGTTTGTACTGCAATTGCCCACACCCGAAGTTCTCCCTTTTTCGCCGTCGAAGCTGCTTGTTTCTCCACTGGCGTTCTGGATAAACCGATGGAGATATATTTTTTTGGCGTGCTTTCCTCCTCTGTCATTAAAATATTTCAGTGTTTCCCCCAGAATATTTATATTCAGAATTACAAATTAATTCAGAATATTAGTTAAGGTGGTGTCTTTCCAGGGGAAAGGCAATAGACTACAGACTGTGGTGAAGTAGGCCGCCTTCGTCGCGTGAAGAAGCCTACAATATTTGGTTGTGTTTTCCGCTCCGTATGCAGAATAGAAATATAAGATATATAACTCCATATTTTTTTCGTAAAATAAAAACAAAACACAAAACAGTCTTCGTTACCTGAGATACTAAGTACGTCATTATTTTGACTATAAATACATATTGACTTACTAAGACAAAATAATGACTAAATCAAATTAATGGCTAACTGTAAATAAGCGTTTGCAATAAACGTTTGAAAGAACGGGTTAAAATGGGGGCCACATGCTGATATATGCTCAACTCATCCTGCTTAATTTATTACAGCATTAAAGAAGCCTGTAGTTGATATTTATTGTGTAAATGTTGTATTTTTATCAACATGTGATAGCAGGGACCCTGCCATTCAAAACTAGGCTGCTACATTACTAATGATTAATGTAATTATAGCTGAAAAAATAGTACACTAGCATTTGGAGAGACTATTCATCCCTGAACACCATGGAGTTCATGTAGGCTTTACAATGCACTTACATTATTATATACACTATCAGAGACAGAAACTCTTCATTCAACCTAATGTCCTTTTTTGCTGCTTCAACACAGAAAAATACAAATAAGGCAACAAGAGAAGTATCCTACACTTCTCTTTTGTAAAGTAAATCCGAACAGCCAATATGGGCATCTACATCAACTATATTGTTAAGGCGGCTGCGGGAAACCCTGGACTTCATTTGACTGCAACATCTATTCTCTGCATCCCGGGGTCCAAACTTGAACTATACACAACAGTTATTAAGTTGGGATATTGAAATACATGAAAACCAAAATGCACTCTACAACTGATTCAAACCTTTGGTTCCATTTTATTTAGGAATATAATTAAACTGAAAGTTGTGTCAACTTCTCTGACATGTTACCCTTGTGAAAACACCAAACATTTTGGCCTTGTTCACACTGCATATCAATGCCGATATTTTTGCCCATATGCGACCTGTCACATTTTTTTCATGTCAGTGTGAACAAGCCGGAGCACCGAGACGTCACTGACTGATGCATAGAGGAGTGGTCCACGCCTGGTCCTGACTTCATAATGTGAGTGTCCAGTCCATTGGGAGGTCAGGAGCGCCTTGTTTGTGAAAAACTGATCTGTGGTCACTTGATCATCTTTCCACGCAAGAGAGGCGGCAGATCAACTAGTCTAAAAAGCGGTCTGTTTAAAGGCTAGTGTGTATAAATGAGTTTAAAGATGGGATTAAAATCCTTCTACCAGCATCTCTAACAAGACATTCAAGAGTGCTGGAGGCAGCAGACGTTTTTGGGGGAATTTTCCTGGGAATCACCAGAGTTCTTATAACGCAGATTTCTTGCCAGGACATATGGTATAATACAATCAGCAAGATAGGATGGAGCGAGACCGTTAAGTATTTTATACGTAAGTAGTACAACCTTAAAGTCGCATCTTAAGTGCACAGCAAGCCAGTGCAAGTGAGCCAGTAGAGGCGGAATTTAATCAAACTGTTATCTATTAATGCTAGACATACGTAGAACCGAAAATAATATGCAGGCAACATGGGATGGATTTTAGCGATATTATGGAGATGAAAGTACGTTGTTTTAGTAAACCTCTTAATGTGAGACTGAAACTGAGTTGCAATGTACAAACCCCGTTTCCATATGAGTTGGGAAATTGTGTTAGATGTAAATATGAACGGAATATAATGATGTGCAAATCCTTTTCAAGCCATATTCAATTGAATGCACTATAAAGACAAGATATTTGAAGTTCAAACTCATTAAAATATTTTTTTTGTGAATAATAATTAACTTACAATTTCATGGCTGCAACACGTGCCAAAGTAGTTGGAAAGGGCATGTTTACCACTGTGTTCCATTCACTTTTCTTTTAACAACACTCAATAAACGTTTGGGAACTGAGGAGACTAATTGTTGAAGCTTTGAAAGTGGAATTCTTTCCCATTCTTGTTTTATGTAGAGCTTCAGTCGTTCAACAGTCCGGGGTCTCCGCTGTCGTATTTTACGCTTCATAATGCGCCACATATTTTCAAAGGGAGACAGGTCTGGACTGCAGGCGGGCCAGGTAAGTACCCACATGTAACACGTGCTGAATGTGGCTTGGCATTGTCTTGCTGTAATAAGCAGGGGCGTCCATGAAAAAGACGGCGCTTAGATGGCAGCATATGTTGTTCCAAAACCTGTATGTACCTTTCAGCATTAATGGTGCCTTTACAGATTGATAAAGAAATGATAAATGAGTTGTAATTGTATAGCGCTTTTCTACCTTCAAGGTACTCAAAGCGCTTTGACACTACTTCCACATTTACCCATTCACACACACATTCACACACTGATGGCGGGAGCTGCCATGCAAGGCGCTAACCAGCACCCATCAGGAGCAAGGGTGAAATGTCGTGCTCAGGACACAACGGACATGACGAGGTTGGTACTAGGTGGGGATTGAACCAGGGAGCCTAGGGTTGCGCACGGCAACTCTCCCACTGCGCCAGGCCGTCTCTAAAAATTTGCTGGAGATCAATCAATCAATCAATCAATGTTTATTTATATAGTCCCAAATCACAAATGTCTCAAAGGACTGCACAAATCATTACGACTACAACATCCTCGGAAGAACCCACAAAAGGGCAAGGAAAACTCACACCCAGTGGGCAGGGAGAATTCACATTCAGTGGGACGCCAGTGACAATGCTGACTATGAGAAACCTTGGAGAGGACCTCAGATGTGGGCAATGGATGTCGAGCGGGTCTAACATGATACTGTGAAAGTTCAATCCATAGTGGCTCCAAGACAGCAGTGAGAGTCCCGTCCACAGGAAACCATATCAAGCGGATCAGCAGCGTAGAGATGTCCCCAACCGATACAGGCGAGCGGTCCATCCTGGGTCTCGACTCTGGACAGTCAGTACTTCATCCATGGTCATCGGACCGGACCCCCTCCACAAGGGAGGGGGGGACATAGGAGAAAGAAAAGAAGCGGCAGATCAACTGGTCTAAAAAGGAGGTCTATTTAAAGGCTAGAGTATACAGATGAGTTTTAAGATGAGACTTAAATGCTTCTACTGAGGTAGCATCTCGAACTGTTACCGGGAGGGCATTCCAGAGTACTGGAGCCCGAACGGAAAACGCTCTATAGCCCGCAGACTTTTTTTGAGCTCTAGGAATCACTAATAAACCGGAGTCTTTTGAACGCAGATTTCTTGCCGGGACATACGGTACAATACAATCGGCAAGATAGGCTGGAGCTAGACCGTGTAGTATTTTATACGTAAGTAGTAAAACCTTAAAGTCACATCTTAAGTGCACAGGAAGCCAGTGCAGGTGAGCCAGTACAGGCGTAATATGATCAAACTTTCTTGTTCTTGTCAAAAGTCTAGCAGCCGCATTTTGTACCAACTGTAATCTTTTAATGCTAGACATGGGGAGACCTGCTGGAGATCTGTTGTTTGATTTAATATAGACACACCTCCAGGTGACTACAATCTGGTGTATTGGTTAGCTTTAGGGACATATAAAGTTGGATGTCATCAGCATAACAGTAAAAGCTGACATATTTTTTCTATGATGTCACCTAGCGGCAGATGTGTAAGTTACCCATGCCTTGGGCACTAATGCACCCCCATACCATCACAGATGCTGGCTTTTGAACTTTGCGTCCATAAACGTCCGGATGGTTCGCTTCCTCTTTGGTCCGGATGACACGATGTCGAATATTTCCAAAAACACTTTGAAATGTGGACTCAGACCACAGAACACTTTTCCACTTTGCATCGATCCATCTTAGATGACCTCGGGCCCAGAGAAGTCGGTGGTGTTTCTGGATGTTGATGATAAATGGCTTTCGCTTTGCATAGTAGAGCTTTAACTTGCACTTACAGATGTAGCGACAAACTGTATTTAGTGACAGTGGTTTTCTGAAGTGTTCCTGAGCCCATGTGGTGATACCCTTTAGAGATTGATGTCGGTTTTTGATACAGTGCCATCTGAGGGATTGAAAGTCACGGTCATTCAATGTTGGTTTCCGGCCATGCTGCTTACGTGGAGTGATTTCTCCATATTCTTTGAACCTTTTGATGAAATTATGGACTGTAGATGTTGAAATCCCTAAATTTCTTGCAATTGCACTTTGAGAAACGTTGTTATCAAACTGTTTGACTATTTGCTCACGCAGTTGTGGACAAAGGGGTGTACCACGCCCCATCTTTTCTTGTGAAAGACTGAGCATTTTTTGGGAAGCTGTTTTTATACCCAATCATGGCACCCACCTGTGGGATGTTCCAAATAAGTGTTTGATGAGCATTCCTCAACTTTATCGGTGTTTCTTTCCACCTTTCCCAACTTCTTTGTCATGTGTTGCTGGCATCATTTATCAGTTTGAACATCACATATGTTGTGTTTGTAGCATATTCAACTGAATATGGGTTAAAAAGGATTTGCAAATCATTGTATTCCGTTTATTTACATCTAACACAATTTCCCAACTCATATGGAAACGGGGTTTGTAATGTTTCTTTTGTTGTTAAATGTTAAGGGGGTATTATTAAATATGAGTTTAGCAGGACCAATATCAGCATTTCTGTTTTTTTAGCATTGAGTGCAAAAAGTTGCTGGAGATCTATTGTTTGATTTAATTTAGACACGCCACCAGGTGACTACAATCTGGCGTATTGGTTAGCTTTAGGGACATTTAAAGTTGGATGTCATCAGCATAACATTAAAAGCTGACACATATTTTTTGTATGATGTCACCTAGCGGCAGCATGTAGTCACTAACATACTGTATGCAGGGCCAAGACCCGAGCTCTGTGGAACTCAGGGTTTTACCTTAACGTACTTCGAGGTCACATTGTTATGGGAGACACACTGTATCCTGTCAGTAACATAGGAGTTAAAGGCCTACTGAAATGAGATTTTCTTATTCAAACGGGGATAGCAGGTCCATTCTATGTGTCATACTTGATCATTTCGCGATATTGCCATATTTTGGCTGAAAGGATTTAGTAGAGAACATCGTCGATAAAGTTTGCAACTTTTGGTGCTGATGAAAAAGCCTTGCCTGTACCTGAAGTAGCAAACGATGTGCGCGTGACGTCACGGGTTGTGGAGCTCCTCACATCTGAACATTGTTTACAATCATGGCCACCAGCAGTGAGAGCGATTCGGACCGAGAAAGCGACGATTTCCCCATAAATTTGAGCGAGGATGCAAGATTCGTGGATGAGGAAAGTGAGAGTGAAGGACGAGAAAAAAAGACTATATAGTGGGAGCAATTCAGATGTTATTAGACAAATTTACAAGGATAATTCTAGAAAATCCCTTATCTGCTTATTTTGTTACTAGTGTTTTAGTGAGATTATATGGTCGTACCTGTACAACCTGAAGGTCGGCCCCACACCTTTCTTCAGCACCAGTCGACGGGTGGTGGCGATGCACACCTCTGCCCTTCGAAAGGGACCCTCTGCGAAACACGATCTTTCGAAATGATCGCTGCATAATACACTGTACTTTGTGTGTGTGGTCCAATCCAACCGCGTTCGCTTGACCGCTCTGTTCCATAGTAAAGCTTCACCGTCATCTTTCGGGAATGTAAACACTGAAACACCGGCTGTGTTTGTATTGCTAAAGGCGGCCGCAATACACCGATTCCAACCTACAGCTTTCTTCTTTGACCTCTCCATTATTCATTGAACAAATTGCAAAAGATTCAGCAACACAGATGTCCATAATACCATGGAATTATGCGATGAAAAGAAATTACTTATAGCTGTGAACGGTGCTGGAACAAAATGTCCTCTACAATGTGTGATGTCAAGTGCACGCGTCATCATACTGCAACGTTTTAGCATGATAATTCCGCGCGAAATTTAAAATTGCAATTTCGTAAACTAAACCGGCCGTATTGGCATGTGTTGCAATGTTAATATTTTATCATTGATATATAAACTATCAGACTGCGTGGTCGGTAGTAGTGGGGTTCAGTAGGCCTTTAGTGTTCATTTAGCTGAGGTGCAACCATTTTTTCAAGAATTTTCCAGATAAAGGGAATGTGAGACACCTGCCGGTCGTTAAGCAGGAGATCAGAACTGAGGTCAAATCTTTTGAGCCGAGGATAAATAATCGCTGTTTTGAATGCGAGGGGAACAGCACCAAAAGGATGTGATACGTTCATAATATTTAGATCTGATGGTCCTAATACAAACCCCGTTACCATATAAGTTGGGAAATTGTGTTAGATGTAAATATAAACAGAATACAATGATTTGCAAATCATTTTCAACCCATATTCAGTTGAATATGCTACAAAGACAACATATTTGATGTTCAAACTGATAAACATTTTTTTTTTTTGCAAATAATCATTAACTTTGGAATTTCATGCCAGCAACATGTGACAAAGAAGTTGGGAAAGGTGGCAATAAATACGGATAAAGTTGAGGAATGCTCATCAAACACTTATATGGAACATCCCACAGGTGTGCAGGCTAATTGGGAACAGGTGCGTGGCATGATTGTGTATAAAACCAGCTTCCATGAAATGCTAAGTAATTCACAAACAAGGATGGGTTGAGGGTCACCACTTTGTAGCAAATTGTCGAACAGTTTTAGAACAACATTTCTCAACGAGCTATTGCAAGGAATTTAGGGATTTTACCATCTACGGTCTGTAAAATCATGAAAAAGTTTAGATAATCTGGAGAAATCACTGCACGTAAACGATGATATTACGGATTTTTGATCCCTCTGGCGGTACTGCATCAAAAACCAACATCAGTGTGTAAAGGATATCGCCACATGGGCTCAGGAACACTTCATATAACCACTGTCAGTAGCTACAGTTGGTTGCTACATCTGTAAGTGCAAGTTCAAACTCTACTATGCAAAGCCAAACCCATTTATCAACAATATCCTGAAACGCCGCCGGCTTGGCTGGGCCCGAGCTCACCTAAGATGGACTGATGCTAAGTGGAAAGGTGTTCTGTGGTCTGACGAGTCCACATTTAAAATTACTGAAATTACTGAAAGGTACATACAGGTTTTGGAGCAACATGTGTTGTCATCCAAGCAACATGTGTTGTCATCCAAGCAACGTTATCATGAAATTCTAAGTTATTTCAGTAAGACAAGTGTTACATTAGCGTGGGTTCATAAGAAAAAGAGTGTGGGTACTTTCCTGGTCCGCCTGCAGTCCAGACCTGTCTCCCATCGAAAATATGTGGTGCATTATGAAGCGTAAAATACGACAGCGGAGACTCCGGACTGTTGAACGACTGAAACTCTACATAAAACAAGAATGGGAATGAATTCCACTTTCAAAGCTTCAACAATTAGTTTCCTCAGTTCCCAAACGTTTATTGAGTGTTGGTTAAAGAAAAGGTGATGTAACACAGTGGTGAACATGCCCTTTCCAAACTACTTTGGCACATGTTGCAGCTATGAAATTCTAAGTTAATTATTAATTGCAAAAAAAAAATAAAGTTTGAGTTTAAACATCCAACATCTTGTCTTTGTAGTGCATTCAATTGAATATGGGTTGAAAAGGATTTGCAAATCATTGTATTCCGTTTATATTTACATCTATCACAATTTCCCAACTCATATGGAAACAAGGTTTGTATTAAAAACAGTTTCTTGATAAGTTACCCAGGAAGTTGGTCAAAAAAACATTTATTTTGTCCCATTTATGGGTCGCAAGAGTTCCTCCAATGTTATTTCATCAAAAAGAACAAATATTTTGGAGGGCAAATCTGCCGTACATATTTTATTATCTGAGTTAATAGAACCTAGTTTGAGTTGGGTTGCGTTATCTTTAATCTCCTTTTTAATGAGTAACATTTTCTCAGTAAAGAAATTAATAAAGTCATCTGCCGAGTGGGTGGAGCTACTAGGAGAAGTCCCTTGTTGGGTTAGCGATGCTACTGTACTGAACAAATATTTAGGATTGTTTTTATTGAGGTGGATGAGATTGGAGTATTAATTAGCTTTAGCTCAGGTTAGGGCATTTTTATAAGTTATTAAGCTATCATGGAAAACCTTAAGTTTAATCGAACGCCATTTGTGTTTCAGCTTTCTACATGATAGTTTAAGAGCTCAGGTTTCTTCCGTGAACCACTGTGTTTGCCTTTTCGGGGCCCTTTTTTTTAGCTTTAGCGGTACTATACCATCAATGACGTCACGCAGGCCATCGTTAAGATTGTTAGTGAGGTTATTGATAGATCCCATATAGTTTGGAAATGATGCTATTACCAAAGTTGTGACAGCATTAATGTTGCGGCTGCTGAAGCATTGGCTATTAGTTGCTCGTTGACAATAAGTCAGAACTTCGAATTATATAAGGTAATGAATACCCCCTGGGAGATGAGGGCAGCATAGGGCAGCAGCGATGGCCGCGCCCGGGAATAATTTTTGGGTGATTTCACACCCAATTCCAACCCTTGATGATGACTGCCAAGCAGGGAGGGAATGGGACCCATTTTTATAGTCTCTTTTGAACTCACAACCTACCGATCTCAGGGCGGACACTCTAACTTTTCGACCTATATTCAACTGAATAGACTGCAAAGACCAGCTACTTAGCATTCGAACTGGAAAATGTTATAATATTGGCTCATTTGGAATTTGATGCTTGCAAAATTATTTTAAAAAAAAGCTGCCACTTGTGGCAAAAAAGACTGAGAAAGTTGAGGAATGCTCATCAAAAACATATTTGGAACATCCCACATGTGAACAGGTGGGTGCCATGATTGGGTATAAAAGCAGCTTCCATGAAAGGCTCAGTCATTCACAGACACAGATGCGGGCGAGGGTCACCACTTTGCGATTAAATGCGTGAGCAATTTGTCAAACAACGTTTCTCAACGAGCTTTTGCAAGGAATTTAGGGATTTCCCCATCTACAGTCCGTAATATCATCAAAAAGTTCAGAGAATTCTAGGAGTCAGGAACACTTCAGAAAACCACTGTCTGTAACTACAATTGGTCGCTACATATCTTAGTGCAAGTTAAAACTCAAATATGCAAAGCAAAACCCATTTATCAATAACACCCAGAAACGCAGCCAGATTCGCTGGGCCCGAGCTCATATAAGATGGACTGATGCAAAGTGGAAAGGTGTTCTGTGGTCTGACAAGTCCACAGTTGAAATTGTTTTTGGAAACTGTGGACGTAGTGTTCTCCGGACCAAAGAGGAAAAAAATATTCCGGATTGTTATAGGCCCAAAGTTCAAAAGCCAGCATCTATGAGGGTATGGCGGCTGGGGTGGGGGGGTGTCAGTGCCCAAGGCATGGGTAACTTATACATCTGTGAAGGCACCATTAATGCTGAAAGGTATATACTGATTTTGGAGCAACATACTTTATGTTGCCATCCAAGCGACGTTATCATGGATACCTTTGCTTATTTTAGCAAGACAATGCCAAGCCACGTGTTACAACAGCGTGGCTTCATAGTAAAAGAGTGCTGGTACTAGACTGCCCTGTCTGCGGTCCAGACCTGTCTCCTATTGAAAATGTGTGGCGCAATTTGAAGACTAAAATACCACAAGGGCGACCCCAGACTGTTGACCAATTTAAGCTGAGAATGGGAAGAAATTCCACCTGAAAAGCTTAAAAAATTGGTCTCCTCAGCTCCCCAATGTTTACTGAGTGTTGTTAAAAGGGAAGGCAATGTAACACAATGGTAAAAATACCCCTGTGCCAACTTTCTTGTCTTTAGAATATATTCAATTGAAAATAAATTGAAAGGGATTTGCAAATCATTGTATTTTATTATTGATAAATTACACAACGTGCCAACTTCACTGGTTTTGGGGTTTGTAGATTAGTGCGACCCCTCCACTCCTTCTGAGGGGACGAATGATATGTGCACCGTATGGTTAGGAGAAGATGCCCCGTTAAGCAGAAAAAAATCATCTGGTTTTAGCCAAGTCTTACTGAGACCAATGATATTCATTTTATTGTCTCTAATGACCTCATTAACGCAAAAACACTTTGGGAGACAATGATCTAATGTTTAAAAAGTTGATATTATCATCATTTATTATTTATACATACACTAAAAAGAGTGAAGGCGCCTTCTCGGTTAGGTTGAAGGCCATCCCTCCCCAGAAAGAGGGCCAATTATTAATAAATGCTATTGCCTGTTCTCTACAAAAATTAGCTAACCATTTGTTAAGAGAGACTAATCTGCTATACCTCTCACCATTGCCTCTCGCAGACAGGGGGCCCGAGACAAGTACTCGATGCCGAGCCATTTTTAGAGTGAGATTACAAATCCAAGCTATGTTCCTCTTTGTAATTTCTGACTGTCTCATCCTACTGTCTTTGGAGCCAACGTGTAGATCTATGTCTGCTTAGTTAATGGTGCGATTAGCCTGTCGAACATATTTGCTAGACCTGTTGTGAGTCAGCGCCCTAATATTAGCTTTAATGTTAGGTGATCAAGCCCCGTTGATACACTTAATTATGGCTGGTTTACAAAGCTGTATGTTACGGTAATGGAGTCCCATATGACTAAGGCGTGGTGTCCGGTAGACTGGGGTGTAGGACTAACTAAAGGGCAAAATATGTTGCGCGTCTTAACTGGTTCACCTTCGTTTGTAAGCCGATTTGGGCTACTCCCAGGTGGGGCTAGTCAGCTCGCTAAAACTCACGCTGGCAAACGTATCCGCGGTGTCCAAAGTTACTCTGCTCTAACCGGCGGACACAACCCTCTAGCAGGGCCAACCTATCCATGAGAACGGTGAACGAAGAACAACAAACGATACTCACCTGGTTTCTTTCACCGAGTCAAGTGAAACAGAGAGAGTAGGTGCGTAGTAAGTTGGATAAGATTACTAAATGTGTTAGGGAAGAGCTAAATAAAGCTGTGAAACAATCAGAAGCACAAAGATAACACTTAGCGTAACGGTGGTTATAGGTGCGAGCACGACTTATAAATGTCCTTACAATGTTAGATACTCGTCTTAAACAATGTCAACGTGTCAAGGAGGCTAGTGTATTTGGATGGCTCTGCCCACAGGGTTTTGCAATCTGGTTACATTTTGACGTCACAGCAAGGTGGACGTACTTATTTGAACATCAAGAAAAGCTATCAGCTAGAGGGGGGTCATCTGTTTAAGGCCAGCTGGGTTTGAGGAAACAAGACGAGGTAAAGTAAAGTATTATGTTCATCTAATAGTGGAATATGCATAATATCACTCATGTGTGTGGCATGCAGTAAGGTAAATCCTGGTAAAACCAGCTTTTTAAAAAATCCATCAGAGTGTGCAAGTGTACCTAATGTTGTGACTGTGTCAATGAATATAATGTTTATGAAGTGTATTTCTGACTGTGTGTAAAAATAAGGTAACACTTTAGTATGGGGAAAATATTCACCGGTATCTAGTTGCTTATTAACATGCAAATTAGTAACATATTGGCTCTTAATTAGTCATTGTAAGTACTTATTAATGCCTTATTCTGCATTGCTTTGTTATATAACCAGTAAGCCATTAACCAAGAGTCTACCCTCAATAACCTCAGAAATATTGCTTATTAGTAACCCTGACCTTAACCCTTATATGTTCTCCCAGTGTCAAAATAACTCCAAATTAAGACTTTGTTACTTAGAATATGTTCCCCATACTAAAGTGTAACTGGTCTTCTCTAACATTTAAATCAAGGGTGCCCAAACTATGGCCCGCGGGCCAAGTGCGGCCTGCCGGAGTCTTTAGTTCAGCCTGGGAGACATCACAAGTTTAAAAAGGAGACTGGCCCGTGGCATGTTTTTGCCTAATGTTGGTCCCCTGTGAATTGAATTAAATTGATCTTGCCGCCCTTTTGTGGGCAAATTTAGAATTAGTGGTCAATGACCATGAGTTACATTTGAAAAAAATTGGACACACCATCAGTTTATATGACCCAATCTTTAATGGTGTAAATTAACTAGAACCAACAAACAAAGTCAACACATGATCACACACAACACACATCCTTCTCATTGAATTTTGTGGATATTATAACACATGTTTAAGCACTATATATATTTTAAAATTAAGCATATATAAATTTGCATGATGGGTGATATGCAAAATACTCTCTCCACACTTCCCCATGTTTGGCGCATTTTAGCTGCTTGATATCTCGGATTGATTCCAAAACTTTAAGAAGATTGTCAGGAACGTAAAGAAGGTAGAAGTCGAACTTTCACATACTCTTAATATTCAACGGTCTATTATTTATACTTTATATTGCATTGTCGTCAAGGTCTGATGTAGGGAGGTCGTAGAAATAGAAGTTGTTGAAGTTATGTGTTGTTGTTTAGTCTGTTATAGCTCACTTTTAGTCAAAGCAAGCTGAATTGTTATTTTGGTACAAATGATTGTTGTTTCGTCACAATCAACGCTCTGCTGTGTGGCGAAAAAAAGCGTTTTAATTAGGGCTGGGCAACGATTAAAATTTTTAATCGAAGTTAATCGCA
Source organism: Nerophis ophidion (assembly GCF_033978795.1). Taxonomy (NCBI): domain Eukaryota; kingdom Metazoa; phylum Chordata; class Actinopteri; order Syngnathiformes; family Syngnathidae; genus Nerophis; species Nerophis ophidion. The sequence goes on from NC_084612.1 coordinate 38,360,697, forward strand.
CTATTTCTCTGATTAATCGTGATTAACTGCATTGTATAGGCAAAGCCCAATAATGAATTCAAAAGTAGTGTGTAGTGCACCTTTATTGGAATATTCCACCACATGAACAAAAGCGCCAAAACATTTGTTGTGCAAACACAATTTAAATCAGTCCTTGTTAAACAGTAGCAGTTAAATAGCATATTTTATGAAAATCAACTCAAAAAATGTAAATACAAACATTTAAGCTTATTACTACCACTGCCAGGGTATTTAAGTTATCCTGTTTGTTATGGAAAATAAATATAATCTACATACAAATCTCTGAGCCACAATCATAACATCTGAACAGGCAATTTCTGAGGTAACAGCAGAAACATTTTTTTTATCAGGGATCTTATGTTTAAAAAACCTATATTATAGGTAGTGGGCTGTTTTAGGGAATTTTTGATCAAATTATCCGTAGTAGCAATATTAATAATGTTGTGTTTATTCTGCGTAGTGCACTTTAAATAATTATGACCATATTTAGGAATTGATATGATGGGAATTTTCCGATTGTTTGATGTTATGAGCCAGGGAATAAAATAACTACCCTACCCAGCATGCAACAGGAGTGACGAGCATGCACCATGTGTCGCCATGACGGCATCTTGTATGTTGTGATATGCACGCTCTGAAAGCAAATTTTAAGAAGTCAGCCAACACTCCTCGTCTGCATTATTCATAAATAGACAGACAAGACATATACTCCGCTGCTTCACAGGCCGCTGGATGTAGCCGGCAAAGTATTCCCATGCTAGCTAGCCGGTCTAGCAAGCACGCGTCATTCAGTCCAAAACGGCCCGATCTATCCACATCCAGAATTGTCTGGTGGTCGTAAGTGATCCCGGAGTGACCACGCTGTAAGCCAGCCATGAAATCTGCAGAATTGTCCGGTATTTTTGCCAAATGTTGCATCTTTACCAAGAGCCCCTCGACGCCATCTTGTTAAGAAAAGGCGTTAACAAAATAAAAACATGTAAACAACATACGCAAATGTGCGATAAAATAATTGTCGGCGTTAATAGATTGATGAGTTAGCTCATAATTAACGCATTAATTTGCCCACTCCTAGTTTTAATGTGTCTATTTGTTTATGCACATCCACATAATAGGATGTGGGTGATTACCCTCTAAGGATGGCTTTACCACAGTTTGTACTGTATTCCTACATGTTTGGCAAACTCCCTTCTTGAATTTGTTATTAAATTCATATGCAGACTTCAAAGCATTGCAATCACAGATTACGTGCAAAAACAGCTTCGTAAACGTGACCACAGATCACTCTGAGACAGCACACACAGGTGGAATAAATAATTATAATAAAAGATAGAAAAACTGAAGTTAGTGCAGTGATTTAGATATCAAATTTATTTAGACGCTTATTTAATTACATAACACAAATAATTAGTATCAATATTAGTACACAAACTTTGGAACTGTATACTGTATATACACACACACACACACACATATATATATATATATATATATATATATATATATATATATATATATTGTATGTACATTTTGTACGTACAATATTGAGTAAAATCTGGAATAGTCTTCCTGAAGATGTGAGATGGGCCTCAAAGTTGGCAACGTTCAAATCCAGCCAGAAAACACTTTTTTAATTGTTCATTTGACAACTGAAAGTATTGTATCTACAGTGTTTGGTTGATTTTATACTAATTATCATTTGTTTTACATGCAATCTGCCCCTGGCCAAATTTCTTTCGCCCAATGTGGCCCCCATGTGAAAAGGTTTGGACACCCCCGATTTAAATATTGGAGCTCTGAAAGTTGCCTTTTTTCTGCCAAGGCCTGTAATAATGCAACAATCTTCTTCCTATGGCTCACAATAGGATCATACCTCTTAATAGGATGTTTCATGGATTTATTTGACATTCATTTCAAACTTTTTTTAAACCTGGCATTCATACGAGTTAAGCTACCTTACCGGTCAGTTTAAGTGTTGTTTGCAAAACCACTCCAGTAGAACATCACAGCCATGTGTGACGAGAGTGTTACATTTGTATATGGCAATATATGTTTGTTGGCTTTTTAGACTACAATGTATGTGTGATAGCCCAGTCAGGAGGTGTTGTCCCAGGCTCTGGGATTCATCAGCTCACAGGAGGTGGGTTTAATGCATATCCCCGCCGATTCCTGCACCCCCCCTGCTATTGCCACCTGGCTAAACCAGTTAACACTGCAGACTGGAGGTCATGGCCCAGCGGTGCTGGTGCAGACAGCTCCAAGAGGTGTGATATGAGGTCCGGGCACCGTAGCCTCGCCCACCTCGGAATATCACCACACTCCAGTCATGAACTCGCACCTCAATGTAGAGAGTGATGGCTGTAAATCTGAAACAAAGCAAGGTCAACAAGCACATGGACACGCACGCACACTAAAGCAGTGTTTTTTTAACCACTGTGCCGCAGCACACTATTTGTGCCGTGAGATACAGACTGATGTGCCATGGGAGATTATGTACTTTTTACCTAATTGGGTTAAAAGTTGGTCAATTTTAAGTCTACGTCATACATTTTGTTTTCGCCCTCTTTTTGTTTCCTTGTGTGCATGATACTTTCCAACCTTATCCTTTCCACTTTTGTAACTGAGCTACTGTCTGGAAAATGTTCCCTTGTGGATCATTAAAGTTTGTGTAAGTCTAAGTCCAAAAATCTGTTTTGCAAACCAATAATTATAATTCGCAAGCACTGTGGCGTTGTTGAGTGTCGGTGCTGTCTAGAGCTCGGCGGACTAACCGTGTAATACTCTTCCATATCAGTAGGTGGCAGCCAGTAGCTAATTGCTTTGTAGATGTCGGGAAGACGGTTTGTGGTGATCACAATATGCAGCTGACAGCGGGAGGCAGCATGCAGGTAAAAAGGTAACTCATTTTTAAACAAAAAATAAACATGGTAAATGTGTTGTACTTGTATGGCGCTTTTCTAGCCCTTTTTAAGGATCCCAAAGCGCTTTGACAGTATTTCCACATTCGCCCATTCACACACATATTCACACACTGATGGCGGGAGCTGCCATGCAAGGCGCTCACCAGGACCCATCAGGAGCAGCGGTTAAGTGTCTTGCTCAAGGACACAACGGACGTGACTAGGATGGTAGAAGGTGGGGATTGAACCAGCAACCCTCAGATTGCTGGCACAGCCACTCTACCAACTTTTGCCACGCCGTCATAAACAAAAAGTGAGTTCCGTTAAGAAAAGGCATTGAAGCTTAGGGATGGCTATGCAGAACAAAACTAAAACTGAACTGGCTACAAAGTAAACAAAAACAGAATGCTGGATGACAGCAAAGACTTACAGTGTGTGGAGCAGAAAGCGTCCACAAAGTACATTAGTACATGACATGACAATCGACAATGCCCCCACAAAGATAAGGATAGTGTCCGCACAACTAAAATAGTCTTGATTGCGAAGACAAATCAGGTGCGGGGAATAGCACTCAAGAAAGACATGAAACTGCTACAGGAAAATACCAACAAAACAGGAAAAGTCACAAAAATAGGAGGGGAAGACAAGAACTGAAACACTACACACAGGAAAACACCAAAAAAACTCCAAAAAATGTTATGGTGTGATGTGACAGCAGGTGACATTACACCTACTTTGAGACAAGAGCTATAGTGATGCATGCTTGGTTACAATTGTGACAACGCCTTTTTATTCTCTACTGAGTTTCATTTTTTAATGATTTCTGCTAGTGGTGTGCCTCCGGACTTTTTAAATGAAAAAAATGTGCCTTGGCTCAAAAAAGGTTGAAAAACACAGCACTAAAGAAACCAAACACGCCTGAAGTTGTTGTTTCTGTGTAGACAAAAAGAAGGAATGTTATGCTGCGTCACACTTTTTCCGGGCTGATATCCGTCTAATTGATGACTTTGTGCCACATCAATCCATTATGCATAATTTAACATGGATCAAGTCCTACATTAGCATAATCACCCATTGGATATTCTGCATTGTGTGACACGCCACTGGGAAGCAGAATCCCAGCCCGAGAAGGGAGTGACAGGGGAGATGCACCCTGCCTGAGTTGACAAACACCCACACACACACACTTAGTAGGAGCTAGAATGAGGCTGATGTTAAGATGTCAGATCCTTATTCCCTTTAAGCAAATAGTGGGAGTTCCGTTTGAGCATTTAATGTTTATGCTGAGCCATATTTGAATAAACAGACACACACACACACTCGCACACAACAAACAGCTTGGAGAATGTGCGCTGCAGCTGCCCGCTTAGACGCTGCCGTTTGCAATCACTAAGCAGCTTTAGTGTCTCCTACCACAGTCCTGATTTAAAATTCATAAATGCTAATCCTTCATAATTTACAGTTTAAAAAGCAGTCCTGCTCACAGGCCCTGTGGCCACAGCTCTGTCAGAGTAATTATACCGAGGGGCTGGGATTGGACTACTAGCAGACACTTTCAAAAGTCAAAGAAATCTCCCTCACTGGCACCGAACCTAATTATTCCAATAACTAAACAGATTAACCGGTCATTTCTCTTTCAGTCTGGACATAAGTGCCAAATTGGCGTTGTACTTTCGTCAGGTGGGTAAATAACGGTAAAGTTGGGGCGCGCATGTTTCTTATTAAGAAAGAGGCTGTGCCGAGTAATTTTATTAGCCACTTCATTTAATTTGTGGCCTTGCCAATTGTCTTCTACAAGGTTACGAGCCTCTCACACTTTGGCTGGTGTCACAGGGTGATTTGCTGGCCTCTCACTGCACACCGACATAGCAATCAGAGTGTATATACAGTACGTGTGTACATGTGAGTGCGTGTGTGCATGTATGTCGCTAATGAAGGCAAGCTCCTGTTTGGAGAAGTGGCAGTTGTCAAAACACATTTCATCTCCTTGCAAGGACACGATACATTAGTTCACATCTAGATTAAGAGAATGTTTTTCTATCCAAGGCCGCTAATTGAAATCCCTTATCGAAGTGGCATAGTTTCACTGCATTGGCACCACAAGTACCATCTAACTTTAAATGTAAAAACCCACAATAAATTAACATTCCTTTTAAATACATTAAAGTAGATATTGCAACTCATTATTCTGCTATGTTTTTATCTGGTTGTCACAAAACTTAAGATAAGTGCTTCATTGTGAAAAGTGGAACACATTGTAATTGTTGGTGGTTCCAGGCCTGATTGTGGTAATGGAATATCCGCGAAGCAAGGATTACTAATAAAATAAATATAATCTTTTGTGAGTCAAGAGCTGAGGTTCTTAAACCTTCTTAAACACCTGGCTCTCCACGTACCACTATAATGACCACTATTGAAATACAGTAGCGTAGTAGGCCTAAGCATTTATGAAAAACAAGGCAGAGGTTTTATGTAACAAGTATATTTAATATTTTGGCCACTGTAACATTACAAACAGTTTGAACACTAACACTGTGTTTGAATATAGGAGAATAAAACACTGTAATTAAATAATGAATCAACTGACAAATGGCATTAAAAACTGTCCTCAACCTTCTAAAAAAGTTTTTAACTATATTAGTGCCCTCTGAACATGAAATAACACCCATAAGGTCCCCTTTGCACTAGTTTCACCCCCTATATTAAGTGTGTTGCATTATTGATAATAGTACTCACTGGTAGTTTGAACGATCGTCCAAGTATAATTTGTATGTCTGTCGCCCAGCCTCTAAAATATGGTCACAAAGTGAAAATGCTTTGTCACATTCTAGATAATTTCTTTGAAGTTAGAACTGCATGGCTTTAATTTAAGTGTGTTGTTTTGCAAAGACAGTCACCCCTATGATCATTGGCTGTGTTATTAGCATTGCTCTTGTCAGCATTGCGTCTTATTAGCTATGCTTTGCCTGCGTTGTTTTCATTTCACATTGCTCATGCCAAAGCTTTGTTATTGATGTCTAAAATGAAGTGCATCAACAGAGTTCATCTTTACTTCGGCCGGACAGCTGTTGATACTGGATAACAGTCTTGTTAGCCTTATAAGTGCTGCGCTGAGTCCAATGCTACCTTCGGCTGTTGTCTTTTGCTTATGTCTCACCAAAGACAAAATCCTACAAATGTGGAGACGTGTTATTGATGAGGCAGGCATCAGTCATTCATTTTCTTCGAAAACTTGTTCTTCTAAAAGTTGGTCAACTTGATTGCCGAGGTGCAGACTGTTCTTATTTGGCCCGTTCCAAACAAAAGTTTAAGAACTTCTGGTTTCTGGGTCAATAGGTTCCTGTAGAGGTGTGTGGTTTTGGTTTCCACCGCATTTTACAGTTCAGTCGTTTATACAAATCAGGAGGATGTTGTAAGGAGGGGTGGTTTAAAATACTTCTATACTGATACCATGCAAATAAAGAGAACATTTTTGCTCACAGTTCATTTACTGACAAAGTAAGCGGACTACCTATACAGTAAACAGTTTGGTATACTGTATATGTGTAACCCCCTTTCTAGCTCTCTATCTGTGTGCTTTTGTCAAATTTGCAAAGCACCAATTCTCTGTCTCACCGCGCCTCTCTCAACTAGCTAGCTGCTAAACTAACGAAGCTAAGCTAGTCGCGGCTCAAAGCGACTTCGCTCCAAAAGCGTCTGCTACTCCGAAAACAGCATGAATTTGGTGAAAGAAACAACCTAGCAAGCTGCTAATTTAACAAAGCTAAGCTTGTCGCGGTCTAAACCAACTACGCTTTAAAGGCATCTGCTCCCTTACGCTGTGGCCACTGCTTCAAAGACAGCAAGAACTGGTCTTGGTGAAAGAAACAACATGAGTATGGCTCCTTGCTCTTCGTGCACCTTTCTCATGGATAGGTTGGACCTACTAGAGGACCGTGTCCGCAAGTTAGAGCAGCGTAATTTCATAACTTTAGACGCTACGGACACATTTGCTAGCGTTAGCTGTAGCGAGCTGACTTACCCAGCTTGTAGCCGCACTCAGCGGCCTACAAGCCACAGGGAACTGGTTGAGACGTGTAATAGATTTCACCCTTTAGCTAGTCCTACACCGTAGTCTATCGGACACCACACCTTAGTCATAGGGGACTCCATCACCCGGAACAGACAGCTTCTTAAAACCAGCCATAATTAAGTGTATTCCGGGAGTCATAACACCTGAAATTCAAGCTAGTCTTAGAGAGCTGACTCGCAACAGTAAACACTTTTGACAGGCTAATCGCACAACTAGCAATGCAAAGATAGTTGTATATGTCGGCTCATATGACACTAGCATGAGACAGTAAGACATACTTGCCAACCTTGAGATCTACGATTTCAGGGGGTGGGGGCGGACGGGGCATGGTTAGGGGCGTTGTTAAGAGGGAAGGAGTATATTTACCGCTAGAGGCAGGCATCAGGCATCAGTGAATTCTCTCTCTCTCTCTCTCTCTCTCTATATATATATATATATATATATATATATATATATATATACTGTATATATATACATAAAATAAATACTTGAATTTCAGTGTTCATTTATTTACACATTTACACACACATAACACTCATCTACTCATTGTTGAGTTAAGGGTTGAATTGTCCATCCTTGTTTTCTAACCATATGCATGTACAGTAGATGGCAGTATTGTCCTGTTTAAGAGTGTCACAACATTGCTGTTTGGCAGACGAACTGCTTTACGGTAGACGAAAACGGACTGCTGTTGTTGTGTGTTGTTTTACCATGCTGGGAGGACGTTAATGAAACTCCCTAACAATAAACCCACATAAGAAACCAAGAACTCGCCCTTGATCATTCTACAGTTATAACGTCATTGGGCAGACATGCTGTTGTGGGAAAGCTGACGTGAAAACAGGCTGTCGACACGTCACTCAGGTCCGCATGGAGCTGGAGGGGGCGTGGCCCCCAGCTCCGCCTGGATTTCGGGAGATTTTCGGGAGAAAATTTGTCCCGGGAGGTTTTCGGGAGAGGCGCTGAATTTCGGGAGTCTCCCGGAAAATCAGGGAGGGTTGGCAAGTATGCTTATTCGTGTAAATACTAGCCTTTAACGACCCCGAAAGGGACAAGCGGTAGAAATGGATGGATGGATGGACTTTCCTTATCAAATGTTTGATGCATATATTCTTAATTCTGTCAATGTACAATTTAGTCTTAATTTTCAAAACAACTTTTTTAAGTTTTTTATTTTATGCCGCTATCAGTGTGAAATTCATTCTTGACAGGTTCACCAAAACTGAAACTAAAGAGCCATTTGACAGCTTGGATTTCAGTGGAAAGGCTCAAAGAGACAAAGCGAGTCGTAATACATGGCAGTTTTTCCCTTCTCTCTCTCTTAGTGCTGTATGAGATGGCCACGACCCCCAGATGATGTCTGAGCCCTACATCACTGTGACTTTCATCTCTAAGTGAAAGAAATCATGATTCCATTAGAGCAGATTAGGACCAATGCGCTGGACACCATGTCACAAATCCTAAGCTTTCAAGTTTCTCTGTCTTCTCTCTGTCACCATCAGTCATGAAGAACCAATCACCCAACACTCACACTTTTCTTCTCTTTCTTCTTAAAACAAATCTGCAAGGATACACTGCTGTTGTGTCCTGAATGACGGAAAGTGTGATGGACATACGGAGCTGAGTCACGAGGAAAACCTCTGCATTGTTTTTCTATTATCCAAGGTACACACTTCTAGCAATGAAGTACAGTGGTATCTTAACTTAGAGAAATTTGAAAAAAAAGGGGCTTCTCAAAATATTATGAATTCAGTTACAAGCCTCTCCGATGCTCAGGGGCATAGCAAATGTCACAACGAATGTTGTAAGATTCTCCCCAAAACATCTGGCCTTACTTTGCATTAGCATATTGCAATATATCACGGGCTTCACGGTGGCAGAGGGGTTAGTGCGTCTGCCTCACAATACGAAGGTCCTGCAGTCCTGGGTTCAAATCCAGGCTCGGGATCTTCCTGTGTGGAGTTTGCATGTTCTCCCCGTGAATGTGTGGGTTCCCTCCGGGTACTCCGGCTTCCTCCCACTTCCAAAGACATGCACCTGGGGATAGGTTGATTGGCAACACTAAAATTGGCCCTAGTGTGTGAATGTGAGTGTGAATGTTGTCTGTCTATCTGTGTTGGCCCTGCGATGAGGTGGCGACTTGTCCAGGGTGTACCCCGCCTTCCGCCCGATTGTAGCTGAGATAGGCGCCAGCGCCCCCCGCGACCCCAAAAGGGAATAAGCGGTAGGAAATGGATGGATGGATGGATGGATGGACTTTATTTACCAAACCTTTAACAGTAGTCCATCCAGCCTTCCAGCCGACATCCTCTTCCGGATGAGGCTTGTTCATCCACCCTCGGCTCCGAGTGTCCAGGGCGGTCTGTTGCTACAAACCGTCCTTGACTCAGGTTCCGCTGCCACCCCTCATGTGACAGTAACCTTCCCAGCCCATTGCTTGAAAAGTGTCCACTCTTCTCCCGCACTACTCTGATTGTGGAATACGGCATAACTGGAACATATTTCTCTTGTTTTTCACCATTACTTGTTGAACTCTCAGCCTTATTGACAAGCCGGTACTTTTCGGTAACTTCATTGTCCATATTGGATCTAGTGAGACAGAAAGACGCTTATCACAACAAACTAAAAATAATGTCAAAGTCCTTGTCAGTTTGCTGGACACATTATTTCGTAATCTTACTGTAATTGTTTATACTACTATTTAATTGTTTCGTTCCCAAACTATCTAAAAAAGTGTTTTTTATTCCTTTTTAAAAGGCATGTCACATGATCAGATGTGCTATTTTAGGGGGGCCAAGAACACATTAAATTGATTGTTGCAATTGTTCTAAATCACTGTATCATTTTAATTGATCATTAAAGACAGTTTCATGATTATTGTTTAAAGGCAGAACTAGATACAGTGGCTAGATAGCAGAGACATGGGGTGAGCTTCGTAGCTTGTGAGGCCATAACTTTGTTGGAGTTTTTGTTTTTTACTTAATTTGTTGTGTCCTATTCATGCTACTACACATTTTGTTGATCAAGAGGATAACAAGAAAAAAAAAAGAGAATGATTCACAGTCAGAAAAAAAAGCAGTTTTTTAAAAATACTTCTGTAAGTTTTTTCTACTTACAGTCCCACAGATTCACACTCGAAGCCAGTTCCTCAGAGTTGACAGGGTTTAATAGGTTTTTTTTGTAGTTTCAAAATAGGTACTTTTATTGACTTTTCAGTCTCTCCGATCATCTGCCAGCTGTGTCGCTCTGTCAGCACATGCCACGCCCCCGTCTGATGGCGCTCTGTTTTCAGCACCCTGGATCAAGGTGCTGACCTTTCCTCCAGCAGCGCACTGATCACAATCCCCTTCCACATACCTCCACCGCCAGACTTAGGCCGGGACATCGTCCGGCTGTGTCAACTCCCCCCCGCATGAGAGCGGGAGAGGAAGCCCGCCACGGATCACTCTGAAATGGTAGGGTTGTAGAGCGAGATACTAACGGGTTGATCCGCGCGTAGGCATCTTTCATGCAGTAGAGCCACTGGAGGGCTTGTGGTTCGAGCAGAGGCTGAACGGGCGTCCCAGCAGGTAGTACCGGAGTGCAGAGATCGCCCACCGCATGGCGAGACACTCCCTCTCCACCGTATTGTATCAGCTTTCTTGTTCTGACAATATTCTGCAGATATACAGAACGGGGTGGTTGTTGCCCTCCTTCTGCTGGGATAAAAACAGCTCCCAGCCCTCTGCGTCTGCCTGCAAAAAAAAATGGGAGGGAAAAATCAATCAGTGCCTGCTGGCTCTGCACCGTCCACTGGACCAAATCTGGAGCACCTTTTTGGGTGAGGTCAGTTAGTGGGCTGGTCAGGTCCGCAAACCGGGGGACGAATTTCCGGTAGTAGCCTACCAGCCCCAAAAACTGCCTCACCTCCTTTTTCGTCTTCGGCATTGGGCAGGCCGTAACTGTGAGGGAAGTCTGGACTTCTCTGCTTAGGCTGGATGGTATGAAAATATTAAATAAATAATAAATAATTCATGTTTTGTGGAAAAAACATTTACCACGGCCAGGCAATTAACTGTGATAAACAGGGTTTTACTGAATTACTCTTGGTGACTAGAAGATTTAACAATAGGATCCTGAATAGGTAGATTAAAAAAATGCTTCAAATACAATTATAATTATATATTAAGAGATAATGTATTATTAATATTGTACAAGTTATGAACAATTTAAAAAATACCACTGACAGATACAATACAAACTTGAACAGTACAATCTTTTTAAATAATTTGAATAACTGCCTGTCAATGGGGGAATTCGCAAAGAAGAAGGCTTTGCTTTTGCCACCGGAGTTTTTTGATAAATTTGAAGATTTTTGACCTCTGATTTGTGATCAAAGCCACAGAAGAGTTACCTGGCATCTTTGAACTGTGTTTGGTCCGGTGAGACGAATGAATTCACTGAAATAAGGCAAGTTGGAAGAGCTGTTAGCTTCAAGCCTACGGCTCCCATCCCAAAGTGGTTTCCTAGCAACCAGAAGCTACAACGCGAGTTTGAAGCTCTTATAAAGTGCTTCCGGTGACACAGAGTGATTAAAGGTGACGGGCTGACACCTCAATTTGATATCTGAAAGCAGCAAGGTACAAAATTGTTGAAACAAATAAGTTAAAAGTGCCACCAGTCGCTAAAGAAGCAACTGCTGATACGGCCGCTAAAAAGGCCCTAGCTTCAGCGAACTGTTGCAATGTCAAAAACTAGAAGAAAAACTTAAATCAAATGAGTCTCTGGACACAGGAAATGAGGGAAAACGAGATTTGATGTTGGACACAGCACACAATGTGAAGCAAAACAAAAACAAAAAATAGTCGATAACAAAGAAAATGCAAGATTAGATCACAAAGCAGACACGGAATTAGTTATAAGAGAACTTAAAGACGATTAGAAAGCAGACATGAAAAGAGTAATAGGAGAACTCAAAGACGATCACAAAGCAGACCTTGAAAGAGTAACAAGAGAACTTAAGAAAGATCTTAGAAAAGCAACAACCGAATACAATGACTGTCTGAGAAATATGCAGGAAATATAGAAAGTTTGCAAACTCAGAATGATAACATGAGAAGGGATTTTCAGGAAATGGGTCAAGAAGTGAAAATTCTCCAAGAAGAAACTATTGCAGTGAAACGAGACAACATCATGCTGAGGAATATCATAGATGAAATGGATCAGAATAAACAATTGAATGATATCATTGTGACAGTGAATCGAAACAAACCAAGATCCTATGCTAAAGCTATGAATAATGAAGGGGAAAAAGATCAAATGGATGTTGCCTTAGCAGAACAGCAAGTGGTCAACTTTATGCAATCAAAGGAAATTGAAATCTACATTAATACCATCGAAACATGCACCCCACTGACTAAACAAAAATCTACTTAACCAACAGGAAGCAATACGTGAAGCTATAGGCAAACAAATGTCTACAATGCTAAATACTGTCCATTACGTGGTTTACCACAGTTATCACTACTAGCACTAAAAGTGTTCAATCTTTATATGAATGGAACTAGTAAAGTTAAAAAAGACTTAAAGTTAGTATGGTTCGCGAATGATAAAACCATGTTTTCTTTAGGAGAGAACACACAGAAGCTAATACAAATAATAAGAGAATATATAAATAAATAGCTGGTTTGACAAAAACAGACTATCCTTAAACCTCAGTAAAACTACAATAATGCTATTTGGTAACAATAGAAGAGAATGTCAAACACAAATACAAGTAGACGGAATAGAAATTGAAAGACTAAATTAAATCCAATTCCTAGGTGTAATGATTGATGATGAAATTAAATGGAAATCTTATAGAAAATATACAACATAAAGTTGCAAGAAACACTGAGTTTTTGTGTAGAAATATGGGGAAGTAGCTACAAAAGTATGATTCAGTCAATAATCGTGTTACAAAAAAGAGCAGTTACATATTGTCAGATATAAAGAACATACAATCCCTTTATTTAGTGAATCTAAACTATTGAAATTTCACAAAATAGTGAAATTGCAAGCAGCTAAAATTATGCAAAAAGCAAACTATAATCTGCTACCCAAAACCGTACAACAATTTTTATCAACAAAATAGGAAAAATAAAACCTCACATGGGCACATGCTATCTAACCTAGTTTATGAAGGAGTGCACAATCAGAGAGTAAGCTCAGCTCATGCAGCCTAATGTTAAATTTCTGCCCTGCATTTGATCCGGCAAAGTGCAAATTTAGTAATTTTTACTTAAGAAATTATACAGAAAAAACATTAACTTCCATTCATGCCAACCATACCAAATTTTCCAGGAGACTCCTAAATTTCAGTGCCTCTCCCGAAAATCTCACGGGACAACCATTCTCCCGAATTTCTCCCGATTTCCACCCGGACCTGAGTGAGGACAGCCTGTCGTCACGTCCACTTTTCCTCCATTTAACAGCGTGATGGCCCAGTCACGTTATAACATCTACAGCTTTTGGAGCTCAGTGCGCAACTGCAAACACATCAAGAAGGAGACTATTATATATGTCTCCATTATCTATAGGTTTATCTATAACCCATAAAGTAGGCAGGCACGGAGCTATTGCTCAGCGTATGTTTATTCCAGCCGGCACGTTAATACACTGACACACAACATCCGGATTCCCATCATGCATTGCTTCGAAACTACGGCAAGTAGTAATGTCCAATAAAAGATAGTGACAGAGAATAGAACGAGGATGGAATATTCAACCCTAAACTCACTCCTTTCCTGCAAATTTCACAGATGCTGCCCATACCTATGCTCCTTCAAAGGCTGTGCTACTGGTTCCAAAGCATTGCACTTTTAAATACAACAATGAGTAGAGAGGAGTGATATGTCTGTGTATGTGTATATAAATGAACACTGAAATTCAAGTATTTATTTATATATATATATATATATATATATATATATATATATATATATATATATAAATAAATAATAGGCCGCATGGCGGACCAGGGGTTAGTGCATGTGCCTCACAATAAAAAAGGTCCTGAGTAGTCCTGGGTTCAATTCTGGTCTCAGGATCTTTCTGTGTGGAGTTTGCAGGTTCTCCCTGTGACTGTGTGGGTTCTCTCCTGGTACTACGGCTTCCTCCCACCGCCAAAAACATGCACCCGGGGATAGGTTGATTGACAACCCTAAATTTGCCCTAGTGTGTAAATGTGAGTGTGAATGTTGTCTGTCTATCTGTGTTGGCCTTGTGATGAGGCTCCGATTTGTTGCTGGAAACTATTGTAGTAGAAATAAGAGTTTTTTGTTGTATTTTGTATTTGGTCTTAATGAAAGTTATTTTCCTCATTGTTTACAACCTGCTGTTGTGTTTTAATTTCACCCAGGGATGAAAGTTTCTACCCGTGCACTGTATCTTTGCATGATGTTCCATCCAGTTAACAGTCATGATAATTACCGCTCCTGTCTCAAACTCACAGTTGAACTCACTTCATGAAACTATGGTGAAGGTTGTGCCTATCGGTGTTCAAAGAAGCCGTCTCGGAATAACACATTTGCACATGTAGTCTATCTCCTCCGGAACACATTGTGGCTTGTAATGTGTTCGGTTTGCTGTTCAGCCATTTCCAACAAGCAAATAGCTTGCACGGATGATAAGAGTTTCATTATTTTCAGAACAAATCAAAGGCATCAAGCAGCATCATTCATAAAACAGATTTCAATATTCCACCTGTTCGTAATGAGCTGTTCAACAAAGCGACAGAGAGATGGAAGACAGAGCAAGAAATAATGGAGGAGGTGTGTACACTGTGCGCGCTCAAAGGAAACAGCAGCCCAAAGGATATTGCTTTTAGTTATACTAACTGAGCACCTGTAGTCTGCATGCAGGTGTGGTGCAGAGTGAAAATGAAAAAATGAAAATCTAATCAAAACAATAATGAGAGAATACAAAATGAACTGAAAACAAAAATAATCAGCACAGATTTTTTTTTTAGCTTTCAAAACAAGCACAGCGCCTTTCAGAAAAGGAGAAAACACAATATGCTTAATTATGTGTGCTGTAAATTTTTTTTAAAAAGTTTGTAAAATAACCCATTATTACAATCTGATTGCTTTTGATTACTTGAAGAAAAAGTCAAACACACCATAAGATGGACAGAAAAGCAACACCTTCTCTATTATGACACGAACACGTTTGCAGTAGGTTCAGTGTTATATTCTGGATGCACCATTTACTGGCTTTACAGTTTGTACAATGGCGACTTACAATTGGGAGCTGATTATCTACCACATGCCGTCTCATTTGGTGGCTCTTTACACGAAATAGCAGAAAAGCATACTTAAAACGTGGCATGCAATGTAACAGTTTAAGTTGATTTAAAAGTCCAACTCACACTTCTCCATCCAAAGGCAAAACCCAGTAACTCAATGTTGGTCAAAACTGAGCTGATAATAATTTTGGAGTTCCTAGGTGATATGCTTTACATTAGTTCATGCGATATTGTAATTTTTTCCGTAAGTAAGCTGTTACGCGCATGACAGGACCTAGCAACTACCACATACCTGCTTAGATACAACAGAAAAACCTAGTATCTCAAGGGACCGATCGGAGCTTCTTTGTCAGTCGCCTTATTGTCTTTAATGAGACATTTGCACGAATGGGGGCCGACGATCAACCTGATTATGTGATATTATGGCAAGAGGGGATATTTGGAAGATTGGCCCAGGACGTTGCAAGCACCTTCATTAAATGTATTGTTCTTGATTCTTCCCCTTGCATACTCTTTTGGGCAGATAACTGTGGAGGTCAAAATAAAAACTGGACGCTGTACACGGCTCTTGCCCAATGTGCAAACGCAGACTGGGGCCTACCCGAGATTGTGATAAAATATCTGGAGAAAGGGCACACGTTCATGAGAGCAGATTCAATCCATGGCTCAATCGGCAAGAAAATGAAAGCTCAAGAAAACATCTATACGTTTGATGACTTTGTAGATCTTTGTAAGACAGCATCAAAATAGATTGGTTTTCCTTTGTTTTCTCAAAATCAGCTAGAAGTGAGTTACTAGGTTTTGCCTTTGGACGGGAGACTTGGTAACGGTTACCGGTTGATTGCTTGAGACAGAAGATCAAAGGCAACCATTGATGTGCTCACATAACGGTTTGACATTGCATGCTTGTTTTTTTGCTGTTGTACTTAAGTCCTGTGCGTGTCGGTAAACTGTTGTTAATTATTGAAATAAATTAAGAAAAAGACGCCTCATCCCCTTCGGCCCAAAATTGCTAATGTCTGCCAAATAGGACTCAAAATGTGCCCCGATTGGAAAGGTAGTCCCACGCATCTGTGAAGTTTAAAGGGAAATCCTTGATGACTTTTAGATATCGATTCACATACAGTCAAAAGGTATTCATTTTCAATACCTGGGTTGCACTTGACGTCACATTTGATTGCAGACTCAAGCACTTAGCAAGCAAAAAGGTGTATTCGTAGCAGACTGTCACAATTTTCTATGCAAACAAAGCAAGCATTCCAGGTACAAAGTGCTCCAATAATAAGGCTCCACTTTTCAAGTTAGCTTGGTGCTAACTTACATTAGCTATACCATATATTTTATTTTCTGGACTACAAGCTGCTACTTTTTTCCCAAGTTTTCAACCCTGCGACTTATACAAAGTTGTGGCTAATCTTTTGATTTGTGTTCGCTAACGGCTAAATTATGGAACGGATTAAGTAAACAAATCAAACAATGTACTAAAACTTAAGTAACTGTTTAAACTCTTAGTGTTTACAAAGTACAAGGAAAATAATCTTATTATTACTGAAACCTTATTAGATAGTACTTTATTTATTCCGTCAGGAGAGTTCCTTCAGGAAAATTACAATTTTTTACGAAAAAGAAGAAAATATTGATCTCACAAAGGATGAATAAAGTCATCAATGACTTTTCTGTTTTGTTTAATCAGCCGTTTTACTGCCGTGTTACAGGTACTGTTTGGAAAACAAAGGTATGTAAATAAATATTGACGAAATATTTCTATGCGTGTGGGGAGGGAGGACCGGCCGTTCGCCTTTTGCCAGTGGCTCCAGAAGGCAGCGATGGGCTGGCTGCAGCCAGGAGAGGGAGATGTCCGACAGCTGGACCAGATCTACTAGGACAGTTCGTGGATGCGATCCCGGCGCGGACGGCAAATTGGATTCGGTACCACGGGCCCCGGGACCTCGCAGCGGCGGTGACCCTCGCTGAGAACCACCAGGTCACATGGCCGATGGTACCGGACCCAGTCGGCCGTCTTTTTGGGGATCGCCTCCAGGAACTGCTCCAGGATGATTTGGTCCAGCAATCTGCCATCTCCCTGTCCCGGTTGGAGCCAGCGCATCGCCGGGGTCAGGAGCTGCTGACCCAGGATGAAATGCCGGTCCTCCTCCCCCATGCGCATGGACCAGAAACAGCGCCGGTAATCTTCGGTGGTGCCACCGCCTTCTTCAGGTCCGCGAAGCGCACTCTGAATGCCGCCGGCAAGCTGAGTGCCGTAGACTGCGCCTCCCCCGTCAGGAGCGGCAGGAGCCGCACGCCTCACTCTTCGTCCGGCCACGCCGTGGACGCAAAAATGTCAACAAAGGCATGGGGTTCTTTGTCTTCCCCCATGCGGCGCATGGTGACGGCCGTTGGCCTAGGTCGTGCCCCGCCCATCTGGTCCGCCAACGCCTGCAGGACCTGGCACAGGGCAAATCACTCCACGGAGACAGCCCTCGCAAAAATGACTAATGATCTATTGCTAACGATGGATTCTGATGCGTCATCTATGTTGCTGCTCCTCGATCTTAGCGCTGCTTTCGATACTGTCGATCATAATATTTTATTAGAACGTATCAAAACACAAATTGGTATGTCAGACTTAGCCCTGTCTTGGTTTAACTTTTATCTTACTGATAGGATGCAGTGTGTCTCCCATAACAATGTGACCTCGGACTACGTTAAGGTAACGTGTGGAGTTCCCCAGGGTTCGGTCCTTGGCCCTGCACTCTTCAGCATCTACATGCTGCCGCTAGGTGACATCATACGCAAATACAGTGTTAGCTTTCACTGTTATGCTGATGACACCCAACTCTACATGCCCCTAAAGCTGACCAACACGCCGGATTGTAGTAAGCTGGAAGCGTGTCTTAATGAAATTAAACAATGGATGTCCGCTAACTTTTTGCAACTCAACGCCAACAAAACGGAAATGCTGGTTATCGGTCCTGCTAGACACCGAACTCTATTTAATAATACAACTCTAACATTTGACAACCGAACAATTAAACAAGGCGACACGGTAAAGAATCTGGGTATTATCTTCAACCCAACTCTCTCCTTTGAGTCACACATTAAAAGCGTTACTAAAACGGCCTTCTTTCATCTCCGTAATATCGCTAAAATTCGCTCCATTCTGTCCACTAAAGACGCTGAGATCATTATCCATGCGTTTGTTACGTCTCGCCTCGATTAGTGTAACGTATTATTTTCGGGTCTCCCCATGTCTAGCATTAAAAGATTACAGTTGGTACAAAATGCGGCTGCTAGACTTTTGACTAGAACAAGAAAGTTTGATCACATTACGCCTGTACTGGCTCACCTGCACTGGCTTCCTGTGCACTTAAGATGTGACTTTAAGGTTTTACCACTTACGTATAAAATACTACACGGTCTAGCTCCATCCTATCTTGCCGATTGTATTGTACCATATGTCCCGGCAAGAAATCTGCGTTCAAAGGACTCCGGTTTATTAGTGATTCCCAAAGCCCAAAAAAAGTCTGTGGGCTATAGAGCGTTTTCCGTTCGGGCTCCAGTACTCTGGAATGCCCTCCCGGTAACAGTTCGAGATGCCACCTCAGTAGAAGCATTTAAGTCTCACCTTAAAACTCATTTGTATACTCTAGCCTTTAAATAGACTCCCTTTTTAGACCAGTTGATCTGCCGTTTCTTTTCTTTTTCTTCCATGTCCCACTCTCCCTTTTGGAGGGGGTCCAGTCCGTGCTTGCCTGTGTATCGGCTGGGGACATCTCTGCGCTGCTGATCCGCCTCCGCTTGGGATGGTTTCCTGATGGCTCCGCTGTGAACGGGACTCTCGCTGCTGTGTTGGATCCGCTTTGGACTGGACTCTCGCGACTGTGTTGGATCCATTATGGATTGAACTTTCACAGTATCATGTTAGACCCGCTCGACATCCATTGCTTTCCTCCTCTCCAAGGTTCTCATAGTCATCATTGTTGTGAACGTCCCACTGGGTCATTATTGTCACCGATGTCCCACTGGGTGTGAGTTTTCTTTGCCCTTATGTGGGCCTACCGAGGATGTCGTAGTGGTTCGTGCAGCCCTTTGAGACACTAGTGATTTAGGGCTATATAAGTAAACATTGACTGATTGATTGATTGACTGTTGCCGGGCCACCTCAATCTGTTGGCGGCTGCTCACTGCCACCTTGGTGAACACACCCGCAAGATCCGTCTGGGGGTCTTCCTCCTCCGCCTCCGATGGTCCAGCTGGCTTGGGCGCCAAATTGTAGAGGTCTGTTGCTTCCAGGTTCTCCGGACCACCAAGGACGGACATGACAGGCTTCTCCAGGTTCAACAATGTTTTATTTTTCAATGAAATTGTCTTTGTGCTTTTCAGCAATTGTCTTAGTCAGTCTCCGTCTCGCTCGTGCTCGTGCTCCACCATCAACCAACCAAACCCTCCTTCCCGACTACTGCCTTTAATAGAGCGACAGGTGATTAGACAAACACTCTTAGCTGTGTCATCCACTCACCTGTCGCTAATCTTGAAGCCAGTTCTGCCACACCCCGCTTCGCTTTAGGTGCGCAGGCCACGCCCACCACAGAGGTGTTTATTATCATTTGGGGAGAGTCTGCTGCCTTACCTGCTAAACACCTTTCTGCTCCCTCCATGTTACATGTGCTCTGAATACACATTGCTGATTGGCTGTTCCCGCTCTGCTTGTAACCAATCAGATGGTTCTGTGGGTGGGACAATGCTGGGTGTTGCATAGACATACTGACAGAGGCAGATGCAGAACTAAGCAAAGCAGCTTGTTAAGATTTTTTTGTTAAGACTTTAGTTTAGGTGGTGGGTCTTTGTTGTTAAGGCGGCCGCCTTTACAACAAAATGAAGCGGGAAACCCCGAACATATGTATTTTTCTCCTGGAGCGAGGAAGGGGGGGAGGGGGGGGTTATCATTCTCTCCTCCGGCGTCAAATGGTCTAGATGGCATGATGTTCATGTGTAACCATGTGTATGACGTGGCTCTTTGTGGTCACAAAGTAAAAAATAAATTGCCTCTTTGTCTCTGAGTGGTTGGCCACCCCTGAGCCAGTGTATATTTTTTTTTTAACAGTTTATCAAACATTTAGTAGGGCTCAACAAAAGGCAATATGTGCACATTCAACTTAATGGCAAAGACTACCTCCTGGCTACAGCAGTATACCTAGGACTAACAGAAATGAATGCATACTTGCAATGAGACTCGGAAATGAAAGAAAACAACTGAACTAGACAGTTACTGTTATCAACTCATAGTTAAATGTTGAATTCTAAAACAATATTTTAGTATAAAATAAATTAACATTCATCCCCACATGAGCATACACAGCAGTAGTTAAAGTTGGTACCATTAGTCCAAGGTTCTGGGGAATTGATACTGTAAAGCAGGGGTGTCAAACAAATTTTCATTGTGGGCCACATCACAGTTACGCCTCAAGGGGCCGTTTGTAGCTGCAAAATATTTATAATATATATAGTATAATCACCTCATAATATTAGCTGACTGCTCCATTTTGACTGTTTACCAACAAACCGATGGAAAACCTGCTTTTGCAGCGCAAGTCAAGGTGACAAGCAGATAGTCAACTTGTGCTATTGTGGAATGATTTAATTTGGTTGACCGAAAAGCATTAAATAGTGTGTGGTATCAAATACAGAAACACTATTAAGTTAAGAAGAACGGCATATGAATTCACTACAATTGTTTTTTTTTTAAATTTAAATACATTTTCCAAGAAAAATGAAGTGTTTTATTATTTTAAAGCCTTCGCCGTTTGTATAGAAATGATGTGGTCTGCCATCCGTGGGTTGGACATACTGTATGTGCTGAATGGGTTCAAAAGATACCATATATACTGTCGGTTTTCTAACTGACAAACAATGATGCCTTTGCTCCTATACACAAACTGAAAGGCAAGACTTAATTAAAAACTAACATAATTTAAACTTCTATTCTTTGACAGTAATTGTTCTACTGCCACATTGTGCTCTACTTTCCTTAGAGCCTTGACAATTGTCATTTTCTGTGTCCTACTGATTTGTTGATTGTAGTTTACTTTGGTCAAGGTTAAAACACTCTTGTATGTGGTCTGAATTGTAGGAAACACGCGCATACTATTTGTTGAGTGTGTAACACACAGGTGTGTGTCATCTGCATAAGTTGATGTGATGTGCTGTTCTTGACCTCCACTGAGGTCATGAAGGAGTGTTGCCTTTCCGAGGAAATGATCCAGCTGTCATCCACTTAAGTTGCCTGGAAAAATCATCGCAAGTCTTTAAATATTATTGAAACCCTGAATATAAGGTGTGCTGTATTAGAAATGTAATTCCTGAAGGGCAAATGGTAAATAGTTGTGCAACATCTTAAATTAGACCAGAAGTCTACATTTTAATCACATCGTGGTTGCTTTATTTAAAATGCAGGTCTATGAAATAATGAAAACTCTATTACTGTCCAAACACAGTACGTAACTTAAGTTGATGTATATGCTCATCGCCTATTATAGCTGGTTTTATAATGCAATGAATAGCGGTGAAAATGTATTTAACTCGGTGCATTATGATATCACCCTGGTTGAATAATGAAATGTGTTCATTATAATGGCTGCCTTATAATTGTATGTTATCAATGACACTTTTGCATTAAAACAATGACATCATCTTCAAAAGAAACAATAACAGTCATTGCTCAAGGCAGTGCAGATGCAGTCTGTACTGATCTCGTTAGCTTCCTATGCATCTTTAATAGACCTGTCTCTGTTAGGAAATTGTAACACATTTCAGGAAAAGTAATTGGTGCTCGTGCAGACAAAAACCGCCACATATTTGCCTTCACTATGTATACAGATGCCAATGTAATTACCTTGACTGTGAAGCGCCTCTCTCTCTCCCGCTTTGCCGTCTTCTTGTATGATTACGTTTTTGTTGCTTGTGTTATCTGTGAGAGACCCAGGCTCCTGTGCTGATTAACAAATAAGTCAACGATGAGACATAACAATGTCCAGTTAGGTGCAAGACTGCAAGATCCGAGGCCTTTTGAGAATAGAGACGCTGTTAATAATGCCATTTCTGCATTGAGAGGATGATATTCCATTATTGCATGCTACATTTTATACAGTATGAGTTATTTATTAGCATTATTTCAACTTCAGGATCAACCGCCTCTGCTGGATGCCGGGTGAGCGATCCAGACATGCACAGTGTGACTCTTGAAATGTAATTCGTTCATAGGAGGGGGTTGCAAGCTTTACTTAAAATGCCTGAGTAAAGTGCAGTCACTTTGATGATAAAAAGGATAAAAAGCCAAAGATAAGGTGGAATGTTGAGCGGCGTGAGGCCTGCTAGTGGAGGTCTAATTGGATGAAGGGACCCTGTTGGACGAGAAGTTCATCCCTTGGAGTGCAAAGACACGGTGGAAAACCTCCCACGCTGTTTTCACTCCATTTAATTAAACGAGTTAAACTGATGTAAATATTGTCACTTTTGCCAATTAAAGTCTGACAGTGTTAGCAATGTGATATCACTCAATTGGATTTTACTAACTGTACAATTCAGTAGGTACATTAAAAAAACATTATTAACACCAGAACAAGCACACCTGTCAACCCTAGCGTTTTCCAGAGGAAACGCATACATTTTTTACTTCTTTCCCATATTTTACCTGGAGTTTAATCGTTATTGGAAAAAAACAGCTTCCATTTGGCTGCAGCAACGCTCAAACATTAGTGTAACACATCGTTATCGCTGCAAAAAGTACAAACACACTAAGGCCCTCAGTATGAAAGCACATCAATAACAGGTGATATTGGTGAAAGTCATGTGTTTCGTTTAAATCAACAGCAAAAGAAAATGGGTGAACATGAAAACAATGCAGGCATTTTTACCAATAAAACCCCCAAATTTGTGTAAATATCTTGACAAATGAGAGGTTAATTATCATTACCTAAGGAACAGCTGGGTCGTATAGTGGTACCTCGACTTACAAGGTTAGGTAGTTCTGTGACAGAGCTCATAACACAAAATACTTGTATTTCAAATCACAGTTTCTCCATCCATCCATTCTTTTTCCTACAGCGTGTCCCTCTCAGGGTCACGGGGGTGCTGGAGCCTATCCCTGCTGCACTCGGAGGGAAGGCATATACACCCTGGACAAGTCACCACATGGCAGGGCCAACACAGATAGATAGACAACCTCCATTTACACACTAGGGACAAATTAGTTTATCATTGAATACACCATATTCAATCAATCAATGTTTATTTATATAGCCCTAAAATCACAAGTGTCTCAAAGGGCCGCGCAAATAACAAAGACTACCTCGGTAGAGCCCACATAAGGGTAAGGAAAAACTAACCCCGGCAGGACGTCAACAATGAGGACTATGAGAAACCTTGAAGAGGACCGCATATGTGGGTAACCCCCCCCCCCCCTCCTCTCTCCCCTAGGGGACCGAAAGCAATGGATGTCAAGCGGATCTACAAACCCTGTTTCCATATGAGTTGGGAAATTGTGTTAGATGTAAATATTAACAGAATACAAAGTTTTGCAACTCCCTTTCCAACCCATATTCAGTTGAATTCACTAAAAAGACAAGATATTTGTTGTTCAAACTCATAAACTACTTTTTTTTGCAAATAATAATTAACTTATAATTTCATGGCTGCAACACGTGCCAAAGTAGTTGGGAAAGGACATGTTCACTACTGTGTCACATCACATTTTCTTTTAACAACACTCAATAAACGTTTGGGAACTGAGGAAACTAATTGTTGAAGCTTTGAAAGTGAAATTCTGTTCCATTCTTGTTTTATGTAGAGCTTCAGTCGTTCAACAGTCCGGGGTCTCCGCAGTCGTATTTTACGCTTCAAAATTGCCACACATTTTCGATGGGAGACAGGTCTGGACTGCAGGCGGGCCAGGAAAGTACCCGCACTCTGTTTTTACAAAGCCACGCTGTTGAAACACATGCTGAATGTGGCTTGGCATTGTCTTGCTGAAATAAGCAGGGGCGTCCATGAAAAAGACGGCCCTGAGATGGCAGCATATGTTGTTCCAAAACCTGTATGTACCTTTCAGCATCAATGCTGCCTTCA
Source organism: Nerophis ophidion (assembly GCF_033978795.1). Taxonomy (NCBI): domain Eukaryota; kingdom Metazoa; phylum Chordata; class Actinopteri; order Syngnathiformes; family Syngnathidae; genus Nerophis; species Nerophis ophidion. Next base: position 38,385,076 of record NC_084612.1, read on the forward strand.
CAGATGTGTAATTTAACCATGCCTTGGGCACTAATACACTCACATACCATCACAGATACTGGCTTTTGAACTTGGTGTCGATAACAGTCTGGATGGTTCGCTTCCCATTTGGTATGGATGACACGATGTAGAATATTTTCAAAAACAATTTAAAATGTGGACTCCTCAGACCACAGAACACTTTTCCACTTTGCATCAGTCCATCTTAGATAATATCGGGCCCAGAGAAGCTGTATGTTGTTGATAAATGGCTTTTGCTTTGCATAGTAGAGCTTTAACTTGCACTTACAGATGTAGCAACAAACTGTATTTAGTGACAGTGGATTTCTGAAGTGTTCCTGAACCCATGTGGTGATATCCTTTAGAGATTGATGTCGGTTTTTGTTACAGTGCCGTCTGAGGGATCGAAGGTCACGGTCATTCAATGTTGGTTTCTGGCCATGCCGCTTACGTGGAGTGATTTCTCCAGATTCTCTGAACCTTCTGATGATATTATGGACCGTAGATGTTGAAATCCCTAAATTTCTTGCAATTGCACTTTGAGAAACATTGTTCTTAAACTGTTTGACTATTTGCTCACGCAGTTGTGGACAAAGGGGTGTACCTCGCCCAATCCTTTCTTGTGAAAGACTGAGCATTTTTTGGGAAGCTGTTTTTTATACCCAATCATGGCACCCACCTGTTCCCAATTAGCCTGCACACCTGTGGGATGTTCCAAATAAGTGTTTGATGAACATTCCTCAACTTTATCAGTATTTATTGCCACCTTTCCCAATTTCTTTGTCACGTTTTGCTGGCATCAAATTCTAAAGTTAATGATTATTTGCAAAAAAAAAAAGTTCATCAGTTTGAACATCAAAAATGTTGTCTTTGTAGCATATTCAAATGAATAAGGGTTGAAAATGATTTGCAAATCATTGTATTCATTTTATACTTACATCTAAAACAATTTCCCAACTCATATGGAAACAGGGTTTGTAGAATGCCACCTGTGCTACAAATCCAGTCGTGAAGTTTGGGAACAACAGCAACTCAGCCACCAAGTGGTAGGCCACTTACACTGACAGAGAGGGGTCAGCAGATGTTGAAGCGCATAGTGCTGATGGACGAGTCTGGGTTTGGAGTTTGCCAGGAAAATGGTACATTTGGGACTGCATTGTGCCGAGTGGGAAATTTGGTGGATGAGGATGGCAGAGACATGGATGACAGAGTCTGGTATGAACTTGACTGACATGCACAGAGTCCTGACCTAACCCAACAGAACAACGTTTGGATGAGTTAGAATGGAGACTGAGAGCCAGGCCTTTTCGACCAACATCAGTGTGTGACCTCACCAATGCGCTTTTGGAAGTTTCCCAGGAAGTAGGTCAAGTAAACATGTTGTTTGTTTTATTCCATTCACACGTAGTAGCAATTCTTCTAATGTTATTTCATCAAAAAGAGAGACTATTTTGGAGGGCAAAATCCTTCGTATATACAGTCGTATCTGTGTTAATAGAACCCAGTTGTAGCTGGGATGCATTGTCTTTAATCTCCCTTCTAATGACTTCAATTTTCTTAATAAAGAAATTCAAAAAGTCATCTGCCGAATGAGTGGAGCAACTGGGAGGAGTCCCTTGTTGGGTTAGCGATGCAAATGTTCCAGGCTGCGCTTCCCGATCCTTTGGTTGGCGTTGTCCTTGGAGCGGACGGTGTAGATGGTGTGAATGTACCACCTGCGACCCGACGCCACCTGGAGGAAACACCAGGAATGACTTTCAGGTTAAAACTGTCATGATCCACTACTTGGATCATGTCATATTCTGGTTTTTGGTTCTGTTTTGTATCACATCCGGTTAGTTTGTCATCCTTAGTTCCTGGTGGCACTTTCTGTTTGTTCCGTTAGTTACTGAACAAATATTTAGGATTGTTTTTGTTGAGGCATATGAGATTTTGAGTAATATTTAGCTTTAACTTTAGCTAAGTTAAGCATGTGTTTATAAGCTATAAAACTATAACTCCATGCTTGATGGAAAACATCAAGTTTAGTCGTGCGCCATTTGCGTTCCAGCTTTCTACATGATAATTTATGAGCTCTAGTTTGTTCTCTCATAGACATATGGAGAACAAAACATCCTCATAAAAGGGAGTATTCATTTTACTCCGCTGTACTTAATTCTTACACAAGAATCGATTACTTTTTAGTGGAAGCCTCTGCCCTCTCCAATATCAGTAAACCTGAGTACCACAGTAGAGTCATTTCAGATCACAGCCCTGTGAGTCCAAATGTATCTCCTTAAAATCAAACAAAAATGGAGATTTAATCCACGTTTATTATTATATTAAGATTTTAAAGACTATATGAACAAGATTATCCAAGATTTTATTGAGGTGAATGACAACGGAGAGGTCTCAGACTCCACATTGTGGGAAGCTCTTAAAGCTACTGTGAGAGGATATATCACTTCATTTGAAAGCTCAAAACAAAGAGAAGCAAGGCAGAAAGAATTTTAAAAAAATGGAAGAAAACTCATATAAATTGTCTTTTGCAGTCTGACTACAATAAGATGCTGAAACCGAAAAATGAATACAAATCTCTTCTTCACGGGGAAGTATCTGCACTCTTTCTGAAAAATAAACAAAAACATTTTGAAATATCTGATAAACCACAAAAACTTCTCTCTAGACAGCTCAAAGGAGATCAAGCCAAAGCTGCTATCCACAAAATATGCTCAAAAACATTTGAAACATGTACATATTTACAGGATATAAACAATGTCTTTAAAGACTTTTATTCAAAATTATATAAATCTAGTTCAGCTACATCGGGTAATGATTTAAATGATTTTTTTACTCCATTAAACCTACCTCAACTGAGTCCAAATCATCAGAATTATTTAGACAACACTATTTCAACTGAAGAACTGCAAAAAGCACTGAAATCTTTCTCCGTGAATAAAAGCCCTGGTCCAGATGGATTTGGTGCGGAGTTTTATCAAGCTTTTAGTAAAATACTGTCCCCTAAAATACTTAGAATGTTAAATGACTCTTTCTTAAACAACAAACATCCAAGCTACTTGTATGAAGCCCATATATGTATAATACCAAAAAAGGGAAAAAAATCCACTCGATCCAGCCAATTATAGACCTATCTCCCTTCTCAATCTAGACCATAAAGTACTTGCAACAGGGTTAAGCAACCACATAACAGAAATTATTCATCCAGACCAGGTCGGTTTAATCCCGGACAGACCTTATTTTCGACAATGTACACTCAAATTATTTGGGTTTGGAGAACATTTTCTAAAATGGGTTAAAATAATTTATTTTGCACCAAAATCATATGTCATAACCAATTATTTAATATCGGATAGTTTTGAATTGCATCGCGGCGTGTGACAGGGCGACTCCTTTCACCCTTACTTTTTAATTTGGCCGTCGAACCACTGCCTATTGGTTTAAGAATAAACTCTAATATTAAAGGATTTTCAGTGGGCTCATCAAAGACTCTCATCTCACTTTATGCAGATGATGTATTTGTTACACTTACTGAGCCAGAAATTGCATTACCACTTTTTAAAAGAATATGTAGACTCTTTTGGTAGAATATCTGGTTATAAAATAAACTAGTCCAAAAGCGAGCTTATATTCTTAGGAGCTAATGTTAAGATCAGTCAAAACCCAGTTAAAGTTGCAGAAAACTAAATATCTAGAAAATGGATGGATGGAATAGCTCTGCTTAAAAATATCTAAAAAAAAATATTAATCATTACTAAAATTGAACTTTACTGAAACCTTTGAGAAACTGAAAGTGTGTATTGAGTTTTAGAAAACCCTACCTCTCTCTATGTTAGGTAGAGCGAATGCTATCAAAATAATCACGCTGCCAAAATGTACCTATTTTTTTCAAAACTTACCAAATCTAATTCCTGAAGATTTTTTCCACAACCTTGACTTTTTAGTTCTAGATTTTTTGTGGGGATATAAAAAACGCAGAATATCAAAAAAGCACTTATTCAGATCTACAAAGGAAGGAGGACTTGGTATTCCAATGTTCAAAAATTATTACTGGGCATCAAATCTGAAGGCATTGACCTATTGGAAGATGGGGTTCCCAAAGAATGAATCACGTAATTATGTTCCCTTGTGGGGGAAATTGGAACTGCAGTCATTAGTTAAACCTTACAGATCATTGCTATCTCTACTTCTTACTAAACCAGTCTCTTCAATTAAATCAATTAGCCATAGTGTAGTAATAAATTCTGTCAAAATTATTTCTCAAATTAAAAAACTATTGAATATTTCCAATGTAACTATGTATTCACCAATATCATCAATCAATCAATGTTTACTTATATAGCCCTAAATCACTAGTGTCTCAAAGGGCTGCACAAACCACTACGACATCCTCGGTAGGCCCACATAAGGGCAAGGAAAACTCACACCCAGTGGGACGTCGGTGACAATGATGACTATGAGAACCTTGGAGAGGAGGAAAGCAATGGATGTCGAGCGGGTCTAACATGATACTGTGAAAGTTCAATCCATAATGGATCCCACTCAGTCGCAAGAGTCCAGTCCAAAGCGGATCCAACACAGCAGCGAGAGTCCCGTTCACAGCGGAGCCATCAGGAAAACATCCCAAGCGGAGGCGGATCAGCAGCGCAGAGATGTCCCCAGCCGATACACAGGCAAGCAGTACATGTCCACTGGATCGGACCGGACCCCCTCAACAAGGGAGAGTGGGACATAGGAGAAAAAGAAAAGAAACGGCAGATCAACTGGTCTAAAAAGGGAGTCTATTTAAAGACCTAGAGTATACAAATGAGTTTTAAGGTGAGACTTAAATGCTTCTACTGAGGTGGCATCTCAAACTTTTACCGGGAGGGCATTCCAGAGTACTGGAGCCCGAAATGAAAACGCTCTATAGCCCACAGACTTTTTTGGGGCTTTGGGAATCACTAATAAGCCGGAGCCCTGCGATGAGGTGGCGACTTGTCCAGGGTGTACCCCGCCTTCCGCCCGATTGTAGCTGAGATAGGCGCCAGCGCCCCCCGCGATCCCAAAAGGGAATAAGCGGTAGAAAATGGATGGATGGGGTGGATAATAAGCCGGAGTCCTTTGAACGCAGATTTCTTGCCGGGACATATGGTACAATACAATCGGCAAGATAGGATGGAGCTAGACCGTGTAGTATTTTATACGTAAGTAGTAAAACCTTAAAGTCACATCTTAAGTGCACAGGAAGCCAGTGCAGGTGAGCCAGTACAGGTGTAATGTGATCAAACTTTCTTGTTCTTGTCAAAAGTCTAGCAGCCGCATTTTGTACCAACTGTAATATTTTAATGCTAGACATGGGGAGACCCGAAAATAGTACGTTACAGTAATCGAGACGAGACGTAAAAAACGCATGGATGATGATCTCAGCGTCTTTAGTGGACAAAATGGGGCGAATTTTAGCGATATTACGGAGATGAAAGAAGGCCGTTTTAGTAACGCTTTTAATGTGTGACTCAAAGGAGAGAGTTGGGTCAAAGATAACACCCAGATTCTTTACCGTGTTGCCTTGTTTAATTGTTTGGTTGTCAAATGTTAGAGTTGTATCATTAAATAGAGGTCGGTGTCTAGCAGGACCGATAATCAGCATTTCCGTTTTTTTGGCGTTGATTTGCAAAAAGTTAGCGGACATCCATTGTTTAATTTCATTAAGACACGCCTCCAGCTGACTACAATCCGGCGTGTTGGTCAGCTTTAGGGGCATGTAGAGTTGGGTGTCATCATTATAACAGTGAAAGCTAACACCGTATTTGCGTATGAGGTCACCTAGCGGCAGCATGTAGATGCTGAAGAGTGCAGGGCCAAGGACCGAACCCTGGGGAACTCCACACGTTACCTTAACGTAGTCCGAGGTCACATTGTTATGGGAGACACACTGCATCCTATCAGTAAGATAAGAGTTAAACCAAGACAGGGCTAAGTCTGACATACCAATTCGTGTTTTGATACGTTCTAATAAAATATTATGATCGACAGTATCGAAAGCAGCGCTAAGATCGAGGAGCAGCAACATAGATGACGCATCAGAATCCATCGTTAGCAATAGATCATTAGTCATTTTTGCGAGGGCTGTCTCCGTGGAGTGATTTGCCCTGAAACCGGATTGAAAGGTTTCACATAGATTGTTAGACGCTAAGTGTTCATTTAACTGCCCCGCAACAATTTTTTTGAGGATTTTTGAAATAAAGGGAAGGTGAGACACCGGTCGGTAGTTTACCATGAGGTCAGGATCGAGGTTAGGTCTTTTAAGAAGAGAATGAATAACCGCTTTTTTGAATGCTAGGGGAACAGTGCCCGAGGAAAGTGATAAGTTTATAATATTTAGCACTGATGGACCTAATAATAGAAAGAGCTCCTTGATCAGTTTCCCAGGAAGTGGGTCAATTAAACATGTTGTTTGTTTTATTCCATTTACACGTTGTAACAATTCCTCTAATGTTATTTCCTCAAAACAAGAGAAACTATTTTGGAGGGCAGTATCCGCCGTATATACAATCGTGTCAGTGTTAATAGAACCCAGTTGTAGCTGGGACGCATTGTCTTTAACCTCCTTTCTAATGACTTCAATTTTCTTACTAAAGAATTACATAAAGTCATCAGCTGATTGGGTGGAGCTACTGGAAGGGGTCCCTTGTTGGGTTAGCGATGCTACCGTACTAAACAAAAATTTAGGATCGTTTTTATTACGGTGGATGAGATTTGAGTAATAATTAGCTTTAGCTAAGGTAAGCATGCGTTTATAAGTTATTAAACCATCACTCCATGCTTGATGGTGCGCCTCAAGTTTAGTCGTGCGTCATTTGCGTTCCAGCTTTCTACATAATAATTTCTGAGCTGTAGTTTCTTCTGTAAACCACGGAGTACGCTTTTTTGGAGCCTTTTTTAACTTAGCGGTGCTATGTTATCAATAGTTTCGCGCAGGGCGTCGTTAAAGTTGTTAGTGAGGTTATCAATAGAGCCCACATACTTTGGGAATTTTGCCATTAGCGAGGGCAGTAGGTCAGCAAGAGTTGTTGTTGTGGCCGTATTAATGTTGCGGTTGCTATAGCAGTTATTATTATTATTATTAATATGTCACAATCATGCATTTATTCCATATATAACAGACAGAACATTTTTAACTGGTACTCAAATGGAATTAAATGCATAAAAGACATTTATTTCGAGGACAGACTTGTGTCATTTGAGCAATTGCGAATGAAATTCAATTTGTCCCAATTCAGTCGGTTTTGCTATTTGCTTTTAAGAAAATTTATGAAAGAAAACATTTCAAAGTGTCAGCTGGTAAATGAAAAACACTTTCTGTTTGAACGACTACATTTATTACCCACAAGTAAAAAGTTTATCGCCACATTTGCCAGCTGCTTCATTATGCCCATGACATCAGCAGACGGTGTTAAAAGAGCATGGGAACAGGAACTAAGAACAACAATACCCACACAGCAATGGGAACGGACACTTTCTCAAATTCACAATTGCTCAATTAACCAGACATAGGCTAATGTAGTTCAAAGTGATTCACCGTTTTTCCATCCATCCATTTCCTACCGCTTATTCCCTTTTGGAATCGCGGGGGGAGTTGGCGCCTATCTCAGCTACAATCGGGCGAAAGGCGGTGTACACCCTGGACAAGTCGCCACCTCATCGCAGTGCCAACACAGATAGACAGACAACATACACACTAGGGCCAATTTAGTGTTGCCAATCAACCTATCCCCAGGTGCATGTCTTTGGAAGTGGGAGGAAGCCGGAGTACCCGGAGGGAACCCACGCAGTCACGGGGAGAACATGCAAACTCCACACAGAAAGATCCCGAGTCTGGGATTGAACTCAGGACTGCAGGACCTTCGAAATGTTATCCTGATACATCTCCACTGTGTGATAAATGTAAATCTGCTGAAGAATCATTGTCTCACTCGTTTTGGGAATGTCCAATTATTCAATCATTTTGGTCCAGCATTTTCTTCTTTTACTTGGGGCTATATCAGGGAAAACATGTCCCTGACAGGAATATAATCTTGTTTGGGTGGATGGTTTTCAGAAACACAAAAACTTCCAAAATATATTACAACTGTGTTGCTTCTTGGCATGGTCTTGGCCAAAAGACTCATTCTCAAAGAGTGGAAAATCCCATCTGCACCCAACTTCATGAACTGGTCCATTGAAGTAGTGAATGTAATGACTTGAGAAAATAAGATTTATAAACTCCACAAATATGAATACATGGGAACTAACCTGGAAACCTTTACTTACATATATTGAATATATAGACATTTAAAGAAAAATGCCATATCTTTTTTGTAGTTGTATTTTTTTTTATTATTGTTATTATTTTTTGTGTTGATCCCACACAACTATTTCTTTTTGTGTCACTTTTGATATGGTTTTGTCACATGTACTTTCTTTTTTTTATGACTTTTTATTTTGTATTTTTTTGCCTCTGATCAAGCCCTGTGACTTTCTTCTTCTTTTTTTAAGTGTGAACAGTGGAAAAGTCCTCAGGAAGTGACCTTGTGATTATTTCCTGAGGATCCTTGACGCCGAGGAATATTCATCCATCTTGGTATGGTCTGGATAGCCTGCTGATCCTGAGCCAGAGCGGGATGGATGAACATATATATATATATATATATATATATATATATATATATATATATACAATATCAGGGTATTTTTTTCTAATAATGTTTATACTGTAAACCTTGAGTTGTTAAAGTTTAAGTGCACCTCCCTCCTCAAGTGTGCATGAGAGTGTGTATGAGTGGATGTGTGCCTGTATGAAGGGTTTGCGTGAGCAAAGTATGACTTTCAAATGTGATTTTAACTATACATTTCAAAAAAATATATTTGCAAAACAAAACAAAAAAGTAACTACTACTAGTTTTATAAAATATTATAATCATAATGTACAGTATTTACCTTTGAGAGCAGACTTCTACTGTATCTCTTGTGGCCGAAATCGCCGGTAAACACACCAACAGCAGCTTCTACATTGGAATAGTTGAAACGCAAGAACATTAATTTGCATTTTCCTTGGTTTGAGTAAGTCAATGTTTTTTATGGAGCTTTTCATGATACAGCCATCCTGGTGATGTGGGTTGCAATGTAATTTTTTTCCAACAACTAACATGATAGTCTCAATTTGAAAACGCATATCTATTACAAAAATGTAATTTTGATAAGTTTGGTCAAATTTTGCAGCAAAAACAAATGATGCCTAAACAGATGAATCCAATATACTGACAGCATGGCAGCCATCTGTGAAAGCAGATCAGATTTTTCAGAGGAACGCTAATTCCGTTGCTGTCATAAATTAATTTTATCCAGACAAACACCTTTTTGGGGTGATCCGTGGGTGGCCGCTGCATCATGATATCATTACATTGCGGGGCCAGCAAGGCCTTCTCTGCTGGGCTAACATAACCAGAAATCATGATCATAATTAAAGATAAAATTATTTTTTCATTTATTTTCCCTAAATATCTAAAAGTATTCATACTCTCTCCATGTGATATTATGCTTGTTTCAGTGCTGTTGTTTTTAGTTTTAGTTTGTATCCAATCAGAATTCAGCTAGCTTATGTTGCCATGCTGACCAAATCTGCTTGAGGCCTTCAGAATCAACAATGCGGGCGTCTGTGCACTGTAAGTGAACGGGGACATACAGTTGATGGATAATTGCGATAGCCAAACAGATCACAAGTTGTTTTCAGTAAGGCCTTCTAGCTGGCCTAAGGTTGAACCTGACATTTACACGTGCTGTGATTGGATACTCATCAGGACCGTTAGCGGATGAATTTGAGAACACATACAGTTGATAGACAGTTGCAATAGCCAATCAGATCACGAGTTGTTGTCAGAAAGTCCTTCTAGCTGGCCCAAGGTTGAACCTGACATTTACACGTCCTGTGATTGGATACTCACCGGGACTGTTAACGGATGAATTTGAGAACACATGCAGTTGATAGACAGTTGCAATAGCCAATCAGATCAGTTGTTGACAGTAGCCTATCTAGGTAGCCTGATGTTAACGACACTGTGATTGGATACTCACTTGTCATTCCAAAGTGAGTATCCATTCATAAGTTTCAATTTAGCTGGAAGTGTGAGCAGTAGCCAGACCGGGACAGCAGAGAAGCAGAACAAAACGTTGATTAGATGGCAGATATATATTTGCAAGGCCATTTTCAAAAATGATATTTAAAGAGAAACTAAATCTTGTGAGATGATATCCGCCACCCCCGGAAGCTAGCTCAGCTGTTCTGGCGATAAAACGGGGAAATGCTCGCCATTTCCGCTTGAATAAGCCGATGTCGAGCAGGACCACTGGCTTATACGGCATCGAATGGGTGCTATAAATTATGAGTTCAATTGCACTGACCCAGAACAACAACACACAAGCGAATATGGAGCCTGACTGGCACCACAAGCTACATAGCTTAACTACATGTTCCAGTGGATTGGAAGTAGCTTTGCCACTTTTTAAACAAGTAGCAATTTCCATAGCTTAGCTATTTTTAGACCCATGTAGGGGTTAGCTAAGCTACATGCTACAAAAGAAGCAAGAGGAAGAAGAGAAAGAGAACTGGACTAGTGCAACTCCACAGGCAGGGGGCAACATGTACGGGAAATATTAATGATTGGTTGGTTTACGTATAAGAAAATCCATCGGTTTAAACTAGTGATGAATCACAATTGGTTAAGATTAGGGCAAAACAGTACGGACAGGTCAATCAGAGGCAAGATAGGGCGGGTCATCGAACCAGGAAAAGAAATCCCAACAGACATCCCAAATGACGACGAGCGAGTCGGAGAAGAGAAAAGACAATTTTCAAGCGAAATGTACGACTAAGTGAGGAAGATTATAGCCGCACAATTAAGTCAGGGCACTTACTTTGCGAGGACCACTTCTAGTAGGACCACAGAAACGTACATGTGTGACAGTCCATTACATCGTCGACTGGAAATTAAAAAGTGCCTGCCTGCAAATGTATATTTTTATCTGAGTTTGATACATGTTGTATTATTTGAACAGCTATGTTATTTATTTTATGTAGAAAGAATATGTTTCTATTTTATATATGTTATGTAATTCTGTACTACTTAAACAGTTTCTTTTCAGTGCTGTAAATACCCATCTTGACTAACTGGGTTAATAAAAGTGCCACTGACTGTTTACAGTACAGTTGGCATTCAGTTAAATTCCATTGAATATTGCTGAAAAATGAATATCATTATATATATATTTTCACCGAAAAATATATAGGGATACATATCGAATATCGAGTTTAAGCAAAAATATATTGAGATATACTTTTTCGTTTGTATCGCCCAGCCCTACAACTAGTCCAGAGAAAGGTCATAGCACAAATAACTTGGAAGCCTGCGCACTCGTAAGCCGAAGTACCACTGTATAACTCAGCAATGTTGACAGCATTGGTTGGGTCGGTAGACCAGTGCCGTATTTTTCGGACTATGAGGCGCACATAAAATCTTTTTATTTTCTAAAAAAAAATCGACAGTACACTTTATAATCCGTTGCGCCTAATGTACAGAATAATTTTGGTTGTGCTTACCGACCTCAAAGCTATTTTATTTGGTACATGGTGAAATGATAAGTGTGACCAGTGTGTGGCAGTCACACATAAGAGATACGTGTAGACTGCAATATGACTCAAATAAACAAGACCAACATGTTATATGTTCCATTGAAATTATAGAACATTACACACGGTGCTCAAAAATCTATCAAAATGTTTTAGTACGACGTTGGTAAGCAATGAAGCCGCACCGGTTGATGGATTGTAGTGTGCTTCGACATAGTAGTATTATTAAAGTTAAAGTACCGATGATTGTCACACACACTCTTGGTGTGGCAAAATTACTCTACGCATTTGACCCATCAGCCTTAATCACCCCCTGAGAGGTTAGGGGAGGAGTGGGCAGCAGCGGTTCCGCGCCCGGAAATAATTTTTGGTGTCTTAACCATTATGGTGTGTGTATAAGATAAGACATATTATCTGGTGTTTTGTTTCGCAATATTATGCAAAAGCAACTTTTCTTACTTTCTAGTACCTGCTGATCTGTATTTGGGACCTGAATGAGTCCTGAAAATGTGCGCTTATCCGTCTTTGTAGTCTGTGGTACACCATAGTCGATAAGCTTCTTCTTTTCCTCTATCTTCTTGTTATGGGACATTCATTCCAGCTGTGTTATTGCACTAGTGAGCTTCGTTATTTATTTAAGTCAAGTCTGAATGTCATTAAAACAGTTAGCTCCATCTTTTGACACTTCTTCCACTCCTGTCCTTGCACGCTACACCGGTAAAACAACGATGGCGGTGAAAAGACGATGCCGAAGGTGAGCCACGTAAATAAGACCACCCACAAAACGGCACATTCGGAAGCAACTGTCAGAAAGCGGCTTGAAGATGATCTGTAAAACATAATCTATGCAATGTTTTTACCAAAGAACCACCATTACAAATATGAAGACCGTAAGAAAGCATTTTCATTTAAAAAAAAAAAAGTAATATGACTCCTTTAATGCGCCCTATAATCCGGTGCGCATTTTGTATGAGAATAGATCTGACTAGACCCGCTCATCGGCAGTGCACCTTATAATCAGCTGCGCCCTATGGTCCGGAAAATACGCTATTTACTTGGGGAAGGGTGGTGATGAAAATCCTTAATTTACCCCAGGAAATGTCTCATATTTTGAATACTTCCTAAAATTTACGATAGTGTTTTTGAGTGTTTACTCATATGTGGTTTTACCAGCTTAAACTCTAGTTCTACTAAGTAGTAGGCTGGAACTAATACAACATTTTGCTGGACAGTATATTGTCCCATCAAACACTGACGATTTTGCAATTGTGGAGGGGTGTGTGGCCTGCAGACCTGCCGCTGATCGGGGTTTGCAAGGACCGGCTTCGAAAACAGCGACAGGTGAGTGGATGGCCCAGGTGGGCGTGGTTATCTAATCACCTGTCACCTTTATTAGCGACAGCACGGATGAGACGTTGTTGGAGCTGGAGTGGGAGCGAAAGAGAGACATGGACAGAGAAAAATATGTTGCTGGAAAGCAGAACACTCGCACGTTGTGAGGAAAATAAAACAGTGTTGTGACCCTGATCCGGGCTTTTGTGATGTTTGGTAGTCCGAGGAACTCACTGGAGGGCAACCTCCACAAAAATATTATCAGCATTATTTTGAGACTAATTTAGCACTAATGTAATCACAATATCCATCCATACATTTTCTACCGCTTGTCCCTTTTGGGGTCGCTGAAGCCTATCTCAGCTGCATTCGGGCGGATGGCAGCTTTACACCCTGGACAAGTCGGCACTTCATCGCAGGGCCAGTAATCACAATATATATAACAATAGTAATAGTAACCCTTTCAAATGCAATAAAACTGTATATCTTATTAGTATGTTTTTCATTGTAATTGTAAGGTCAAATACTGTTAACTATCCTAAATAAGTAAAATAACATTAAAATAAAATAAACATTCTGTTAGCAAAAAATTCACTTCAAAAAGTATTGTACATCTTAAAGTGCAGTTTTTTTCCCAGTTAGAAAAACTGGGTTGAGTCTTCTGTTTTTTTGGTCTTGTTGTCATCGCTTTCCAACAAATATTTGCTTGTGTAATGGATACTACAAAACACAAAACCAGTAAAGTTGGCACGTTGTGTAATTCGTAAATAAAAACAGAATACAATGATTTGCAAATCCTTTTCAAATTATATTCAATTGGAGACCTCAAAGACAAGATATTTTATGTTCGAACTGAGAAGTTGTTTTTTTTTATATAATCATTAACTTAGAACTTAATGGCAGCAAAAGGGGCATGTTTACCTCTGTGTTACATGGCCTTTCCTTTTAACAACACTCAGTAAACGTTTGGGAACTGAGGAGACCAATTTTTTAAGCTTTTCAGGTGGAATTCTTTCCCATTCTTGCTTGATGTACAGCTTAAGTTGTTCAGGAGCCCGGAGTCTAAGTTGTGGTATTTTAGGCTTCATATTGTGCCACACATTTTTGATGGGAGACAGGTCTGGACTACAGGCAGGCCAGTCTAGTATGCGCACTCTTCTACTCTGAAGCCACACTGTTGTAACACGTGGCTTGGCATTGTCTTGCTGAAATAAGCAGGGGCGTCCATGACAACGTTACTTGGATGGCAACATATGTTGCTCCAAAACCTGTATGTACCTTTCAGCATGAATGGTGCTTTCACAGATGTGTAAGTTACCCATGCCTTGGGCACTAATACACCCCCATACCATCACAGATGCTGGCTTTTAAACTTTGTGCCGATAACCATCCGAATGGTTCTTCTCCTCTTTGGTCCGGAAGACATAACCTCCACAGTTTCCAAAAACAATTTGAAATGTGGACTCTTCAGACCACAGAAAATGTTTCCACTTTACATCAGTCCATCTTAAAAGAGCTCGGGCCCAGCAAAGCCGGCAGCGTTTCTGGGTGTTGTTGATAAATGGCTTTCGCTTTGCATAGTAGAGTTCTAACTTGTACTTACAGATTTTTTTTAGGTGTTCCTAAGCCCATGTGGTGATGATACCCTTTACACACTGATGTTGCTTTTTGATGCAGTACCGCCTGAGGGATAGAAGGTTCGTAATATCATCGCTTACAAGCTGTGATCTAAGTTCCTTGCAATAGCTCATTGAGAAATGTTGTTCTTAAACTGTTGGGCAATTTGCTCATGCATCTGTTCACAAAGAAGTGACCCTTTCCCCATTCTTGTTTGTGAATGACTGAGCATTTCATGGAAGCTGTTTTTATACCCAATCATGGCACCCACCTGTTCTCAATTAGCCTGCACATCTGTGGGATGTTCCAAATAAGTGTTTGATGAGCATTCTTCAACTTTCTCAGTCTTTTTTGCCACTTGTATCAGCTTTTTTGAAACATGCTGCAGGCATCAAATTCCAAATGAGCTAATATTTGCAAAAATTAGCAAAGTTTCCCAGTTGGAAGGTTGAGTATCTTGTCTTTGCAGTCTATTCAATTGAATATAGGTTTAAAATGATTTACAAATCATTGTATTTTGTTTTTTTTTACGATTTACACAATGTGCTAACTTCACTGGTTTTGGGGTTTGTATATAAATAAAAAGACTCAATGAGTAAGTATAGTGCTTGATCGTCCAGTTTGTAGAGTCAAGAGACAGAATGAACGGAAACACATTCAATCAAGATGTGTTTTGAGGCCACACAAACGTGGCACGACGGAGTGACTTCAGACGGTGACTAGACACCTATCTTGCTTCAAAGCAACTTTATGGATTATTGCATTATTTAAAATGTTCACTTATTTGAGTGGACTATTTTGGCCTGTGGATTTCTTGCTATGTGGAAAGTTGATGAAGCACGGCAGTGGCGGTCGTGAGTTAAGTGGCGTTCGCTTCAAACTGACGCTAACTCTTAACAGACTGCTGTTTTACAAATTTTTGTGTGGTGTTCCTTATTTGTCATTATTCTAGGCCAGGGGTCACCAACCTTTTTGAAACCAAGAACTACTTCTTGGGTACTGATTATTGGAAAGGGCTACTAGTTTGATACACACTGAAATAAATTGCCAGAAATAGTCAATTTGCTAAATGTATCTTTAATATATATATATATATATATATATATATATATATATATATATATATATATATATTTATATATATAAGGGTATTTCTGTCCGTCATTCCGCCGTACATTTTTTTTCCTTTTACGGAAGGTTTTTTGTAGAGAATAAATAATGAAAAAAACACTTAATTGAACGGTTTAAAAGAGGAGAAAACAAGGAAAAAATGAAAATTAAATTTTGAAACATAGTTTATCTTTAATTTCCACTCCTTAAAATTCAAAATTCAAAAAAATTATGAGAAAAATTAGCTAATTCGAATCTTTTGGAAACAATTAAAAAAAATATTAATGGAACATCTTTAGTAATTTTTCCTGATTAAGATTAATTTTAGAATTTTGATGACATGTTTTAAATAGGTTAAAATCCAATCTACACTTTGTTATAATATATTAAAAATTGGACCAAGCTATATGTCTAACAAAGACAAATCATCATTTCTTCTAGATTTTCCAGAACAAAAATTTTAAAATAAATTTAAAAGACTTTGAAATAAGATTTAAATTTGATTGTACAGATTTTCCAGAATATTTTTTGGGAATTTTAATCATAAGTTTGAAGAAATATTTCACAAATATTCTTCAAGGAAAAAACAGAAGCTAAAATGGAGAATTAAATTAAAATGTATGAATTATTCTTTACAATAATAATAAAAAAATACTTGAACATTGATTTAAACTGTCAGGAAAGAAGAGGAAGAAATTTGAAAGGAAAAAAGGTATATGTGTTTAAAAATCCTAGAATCATTTTTAAGGTTGTATTTTTTTGTCTAAAATTGTCTTTCTGAAAATTACAAGAAGCAAAGTAAAACAATAAATGAATGTATTTAAACAAGTGAAGACCAAGTCTTTGAAATATGTTCTTGGATTTTCAAATTCTATTTGAGTTTTGTCTCTCTTAGAATTAAAAATGTCGAGCAAAGCGAGACTAGCTTGTTAGTAAATAAATACAATTTAAAAAATAGAGGCAGCTCGCTGGTAAGTGCTGCTATTTGAGCTATTTTTAGAACAGGCCAACGGGCTACTCATCTGGTCCTTACCGTCTACCTGGTGCCCGCGGTCACCGCGTTGGTGACCCCTGTTCTAGGCTGACGTGTTACGTGTAGCAGCAGCAGCAGCTGAACTGAACGTGACAGCTTGTCATAATTAAGATAGCTGTGTCATTTGTCCAAAATCTTCACGGTCCAGGAGGACTGACTCAATTAGGAACCGATACCACAAAATACCGGTACTCGGTGTACATAGCTACTTCTGAGTGATCTTTGAGAAAACTGAATTTCTCATCCACTTATTGAATTGGATTTCATGGTTAAGCTTGTGTGCCTAAAACCGTGGCCAGTGTGTGTGTCATTGTGCTTTTTCACACTGCCAGATCCCAAATGAATGAGAGGAAATCAGCCTCTGTCTAAGCTTAGCCGTTGGCTGAATGATCTCATTCAGGGAAAAAAAAAAAACTTCCGCTTTCCATGTTTGGTGCTGAAGCTTTTGTTTTGACTTGGCTGCTAGCAATCCTTAACTGGTGGCCAAGCTGAGGAAAAACATTGGTCCAAGCAATAAAAGAGGTGGGAGGGTGAATAATGTGTCAGGTGCTCCGAATGAATTAAAGTGAGGGCCGTGGAAATACCTCTGTGTGAGGCCCTAATCAGTTGCGAACAAGAACGAGGGGGGAAAAAAAGCTTTCATTCCTGTAACTAATAATTTGCGGTTTCCCAATGCAGCCAGCCCGCCAGCGCCAAAGGCAGAGACTAATAAACTTGGAGGCTGTGTAGATTTATAAATGATTAATTAAGCAACCTCCCATGGGAGCTCCAGCAGCTATAAGCAAAAAATAATAATTAGCTGGGATGAGGCTTAAGCTAACCGGAAAACATTGTGATCATGTTGGGAAGCACATGGTGGGGGCAGCTCGCTTGACATTGGGCTGACAAAAAGGACCCTCACTGCTCCACCACTTTGGGTGAGAGCGCTGTGTTGATGATGGCAGATAATGAAGAGTTACATAGAGTGTCGCGAGACACACACAGGGGTTTAGTATTGAGTCGTAAGACGAGATGACTGAGAGGGGTTAGGATCGGGGCTGAAATTAGTTCTCGACTGCCTCAAGTACCTCTGCACCCCCCCTACATTATCATCTCTGGTTGCGTGCCCTTCAGGGAGGTCTCCAAAGGCTCACTCCTCTCCTTCTTCTTGTGAATGTCAAGATGCTGAGTTTAAAGTCCTGCAGATTTAAAAGGAAGTGTCAAGTTTATTCTATCCCTAATGAGAGAACTGGCTAATTTCATTCCAAGGATTTGAATGTCACAATACTTTCGGACTTCCTAGCCATTATGTCTTTTGGGACAGAGGCAACGCATATCACTTGGCTTGAGACTATTTGGTGGACATTAACCAGCTAATTAAAGCGAGTATCAAAGGAGCATGAGCTCGAGAATTCCCTTGGCGAGCTAATAAAAAGTAAACCTGGTATAATTTACATCTAGAAAGTATGCGCCTGTTGGTATGTGGGGTGATTCTGTTTTTCAACCACTGTGTCGCGGCACACTATTGTACGGTGAGATTTTTTTGGGTGTGCCGTGGGAAATTATGTAATTTTCCCTACTTAGTCAAAAAAATATTTTTTTTCAAACCAATAATTATAACCCGCAAATAATGTGTAGTTGTTGAGTGCCTGTGCTGTCTAGAGAGCAGATAACCATGTAATACTCTTCCGTATCAGTAGGTGGCAGCAGGTAGCTAAATGCTTTGTAAGCCTACTTTGAGACATGAGAATTAAAAATGCATGGATGGTTATGGTTTGAATTCATATCGAATAATTGAGTCAGGTATTTGATGAGAACGACCTTATATTGTCAATATAGACCAGAGGTCCTTTAACTGTGATCTGATCCGGCTTGCCAGCGTCCAAAATACGGCCCGCGGAAAGTCCCAAGTTGAAAATAATATATTTTATTTTAATTTTTTTAATTATTCTTTTTTAAAAATCTGTCCTTTCTAATCCATTTTCTACCGCTTGTTACGCTTGGTGTCTCTTATCGCTCAGGCAAATCATATTGTCTAAAAACTATATTGCGCATATCATTGCTCATATATATATATATATATATATATATATAAATATATATATATGCCACCCGAACGCCAAACGGTAGGAGGCCATGGGGAAGACCCAGGACACGTTGGGAAGACTGTCTCCCGGCTGGCCTGGGAACGCTTCGGGATCCCCCGGGAAGAGCTAAACAAAGTATATATACATATATATATATATATATATATATATACTTTTTTTTTCTTAACCCAATGTAGCCCCCGAGTCAAAATGTTTGGGGACCCCTGATATAGACTATTGAGTTTCGTTTTCAACATGTTCTGCTGGTGGTGTGCCCCTGGATTTTTTCAATGAAAAAAATGTGCCTTGGCTCAAAAAAGTTTGAAAAACACTAGTTTATATCACTGGTTGCTGTATTTACACTGGACAGTGGCCAAGAAGACATTTATTAAGCAATTATTATTATTATTATCTAGTAACACTCAATTTAGAATAAAACTAGTTAATTTATTCATATGCCCATAAACATGCACACATATTTTCATACATGGCCTTGAGTGTTCTTTTTTTTAACAAACTATAGACCAGTGATATTCTTGTTGCTGTCATTAATGTCTAAATCAATACAAGACCTACATGATAAAATGTCCACATTACATTTCAATGATGGAATATTTACAAATATTTACAATCTTGTTTAACATAACATTAAACATATGATTTACGTATCTAGGTTATGCACTCCAAATATTGCCAACAATTCATGTAAAAAACTTTGCGTAGTGTGAATAAATAATGTAACAGTTCTCATTACTTTCTTGTGCGACAAATACTGTACATGTTTATATTCCATTTCCATGTTTCCCATTTAGAGAGGGGCATGTTCCACGCGTCCCCTGCGGGCGGGGTATGTGCAGGGGCCGGCCATGAAGCAGCCAACAGGTGAGTGGATACCTCAGCTGGAACGAGTTATCTAATAAATGATAAATGGGTTGTACTTGTATAGCGCTTTTCTACCTTCAAGGTACTCAAAGCGCTTTGACACTACTTCCACATTTACCCATTCACACACACATTCACACACTGGTGGAGGGAGCTGCCATGCAAGGTGCTAACCAGCACCCATCAGGAGCAAGGGTGAAGTGTCCTGCTCAGGACACAACGGACGTGACGAGGTTGGTACTAGGTGGGGATTGAACCAGGGACCCTTGGGTTGCGCACGGCCACTCTCCCACTTCGCCACGCCCTCCCCTTTCACCTATTCCCTTTATTAGCAGCGCTGGAGACCATGAAGAGGGACAGACGCATGAGGACGCGGGAGAGACGCACTGAGACGAACAAAGACAGCTGAAAAGCTTGAAAGACGGACAATTGTGTAAAGTAAAAGATTTATTAAATACTGTGTCAAACCTGTATCCTGAGCTGTGTGATACTGTGGTCAGAAGAAGCCGGGCGAGACGCAGGAAACGTCCACAATTGGCGCCCAACTTAAGCGAACCACGACGATGTCCACCACATCACCCCTGGAGGCACTCGGGCAAGTGCTGGCCGAGGTATCGGCAGCAAGCCGGCAACAGACGCAGCTAATCCAGCAGCTGATGGACAGATCCACGGTAGGAGGGGGAGCAGCGACATCCATGCAGCGAATGGGGGAGGCAGAAGACCCCCAAACGGTTTTGGACATCTTTGAGGCCACCGCAACCTCATGCAAATGGCTGGATCCCCTAATGTTTGCGATGCGGGAGGCACCCCAGACCTCTACCGGTTTTGCACCGTTCGAGTTATTATACGGCAGGAAGCCACACGGCGTATTGGACCTAATTAAAGAAAGCTGGGAGGAAGGTTCAAGCCGCAGTAAAAACTAAATACAATTCGTTATGGACCTGCGAGCAAAACTCCACCAGGTGGGGCACTTGTCACGCGAAAATTTGCTCCGCGCCCAGCAACGGCAACAGCGTACGTACAACAAGGGAACCCAGCTGAGAAAATTTTCACCGGGAGAAAAAATACTTGTACTACTCCCAACTTCCAGCTCAAAATTACTAGCAAAGTGGCAAGGACCCTTTGCGGTCACACGGCAGGTAAATGAAGTGGACTACGAGGTTCGTCGCTCGGACCGAGGTGGAGGCTTACAAATTTACCATGTAAACCTACTGAAAGCATGGAGGGAGGCCGAGCCTGTCTCCATGGTGACGGTAGTGAGAGAGGAGGAGGAGTTGGGGCTAGAGATCCCGCACTCTGCTTCTTCTTCTTCTCTTCCCTGTGATGACCAGCTCACATTGGCTCAAAGAGCGGAGGTTGCTGAGTTACAGCAGCGCTATGCAGATGTGTTCTCCTCGCGGCCCGGGCGCACGGATCTCATCCAACATCATATTGAGACCAGCCCGGGGATTACGGTGCGGTCTCGGCCATACAGGCTTCCCGAGCACAAACGCAAAATAGTGTGGGACGAATTAAAACCCATGCTGGAGTTAGGAGTAATAGAAGAATCCCACAGCGCATGGTGCAGCCCTATCGTTCTTGTAGGGAAGAAGGATGGGTCTGTGCGGTTCTGTGTGGATTACCGCAAGGTGAATGAGGTGTCACGTTTTAACGCGTACCCAATGCCTCGGGTCGACGAGCTTCTGGATCGGCTGGGCACTGCTCGTTTTTTCACGACACTGGATTTAACCAAGGGCTACTGGCAGATTCCCTTATCACCAGAGTCCCGGGAAAAATTGGCCTTCTCCACTCCGGAAGGTTTATACCAGTTTGTGACGCTCCCGTTCGGGTTGTTCGGTGCGCCTGCCACCTTCCAGCGCCTCATGGACCGGGTGCTGCGACCCCACGCTGCATACGCGGCTGCCTACTTGGATGATGTTATCATCCAGAGTAGCAGCTGGGAAGATCACCTGGGGCGGGTGGGGGCGGTGCTCGAGTCCTTGAGGTGGGCGGGGATCACCGCCAACCCTGCGATGTGCGCGGTTGGCCGGAGGGAGGTACAGTATCTGGGGTCCCACTTGGGGGGGGGAAGGCTGCAGCCACAGGTTGACAAGACAGCGGCAATTGCAGCCTGTCCACCCCCCAAGACTAAAAAAGAGGTGAGGCAGTTTTTGGGACTGGCGGGCTACTACCGTAGATTTATTCCCCGGTTTGCAGACCTGACCAGCCCACTGACGGACCTCACCCGAAAGGGTGCTCCAGACCTGGTCCAGTGAACGGAGCGGTTCCAGCAGGTGTTTGAGGAAGTAAAGAAAGCACTCTGTGAGGAGCCGGTACTGCGCATGCCAAATTTTAACATTCCTTTCTGTCTGCAGGCGGACGCGTCGGGTCGGGGACTGGGGGCCGTTTTGACTCAGCGGGTGGAGGGCGTCGATCGCCCCATACTGTACATCAGCCAGAAATTGTGGACCGGGAGGCGAGGTACAGTACGGTGGAGAGGGAGTGCCTCGCCATCCGGTGGGCGGTCGGGGCCCTCCGCTACTACATGCTGGGGCGGGCCTTCAGTCTCTGCTCGGATCACAAACCTCTCCAGTGGCTCCACCGTATGAAGGACGCCAATGCGCGGATCACCCGGTGGTATCTCGCATTACAACCGTACAACTTCCGGGTGGTCCACAGGCCGTGAGCGCAGATGGCCGTGGCCGACTTCCTCTCTCGCCCAGCTTTTTTTTTGGGGGGGGGTTAGGGGGAGTGGGCGCGGCCAGACGGGTGCCCGGCCTGTGTCTGGCGGTGGAGGCATGTGGAGAGGGGCGTGTTCCACGCGTGCCCTGCGGGCGGGGTATGTGCCATGAAGCAGCCAACAGGTGAGTGGATACCTCAGCTGGAACGAGTTATCTAATCATCTGTTCCCTTTATTAGCAGCGCTGGAGACCATGAAGAGGGACAGACGCATGAGGACGCGGGAAAAACGCACCGAGACGAACAAAGACAGCTGAAAAGCTTGAAAGACGGACAATTGTGTAAAGTAAAAGATGTATTAAATACTGTGTCAAACCTGTATCCTGAGCTGTGTGATACTGTGGTCAGAAGAAGCCGGGCGAGACGCAGGAAACGTCCACACCCATTAAACAAATACTATTGTTTTAATACAACTGAAGTGTAATCACAGTGCATTATTTAATTTTAGACCCCGCTCAGAGCAAGTGAATACATTACACCCCGCCATACACTTAGCTTTACCCAGCCTTCTTTGCTTAATAAAATGGCAGACCATCTGCTCGACAGTTTTCATAATATACTTTTTTGAATGCACGCTCGGAAATTAGCTAAAAAAAATTACGAAGCTTTAATTAATCGCTTAATCTGAATTGATTCTGAAATAATGTGATTATTTCCCCATATTCAGATTTATTGAAATGCATCCGCATGTGCTACGTTACACTGTGTTCATTTATCACATTGCACAGTGTTTGGAGCGCCCTTAAAAAAAGTGGCCTCAAGCTATATTTTATTCGACGAAATTTACTGTAATATTAGTAGACTAAAAAGTTGAGGAATTTAGTCGACTAAAACTAGACGAAAAAATACATTCATTTAGATGACTAAAATATAAACTAACACCAAAATACTTTTTCGTCAAAAGTCTATGACTAAATCTAAATTGAAAACAGCTGCCAAAATCCATCCATCCGTCCATTTTATACCGCTTGTCCCTTTGGGGTCGCTGGTGCCTATCTCAGCTACAATCGGACGGAAGGCGGGGTAACCACTGGACAAGTCGCCACCTCATCGCAGGGCCAACACAGATAGACGGACAACATTCACACTCACATTCACGCACTAGGGCCAATTTAGTGTTGCCAATCAACCTATCCCCAGGTGCATGTCTTTGGGGGTGGGGGGAAGCCGGAGTACCCGGAGGGAACCCACGCAGTCACGGGGATAACATGCAAACTACACACAGAAAGATCCCGAGCCCGGAATTGAACTCAGGGCTAATATCAGGACCTTCATATTGTGAGGCAGACGCACTAACCCCTCTGCCACCGTGCTGCCCGCTACCAAAATCAAACACTGGTAAATGTCACAGAAAAAGATGAAAAGTGTTTGAAATTAAAAATTAGGCCCACAAAGGCTCTTGAAAAGAGGAATCACAAATGTCTTTAAGCAGTCGTAATTGACTCACTGGAGGGCTAGGCTCTGGTGGCACCAAGGTCCTTCAGAA
Organism: Nerophis ophidion; assembly: GCF_033978795.1. Taxonomy (NCBI): domain Eukaryota; kingdom Metazoa; phylum Chordata; class Actinopteri; order Syngnathiformes; family Syngnathidae; genus Nerophis; species Nerophis ophidion. The sequence continues at coordinate 38,408,961 of NC_084612.1, forward strand.
GTCAATGTTCTCTGAATCTGCAGTCAAGGGTGAATACATGTTTTTAGATTTCATAAATAAATATTTTATTCAACAGTCAATGGTGTGAATGTGGTGGAAGAGAGTCCTTTCATGTGACTCTGGCTGGGTGGGAAAATAGAGGCGACTAAAGGCTACCAGCAGGAGAGCGAGAGGACGTTCTTTTTGAATGATGGCTTAAAAGTGGGACTGTTTTTTTCCCCCCGATTTGATCGCTTTGAGTGTGTCCAGTTTGGAGTGACATATGACAACAATTAGTGGTCCATCTTTGATCTGTCAGGCATGCCTTTATGACACAAGGCAGATTATGCGCCCCAACCTTATAGATTAAATCTGCACACACCAACTGTTATACAGACTAAAAGGAAAAACACAAAACAGTGCCAGAACTATATTGACAAAAATCGTCCAAACTCGACTAGAAAGACAGAGGAGGAAGCAAACTTGTACAAAGGTGGAAAGATTGTGGGCTGCATAGCAACTCTGAAGAACCTTGAACTTTAGTGATATTATGGCCATCTTTTCTGGGAGTCATCAGCATTATGGGCCATTCAAAGAAAGGCCAAGTCAGATCAATTTCATTTACATGGAGCCAATTTGAACACAAGGCATTTTACACACACAAGGAAGGAGGCAAGGAACATGTTACGTACGGTGGCGGAAGGAGAAGACACAATGGCTGGGATTAGTTCGATAGGTTTATTGACTCTGATGAATTGGTGGCATGTGTATGCTTCTCTAAGTGAAAGCTGCAAGATAATGTGTAGAATTAACCAGGTAAAAGTTACCAGAGTTTGTTGTATGTGCGTGTTCGATAAATCCTTCGTCAGACCAAAGGGGCAAGGCGTGGGCAGTCAAGCGGTCGGGGGCTGGAGAGAAGCAACGAGATCCATGTCCAAGCAGGGGTCGAGGATCGAGGGAAGTAGTCCAGAATCCGGAGGGAATTTGAGGCACACAGCTCGATCACGAGAGATAGGGGAAGCACGACTGGAAACACAGAGGACATAAGACACAGGAACAGGGAAGACACAGAGAGAGAGAGAGAGCAAGTACGTGGTAGGGAAGCCAGAGATGGGATGCCCACTGCAAGAGTGAACTACGTTCCAGCGCTGGATCTTCGGGTCAGCTGATCTTTATGCCGCCTGTCTTCATATGAACCTGGTGCGCTGATTGACAATTGCCTGTATCCTTGCAGGCGCATGGCCGCGATGCGTGCAGAGCGAGCAGAGGCGTGTGCCGGCGTGCTTCTAACTCGAAGTGCCGGCAGAGCTTGCGGGATTGTGCATGCGCCGTGACAGAACAACTGCTTTGTGGAAAGAAAACTCAAACATAGGCTGTGCAGGCTATATTCATATATGCAGTAGAGAGGTCAATATTAAGAGGTTTTTTAGGCCATAAGTTAGAGAAACAATGGGGCTACAATATTACGCTAAAAAATACAGATACAGAGTTGTATCATTAAAACAAACATACAAAACAAATATAATGAACAATTGAACACACCCAAAATCTACATTTGGCACCATACAAACACACCTTTTACTTTGTCAGGTACTTTCAATCAGGATGCAATTTCATTAAAGTGGTTTCTTTCAGCAGCAGTTGAGGAGTTAGCATTCATTCTCTGTTACAAGTTCAAAAGGTGGCTGCATTGCATCTGTAACAAACAAAGAAATGTGTGCAAAAACCGTGTGGAAAATGGAAATGTTCACAGCAATGACTTCAGGAGCTAAAAAGACATTTAGGCAATAATTGAAATGCTGCATAAAATTGCCCTTGCAAATAACCGTGAACCATTACATGAATACATTCCGGCTACTTTTCCTACGGAGCCAATACAAACACATACACACACACTGTATGCACAAAGTAGAGGAGACCTTACAAAAACACATTTATCCGCAAAATTAAAAATGGGGATTGATCCATGGAATTAACAGTCAACAATGTTTTTCATTAAGTTGTGACAGAGAGGGATGGGAGGCGTTCCAAGAGAAGACAGAGCGCAGGGGGGAAACAAGAGCAACACGTACTGCGAAAAGGACTGAAGAGAAATGTAAATACTAGATTGCAATAACACGACAGCACACTAATCATATTTACAAACTATATTACATTTTTCTATTGTGTTTGCCTTGCTGAGCATTGGCTACCATGTAATTGTCATTGTAACCAGTGTTGGCTTATGGGGAAATTTAACTGCAGCAATATACAGTAAGGCGACTGGTAGGATTATTATTACTTTATTATAAGCCAGTATATGTTTATTAAAACAATTTGTCATGCAGAACAGTAGTGGAGAATGGAAACATTAAATTGTGCTCCACTGTGGCCGCAGAAATGAGTTACAATAAAATTAATGGCGGGGAGGCCTGGGCTGACACCAGACTGCTTCGTAATAACCCGCGGCTTCGTTTCATTTGCCGATCATTTCCTGTTGGGGCCTCTCCATTAAACATACATGCAGGGAATTATTGAAATAGTCCTGTGACAGCCATTGTAATACGTGTGTGTAAGTGTGTGTGTGTGTGTGTGTGTGTGTGAGAGAGAGAGAGAGAGAGAGAGAGAGAGAGAGAGAGAGAGAGAGAGAGAGAGTTTCTCAGGGAGGTTGCACATAAGCATTCGTAAATTGTGATAACACAGTGTGTTTGTGCTGCACTCAGAGCATGAGACATGAGGACAGAGGAGTACGTCTCAGGTCTGAGGCACAAACGTCATTCCACTGAGTGCTTGGGAGGAGCAACGCTTCTTTGTTGGCTCTCTTTAATTGACTTTGAAGCAAAAGCTACAAGGATACAGCGGAAGTTAGGGCAAGGAGTTAAGTGCATTTATTCTGAACAATATCCTTCATTCCTTATGCAGGTCAATGTTTGGGATAATGTGAAGTCTGGTTACGTGACGTAGTGCGTGTTGTTTTGTTGTTCTTTGATGGCTGACAAAAGGTCAAGGTCTCTGTGACCTCATATCTGTCCTTAAAACACCTGTGGGGAATTATATTATACTTCACAATGCAGTGGCTTTCCATTATTTACAGGTCACCAAGAAGATTTTTGCAAGCAAAACATATACATTTATCAACAGATTATGACAAATATTGCCATAAAATTCATAAAATTATAGTTTTAACATATATATATATATATATATATATATATATATATATATAAAATGTATTTTAGTTTCAGTCATATTTTATTCATCTAAAATAATGTATTTTTATTTTAGTTTTAGTCGACTATTGCAACATTTTAGTCGACAGAAATCACAGTAAATTTCGTCGACTAAAATATAAAGTATAACACATCTTTGAAAATGTCTTGAAACCACTTATTAGGGTTATTGCAGAGCATCTCAAAAACAAAATTCACGATAAGAACTGCTCTCCATGAATATTTCAATAAGTACATCTTAGACTAACTTTACTGTATATTTATTTACTTACTTATTATTTTAGCTGAAATTGAACATTGTTTTCAAATGTTGAAAAATATATGACTAAAGTGGTTATATAAAGAAACTAAATGTGTTCTATATTTTGTATAACATATTGTATAACATATTGTATCGTTGGACGGGTTTCATTAAATGTGTCTACTCAAAGATGTCAAGAAATGCTGACACTTTGTACGATCATTACCAGCTTTAATGATCATGTTAATTTTGAACACACACACACACAAGTGAAAGCAATGCGTAGTTAGTCAACAGCCCCACAGGTCACACTGATGGTGGCCGCATAAACAACACCAACACTGTCACAAACATGCACCCCATTGTGAACCCACACCAAACAAGAACAACAAACACATTTCGGGAGAACATCAGCACCGCAACACTACATAAACACAACAACACAAATACCCAGAACCTTTTGCAACACCAACTCTTCCGGGACGCTACACAGCCCCCACCTAGCTGGGTTTGTTGTCCCCAACAGCCCATGCGTTCATCACAAAGTCCCGTAGGTGCTGAGGTAACCGGCGTCGTCGACGCCCCCTTGTTGGCGGCTGTCTGCTACCACTGTCTGCAGGTAAGTCGGAAGGGGGGGTTATTTCAGCATCCTCATTTCTCCCTGGGGGTATCTCCCTCTCCGGCAGGGTGCTTGAGTCCAAGTGGTCCCGGTGCAGCACCACCAGCCGGTTCCGAGGTGCCAGTCGTATTTGATAGACTATGTCGGACAACCTCTGGAGGACCTTGCATGGTCCATCCAGTGGCAAGTGAGCTTTGGGGAGAGTCCTTTCTTTTTCACCGGTTTGTAGACCCAGAGGTCATATGCTCGCTTCTGTTGGACCCCAGCCTCCATTAGGCTGGTCCGGGCAAACTCGTGGGCCTCCCGCAGCCGCTCCACAAGGTGGTAGTAGTAGTCCAGCCCCTCTCACTTCTGGTTCTGGGGCTGGGCCGAAAACCAAATCAACAGGCGTGCGCAGTTTGTAACCAAACATTAATGATGCAGGGGTGCAGCGTGTTGACTCCTGCACCGCTGTCCTGTAGGCCCAAAGAATGAGTGGGAGGTGTAAGTCCCAGTCTTTCTGCCGCTTGTCAGTGAGAATGGCAAGTTGTGTGGCCGAAGTCCTATTAAAACGCTCCACCAACCCGTCGCTCTGGGGATGCAGCGGTGTGGTGCGAGTCTTTTTCACACCAAGGCGACGACACACTTCCTGGAATACTTGGGACTCGAGGTTCCGTCCCTGGTCGCTGTGCAGCTCCTCTGGACCTCCGACTCGGCAGAACATCTCCGAAACCAATCTCTCTGCAGTTGTCGCAGCGCTCTGGTCGGCTACCGCATACGCTTCTGGCCACTTTGTGAAATAGTCCATGGCCACTAAGATGTAGCGGTTTCCGCTATCAGTGACCGGGAACCGGCCTAGAATGTCCACACCCACTCGTTCCATAGGGGCCCCCACCTGGAACTGCTGTAAGGGAGCATGGGAGCGGCGCGTGGGACCTTTCTTTGCTGTGCATGCATCACAGCGGTGGACATGCATCTCTACGTCACGGCGACAGCCTGGCCAGTAAAAACGCTACTTAGGTCAGAGCAAGGTCTTGGTCATTTCAAAATGGCCGGTCTCTGGGAAGCCATGCAGCACTTCGAGGACCTGAGGCCGCAGCACACGGGGCACCACGAGTTGGAGGGCGGCATGTTGTACTTTCGGGGCTTCCCAGGGACGATACAGCAGGTCGCGAGACAACCGGAGGCTGTTCCACTGGGAGTACAGTGTTTTGGTCTTAGTGTCCAAGTGCACCACTGTGGACCATTCCGGTCGCCGCTGTGCCCCCACCAAGCTGTGAGCTCTCTCAAGCACTGGGTCTTGCCTTTGATGGTCGATCAATTGTTGGGGGGATGAAGCTGTCCAGGCCGACCGTAAAGTTACGTTGCCCGACTGCAGGTACTGACAGGTCTGGCATGCACCGTGCCTCCACCCGCCGGCAGAAACGACACACGTCCTCACATTACCGTCTGGACTATGCGTCAGCGTTGCCATGCAGGCGGCCTGGTCGATGAGAAATCGTGAAGTCATATTCCTGCAAAATTTCGACCCACCTGGCAAGCTGCCCCTCGGGTTCCTTGAAGTTCAGCAACCAGGTGAAGGAGGCGTGATCAGTCCGCAACACAAACCTCTGACCATAAAGGTAGGGATGGAAATGGCGAAGGCCTAGACAATGGCCAACAATTCCCGACGAGTGACGCAGTAGTTCCGCTCTGGCTTGCTCAACCCCCGACTGTAAAAGCTCACCACCTGCTTGCCGTGATTCCCTTCCTGTGACAGCGCAACCCCCACACCGACATCACTGGCATCCGTATTAACCACGAAAGGTCGGCTGGGGTCTGGGTAGGCCAACACTGGGGCTCGGACCAAGGCCTCTCGCAGCTGTGTAACGGCCTCATTGCAGCTGTCAGTCCATTCAAATAACTGTCCCTTGTGTGTGAGCTGGTGCAAGGGGCCAGTGATGGTTGCAAAGTCCTTGAGGAATCTTCGGTAATAGGAGGCCAGTCCTAGGAAACTCCGCAGCTCTTTAACATCACTTGGCGCTGGCCAGTCACGGACAGTAGCAACCTTGGCTAGATCAGTGGCAACACCTTGCCCACTGACGACATGCCCCAGGAATGAAACTTCACGCCGAAGCAAATGGCACTTTTTCGGGTTCAATCGCAGCCCAGCCTGACGAATGGCCTGGAACACATGCTGGAGGTTCTGTAGAGCCCCCCTTAAATCCTGCAGCATGCGCCAGGAGGTTATCCAGGTACACCACGCAGAGGTCACGGGGGATGGATGCCAGCACTCTCTCCATCAACTGCTCAAACGTGGCAGGTGTGTTGCAAAGTCCGAATGGCATCACCTTGAACTGCCAGAGTCCTTGACCTATCGTTAATACTGTCTTTGGTCGAGCTTTGGCAGCCAACTCCACCTGCCAATAGCCGCTGCGGAGATCCAGGGAGCTGAACCAAGAGGAGCCAGTGATGTAGTGCAACGCATCATCTCTGCACGGCAACGGGTAGGAATCCTTGCGGGTTACAGCGACTGTAGTCGACGCAGAACAGCCACAAGCCATCCTTCTTCTTGACCAGAACTGAGGGTGCCTCCCATGGACTGCTGGAGGGCTCGATGACGCCCGCCTGGCGCGTCTACTCAATTTTCTCCTGGGCAGCCACTCGTTTGGCAAAGGGCAGACGGCGTGAGTGTCGTGCATCTCCTGTGTCGATGTCGTGGAGTACAAGACTGGTGTGTGTGCAGTCTTCATCTTTTGATGCAAAAATGTCCTGGAAGGCATTTACTAAGCTTTTCAGTCGCTCCTGCTGAGTGGTATCCAGGCCTTGACTGCTTCGCTCTCACAGTTATGCAATAGCTTGCTGAGTCTCTATAGTAGGCGGCCTATTAGTAGAGGGGTTAGGTTGTGACTTCTCCTGGTCCACCGTGAAGGCCGTAGCAGGGGATGGCTCTGTGGGGGCTGTCACTCTGCAGGCGCCGGGCTCATCAGTCCCCTGTAGGGCAATTGTTTCCTCACCAAGATGAAGCATGGCCCTAGATACATCGACCACGGCTCCCCACATCTCCAACAGGTCAAGTCCAACAATGCAAGGGTCTTGAATGTCAGCCAGCCAGAATGGGTGTCGTCCCTCTTGTTCCGCCACCTTAATGCACACTGTCCCTTGGCCCAGCATGGCGGCCTTGCTTCCTGTGACGGTTGTAATCAGGGTGTTGGTGATAGTCCAGCCTGGTGGAGAGCTGTGATGCAAGTGGGGAAGGACACCCGGCCGGAAAATGGAGATAGTGGACCCCGTGTCAACCAGGGCTCTGCAGACCGTTCCATCAAGCTCACATTCCAGGTATAGCCCCTGGGCCCTGCCCAGGCGGCCCAGGCGCTGTGCGTCACATTCGGATACAGTGAAAGCCATATGGGTGTCAGTTCCCCGACACTGACACCCCTCTCTAGTTTGACGACATCTCAGCGGCAACATCAACGGGGGAAGGGGGTGGACAGTGTCTTGCAATGTGGCCAGGGACACCGCAGCGGTAACAGTTCACTTCGGTCTGCCTCCTCTGGGAGGAGCGTAGCCGTGGCGTTGCAGTCACTTAGTCGGCTCCCTCTCATTCTGTCCCGTCACATTCAGCCTGGCGGACTCTTAAAACATCACACCGGCCATCTGGACACAGGACGTGCTCCACAAGATCAGGCTTCAGTCACTCTCATTCTGTCCCGTCACATTCAGCCTGGTGGACTCTTAAAACATCACACCGGCCATCTGGACACAGGACGTGCTCCACAAGATCAGGCTTCAGTCAATGCGGCAGAGAGAGATTGTTTAGCCAACCGTCTGAGGTGTTCTAGAAGTCGTTCAAGCTGTAGACCACTGACAAAAGCTTGCACGGTGAGCTCTTCCTGTAATACTTCTGGAAACGCTGGGTGGCCCCTTTGGACCAGACGGCGCAGGTCCACAGTATAAGCTCCGAGACTTTCTCCCAAAAGGCGTCGCCGCTTGTACAACTGCTCTCGTGCTTTGTCTGCATGGATTGGTCGCCCGTAACTTCGTTGAAGAGCCTCGCGCAGGGAATGCCAATCAGCCAATTCCTCCTCTTGTAAATCGACCAAACACTGTAGGGCTGGGCCTTCCAGGGACAGCGCCACTTGCCCTGCGGTTGCCACATCAGACCAGCCATTTAAACGTGCTACTAGCTGGACCTGAAGGAAGAAGGATTCAATAGAGCCTTCTCCACTATAGTGAGGAAGCTTTGGTGTGGCGATGTTTGGCCTGTGGTCATCTCGCAGGGAATTTGTGTCCACCATCAACACAGGAGAGGTACTTCTTCGCCTGGTACTCCTTCCCACCTTCCCACAAACGACGCGCTTCCTCCATCCGGTTGAACTTCCACTCTTGTCCCATCAGATTGAACTTAAATAATAATGGGTTGTACTTGTATAGCGCTGTTCTACCATCAAGGTACTCAAAGCGCTTTGACACTACTTCCACATTCACCCATTCACACACACATTCACACACTGATGGAGGGAGCTGCCATGCAAGGCGCTAACCAGCACCCATCAGGAGCAAGAGTGAAGTGTCTTGCTCAAGGACACAACGAACGTGACGGGGTTGGTACTAGGAATACTATTTGATTTCCTATTATGCAGCTCATTTTTATTTGACACTTAAAATGTCTCTGACAATCTTGCACTTTATGTTTTGGAAATGACTTGAATAACTTTAATAAATACACTTTTGGTCAATTGACTTAGTTGTGATTTCCCACTCTGCATGAACGTTTAAAAGTAGCATATATGAATGCAGTATGAAGAAGAATGTTTTAATGTAGACACATAGAATCATCATACTGCTGTGATTATATGCATCAAGTGTTCATTCAAGGCCAAGGCAAAAATATTGTAATATATATATAGTATATCGTAATATCGCAATATTAAAAAAAAAAAAAGGCCATATCGTCCAGCCTTAATATGTACTGTATGTATATATGTATGTTTGTACAGTAAAACATATATAAAAAACAAACTAACATTTGAGAAGAAGCTAGTAAATAATATTACAGTCAAATATTAAAACCACAGAACTATGTGATCTCTCCCGGCCACTTAGAGATAAAAGATCGTTATTAGAATTACAAAAAATATTAACATGAATTAATCTAATGATTAAAAACATTACAAAAGTTACAAAATACAATAATGTTCTATTTTGGATATTTTAATAGGTCCTGAGCAAACTTTAGTGTGTAATAAAACCTATTTTATTTTGTATGAAACTGTGTTAAGTTTATTAAATATTAGAATGGGCTCTTAGGATGATGCAATATATATTATCTATGTATAATAATCTGATTATTCATCTTCATTAGTCACAGATTCTTTGAATGGTTACATTTTTATGCAGGTCAATTACTTAAACAGGAGTATCGTTGCATATTAAGAGTCTTTGGAGATTCCTATCACTTTGAGCTACTTTAAAGGGCTACTGAAACCCACTACTATCGACCAATGATGAAATATTAACATTGCAACACATGCCAATACGGCCTTTTTAGTTTACTAAATTGCAATTTTAAATTTCCCGCGAAGTGCCCTGTTGAAAACGTTGCGGAATGATGACGCATGCTTGTGACGTTATTAGTTGTAGTGGATATTTTATCCCAGCACCACTCACGGCTAAAAGTCGTCCGATTTAATCGCATAATTAAACAGTATTCTGGACTTCTGTATCGCTCAATCTTTTGCAATTTGTTCAATTAATAATGGATACTACAAAGAAGAATGCATTTGGTGGAAAGCGGTGTATTTCGGCCGGCTGTAGCAACACAAACACAGCCGGTGTTTTTGTTGTGAAGCTTTAATATGGAACAGAGCGGTCAAGCGAACATCGTTCCTCTACCACATGTCAACCGGCAGGTTTCGGTGAGAAAATTGTGGTAATAAGTTGGCTCTTACCGTAAACATAAGCGTAGCTTGTGTCGTTCTTCCTGCAGCAGCTGTCAAAGAGGCAGCTGCGACTTTCGTGGCTCCTCCACGCCCCACACCCCTCCGACTTTCAGGTAAGACTTTATAATCTCACTAAAACACTAACTTCCATTCTTCCTCCAAGTAGATGGGCTTCCAGTCCACTAGGGCGACGCAAGTTCCTATCCTTTACTTGGCGATGAGGTAATTGAGCCTCCAATCCACCAGGGCGGCGCTTGTTCCTTTCCTCTTCCTGGTGATGAGGTAGTTGATCTTCATTCGGAAGTGCATTCTCCAGGCATTTGATGAGATCCTCAAGTTTTTCTGAGAAAGCCATTCCACTTCTGACACCAATGTAGTGTTGGACGGGTTTCATTAAATGTCTTTACTCAAAGATGTCAAGAAATGCTGACACGCGGTTCGATCATTACCAGCTTTAATGATCATGTTAATTTTGAACACACACACACAAGTGAAAGCAATGCATACTTAGTCAACAGCCCCACAGGTCACACTGATTGTGGCTGCATAAACAACACCAACACTGTCACAAACATGCACCCCATTGTGAATCCACACCAAACAAAAACAACAAACGCATTTTGGGAGAACATCAGTACCGCAACGCAACATAAACACAACAACACAAATACCCAGAACCTTTTGCAACACCAACTCTTTCGGGACGCTACACAATTGAAAAATAAAACAATTAAAAGTTAGAAAACCCACTATATTGCATGTCTTGTGATTGTTTTATTGATGGGTTTATTTTATAGCTAAACTTGTTTTGTTGCAGTCTAAATATTGGTTTGTATAATAGCAATCAATTATAATTATGAATTACTTCTGGCGTGGGTTGTCCTACTCTGTTAAGCAGTACTTGAACGCACCATTAACAGGGGTTCTCTTTTCCCCTGAGGAAAGACTGATCATCATAATTCTGTGCTTAGAGAGTAAAGCTTGTAGGTTTAATGTGCACAACTGAATATCCTAGTTTCTCAGACACTAATGAGTTTGTATATGTTTAGATTGGAGCATGTTGGTTTGTTTTTTTTAACGAGGAAAGACATATGTCTCTTGTTTTCATGTTAGCATTTAAGCTAGCCAGCCGGCACCAGTCCGTCCGTAAATTTATCTCAGTTTTTCGATCATTTTAATTCTACAGGGTAATGCTAATCGTCAGGAGTTTTGTCGTGATCATTTTTAATACCGTCTACCGTTACATCCCCGCAATACATGTTTCCCAATAAAAAATCCTCACACTGTGTCTTCGTAGTTGTAGTTCTGATTGGGTGATGTACAGCCCGCCCCTCCCTTGCATGCAACTATGATTAGATAGATTCCTAACGTGTCCCACCCACCTAAAGATGAAATTAAATATGATTGGATTTTGTCTCTGTCAGTTATCTTTGTCTAGTTTTTGTCGACTAAATTGTAAATTTTGTCAATGTTTTCGTCAACGTTCATTTGTTATGATACGTTATCGTCCTACTTTAGTCAGGGAAAAATAGGTCGTTGACTATAACCAAGACTAACCTTTTTAGTCAACGAAATCAACACCACTATAGGCGTAGTGATTGTCAAAATGAAGGTTCCCATAAGGCTCTGGGAGCTGGAGAGACTGAGGGCCCAAAATGAATGCCTGTAAGCCAGCTCGGGGCATCACTGGGGACAGGTCACCAGCGATTAGGGACTTTTGTCAGTCTTATAGCTGGGTTTCATATAATGTTACATTCATTCTTCTTCTTCGCGGCTTAATTCACACCATGGTCAGGCAGCTTGAGTGTAGCATTAAAACAAGTGAAATTGTCGTGTTTGAGCAGAAAATGCCGTATTGCTGTTCTGTTCTTGGGTGTTCCAATCGTTCAAATACAGAGATATACTGTAAAAGAGTTTTCATAGAGTCCTGAAATAAGTGGTGCATAAAGGTAAAAAACATCAGGAAAAAACAAAAGTGCATCAAATGGCTCTTAAAATATCACTTTAATCATCTTGTGGAATACAATCGGACCATGCTCGTGTCTGCAGCAATCACTTTGTAAAATAATTGTTTATACCATTTGATTTGTTTGAGAAACTTTCTGTAATGCAATCAAGTTTATTCTCTTTTATATTAGTAAATAGTGTTTGATAGCAGAACTAAAGAAAGGACAATAGATCACATTAGTTTGTGTTCTTTTGTGGTTGTGCAAATAAACTAACGTCATGTTAAGTCGTAGTTATAAATATTTGAATTGTTGGTCCAATCAATATTTTCTCGATTTTCATGACAGAAACCAAAAGCTTAGTTGTTGTTATGCAGGAAAGCCAAGTGCTTTATTCAACACCAATGACCACCGTATAGCGTCTTTGGTGATATTTGTTAGAATCAAGAAAATATCCTGAATAGTATTAATAAAGTTGGTGAATACATCTCTCAACAGCATATACCGAAACATGATATTGCTGGCAAACATTAACGAACAACAGGGACATCTATAGCTAAATAATGACGAAATATGAACTTCAGACAGGCTTCTCGGTGGAAGAGGGGTTAGTGCGTCTGCCTTACAATACAAAGGTCCTGCAGTTCTGGGTTCAATCCCAGGCTCGGGATCTTTCTGTGTGGAGTTTGCATGTTCTCCCCCTGAATGCGTGGGTTCCCTCCGGGTACTCTGACTTCCTTCCACTTCCAAAGACATGCATCTGGGGATAGGTTGATTGGCAACACTAAATTGGCCCTAGTGTGTGAATGTGAGTGTGAGTGTTGTCTTTCTATCTGTGTTGGCCCTGTGATGAGGTGGAGACTTGTCCAGGGTGTACACCGCCTTCCGCCCGATTGTAGCTAAGATAGGCGCCAGCGACCCCGAAAGGGAATAAGCGGTAGAAAATGGATGGATGGATGAACTTCAGACCATAAAAACATCTGCAGATATGAATTGTAGATGAGACTAATATTTTTAACAGGAAATCAACTGCAAACAAACTTTACTACTACTATCCTTTTTGTCATTACCATCACGATCACAGCAGCACGGCACTCGTTATGTCGTCACTTACGATGCACAGAAAAGTCCCAAGTTTGTCTTTCACTGATTGTTTAATTTGTGGAGGCCTCCAGATGGAAAGACATGATGTGCCTCCTATCTATTCTTCTTTAAATACTGTGAGTGTCAAATGAAGTGAGGTAGCAGTAACCTTTTGGTTTGAATCTTAAAAAATATATATTTTTCTTAAGAAAGTAAAAATCCACTCCATCCCTTTATAATTTAAAAAAATATATTTGTTCATGATTGGTCTTATATTTGCCTCTAAATCTTTCAAAATATGCTCAAATCTGCACTGATTCAGGTAAATAAACATTAGCCTAATGGCGCTCTATAACATCGCTTGAAACTCGGAAGTGCCCATATGTGCCGCTGGGTCACGTGATTGCAACCCAGCTATAGGGACTTAATTGAAGTACAGAATCAGTCAATACCGTTTTTTTTCCCTATTTGAACTTGAATTGTTTGACGGAGGAATTGTAAGCATGTTTGTTTTGTAAAGACAACATGACGTCCCTTTAAAATGTATTTTTTCTTTTCCTTGTTTTTGAAATGACACACTGTTCGACGGCGCGTGTGGACGCAGTGGTCACTACTGTATCAATCCAAACTTGGACATTTGCTATAGAGGACAGGGTCAGGGAGAATCTGTATCTCTGTTCTTCTGTAGGTCTTGCATGTAAATAAAAATGAACAGTAAAATATTTAGAAGTCTTGAAGATCTGACACTAAACATCCGATCTTCTCGCAAGTAATAACTTCTCGCCACATAGCGACATAACTATGTTTTCCAAACATGGGTACAGAGCAAACAAGTGTGAAGGGCAGTGCTGAGAAGAACAACAAATGGATAATATTAATTGAATTTAAGATATAATCAAAATCGTTGGTGAGGCAGGTCAAGGATAGCAATGTTTGTCAGCAGACTTGGCACCATATTGAAGCAGAAGCCAGCTTTTTTTTTAAGAGTATATACCAACAGCTGACATGTATCCCTGAAAATATTTAGAAGTTGCTGTTTGACAGCTGGGTAGCACGGTGGAAGAGAGGTTAGTGCGTCTGCCTCACAATACGAAGGTCCTGAGTAGTCCTGGGTTCAATCCCGGGCTAGGGATCTTTCTATGTGGAGTTTGCATGTTCTCCCCGTGACAGCGTGGGTTCCCTCCGGGTACTGCGGCTTCCTCCCACTTCCAAAGACATGCACCTGGGGATAGGTTGATTGGCAACACTAAATTGGCCCTAGTGTGTGAATGTGAGTGTGAATGTTGTCTGTCTATCTGTGTTGGCCCTGCGATGAGGTGGCGACTTGTCCAGGGTGTACCCTGCCTCCCGCCGGATTGTAACTGAGATAGGCACCAGCGCCCCCTGCGACCCCAAAGGGAATAAGCGGTAAAAAATGAAAGGATGGATGGATGTTTGACAGCTAAGCAGCTCTAAAGGACATATTGTAGAAGTCCGCTCTCCTAGGTATAAATGACCAACGTTCAGAGCGGCACTTCTAGTTCAGGCTTATATCTTATGACTAACATAAAACCAACTTCACCGCAGATCACAATAAATTTTAAATTGTCGCATTACTTTATAAAATACTGTCACTGTTTGTTAGTAAAAGTCCCCTGCCCTCCCTGAAGGATTTACACAACTCCCGTTGCCTCAACAGAGCAAAAAACATCACCAAGGACAGCACACACCCTGGCTTCCACCTGTCCGACTTGCTACCATCGGGCAGGCGGTACAGGTGCATCAGAGCCAGAACAAACAGGCTCAAAGACAGCTTCTTTCCCAAAGCTGTCACCATGTTGAACTCTAACTTATAATAATAATAATTCACCCCTATACAATATCCTGCCCTAATGCCCGACTGTGCAATACTACCCTTCGAGTGCAATACGTCCGACACTGATTGTTATTTATTACTTCGGTACTCTTGTCTTGTTCTGTATATTGTACAGTATTTTGTATTTCTATAGTGTTTTACATATTGTACAGGATTACTTATTATTTTTATTGGACAGTAGTCTAGTTATTTCAATTGTTAGTTTTTTCCTTTATTACCTCTTGTGTTATTTATTTCACCCCATATTTGTTCCCACTACCGCACCTTAAGCTGGAGTCTTCAATCTCATTATATGCAACTATAATGACAATAAAGTCCATTCTATTATATTATATTCTACACTGCAATGAGCTGGCGACTTGTCCAGGGTGTACCCCGACTTCCGCCCGATTGTAGCTGAGATAGGCACCAACGCCCCCCTTGATCCCAAAGGGAATAAGCGGTAGGAAATGGATGGATGGATGTTTGTAGTACATTCTCGATTTTTGTACGTTGTATTATTTTCCATCCAAAAGTTTGTTTTTCTTTTTTAAAAAGACATGTAAAAATGGTGGTGTTTTGGGGGTTGCCTAGCACAAATTTAATTGAGTTCAATCAATTTTAATGGCAACGTCGATTTGAGATGTGAGCTCGGTCATGGAATCAATGAGTTCATGAGTCAGGTTAAGTACTGTACTTTACCAGTCCAAAACCATGGTGCTACTGTAAGTTGAATGGAGACCCTAAAGTACCCTACCTAGCTGGTATAGGCTCCAGCTCACCCATGACCTTGAGCAGGATAGGCAGTATAAAATTAATTAATTGCATTCCTTAGAAGAAAGCGGACATTACCACATTCTTGACAATGAATCTTGTCCCATCTCATTTGGGATTTATGTACAGTATCCAGTCCAACAAAATGTGATTTTCATGTGACCTACAGAATGTGGAATAATACTAACATTAATGCTGAGTATGAACAAAATGTCTTGTGCATTATAACGGTCATATTGAGAAAAGTCAAATGGTTTGTGAGCATAATCTAAAATGCAAAAATGCACCGTTATTTTAGCCATGGCTATTTGGACTAAATTGCTTTCAAAAAGTCGCTGTGATCAAATGGACAATTAGTTTTGAAGTGCTTATTCCTCAGCTAGGCTGCCCACACCTCACCAGTTCACTGCACCCCCCACCTCCATACAAAGCCTCGTATAACTACATTAATGCCACTAATTACCATGTCAATCACAAGCAATGCTTATTAATTGCCCCCTAGAAAAAAAGGGCCATTTCAGACAGAAAGGAGTGGCGTTAAAAGCCCACCAAAATGCTCACTGTAGGAATGGCAATGGAGAGAGAGGCATGTTTCAGGTCCACTGCTGGCATTAGTCCGTCTGCTGTCCAGATGTCTCCCACAGGTGACAGCTGCAATAGCCTAACAAGCAAATTAATCACGGGGCTTTTGTGGCGCTTCATTTTGGGCAAACTCATTTCGTTTCATAAAAGACTTCATCTCGTGTGAAAAATGACAAATTGCAGCCACAGAGCGATGTGGACAGCTGAGCGGCCAACTCTCATTTCTGCACCGTGCCTGCGAGGTATTGAAGAACAGAGGCAGGGAGATAGAGCAAAGGGAGAACTGCGCTCGAACCCGCAAGTCAGTAATGAAGCCTAGCATTGCCCTCGCGGGCCTGAGTTCTGAGGAGCCTCACAGGTGGCACGGTCTGATTAAAACCCGGGTTGGTTGTATAAACGAGGCTTTATTCATTGTCTCGAAATTGCAATATGATGGACATTTTGTGAAGTTAGTCTGACATGTGTTTGGTAAGAGGCAATTTATTTGGGTTTAAATCCAAGTCCAGTTCATTTCTTTGTTTAAATGTGGTGATCATGGGCTCAGTTACTATAAGTGGTCCTTCCAATAATTAACATTGTTTTAGTGAATATCTCAATTGTATCACAAGTTCATGGGGAAAGGAGACAACAAAAAACTGTTTGGAAAAATTAAGCAGGGTTTCACACAAGGATATTGGATACTCATTTTGGCACATCTATCATTGACCTGCTATGGCAGCATGTACACTAATAGCTTTTGGTATCACTTTTCATCAATTATTGTTTATCGAAAACATTTTTGCTTTCCCTATTTTCCCAAAGGATACTGTTCTGAATGCTGGATGGTTGGTTCAGCCATGCAGGCTTGTGTACTACAAGTTTGCAGCTTGCACAAATAGAGTAGCTTGATTACATCTATATACAGTATTTCTGCAAACAGGCTTCCTCGGACTGGCCATGGCTATGAGACACTAAGCATTAAAAGTGACGAATCAGAAAGGAGGGGAATTGTTTGACCGTGTATAGCCGTGTTAATTTTGTTGACGAAAAATTTTCGTCATAGTTATTGTCAACAACCTTTTTTTTCTGACTAAAACGAGAAAATAACTAAATAAAAAATAATTTACGTGGACTAAGACGATGACAAGGTGTATTGACATATTCGTCAACGAATAAAAACGAGACGAAAATGTCTGCCAGAGACGAGATCCAATCGGAACTCATTTCGTTAGGAAGAGGCGGGAGGAGTTGGGAATAGAACCATTTAGAGTGACGTGGTAAGGAAGTTACGTAAACGTAGTTTGCGTTTGAGACTGACCCGGGAATGCGCTGCAGAAGACAACATGTCAACGCCGGGGAGGAAGAGGAGAGAGAACATATGGGGAAATGTTATATTTGACGTCAAAGATAACAAGACGCAGTGTAAGAAATGCAGCGCGAGGATTACGGAGAAAAACACAACAAACTTGAAGCAACATTTACAGTCGAATCACCCCGAAATCCACACACAGGTAAGCATTTTCCACAACATACATCTCACTCGATGTTATCCCGTTTATTACACAGCTTACTCGTGAAATACTAAATTTGAGACATGATTTTCATCAAAACACGACTTGTATCGGTGATTTTTCCGCTGATTTGCTTTGATTTTCAGAAATTTAAGGGAAAGTTTACATATTACCCTTTAGTCGACTAAATCTACTGTAGTTTTCGTCGACTATAATCTTATGATATTTCATCGACTAAAACTAAAACAATTTAAATAAAATTCTGACTAAAACTAAATTACATTTTAGTCAAAAGACTATGACTAAAACTAAATCAAATTTTGCTGTCAAAATTAACACTGGTGTATAGGGCTTGAAAGTGTGACGTGGTAACGCAATGCATCTTGGGTCTTACTGCATCAGAATAGCATATTTACGCTGGGTTGAATATTAACCTCCTAATTTTGTGTTTTTTTTGTTTAAAAAGTTCAAAAGATGGGCATCAGTGGTTAGCGACTGGGTTCAATTCCTGGGCTCGCTTTCTGTGTTGAGTTTGCAGGTTCTCCCTATGACTGTGTGGGTTCTCTCCGGGTACTCCGGTTTTCTCCCACCTCCAAAGACATGCACCTTGGGTTAGGTTGATAGGCAACACTAAATTGGCCCTAGTGTGTGAATGTGAGTGTAAATGTTGCCTGTCCATCTATGTTGGCCCTTCGATGAAGTGGCTCCAGCCCCCGGGACTCTGAGAGAGAGACAAGCAGTACTAAATGGATGGATAAAAGTACACAGCATGGCGAAAACGTGGAGCATCGATTCCTGCCACAATGGTTGTCATTATAGCTTCAGAAAAAAATTATATTTTGTGAGATTTGTCTCATTTCATAGCCAGGGAAGTTGAGTGAGTGACCTAATAATGACATAATTAATAGCCTGAATAGCAGTCGTGAGATGATCAAACATCACTTACGCCTGGTCACCTGGTACATGTACATGTTGGTGTGTTCATAGTAGGGCTGGGGAATATGGACGAAAAAGTAAGTCTCGATATATATTTACTTATGTGTTGCAAGGGTAAAACGAGTCTGTGCATACCCAAAATGAGGTCACGTGCATGCAGAATGTGTTTTTTATGTGCAAGGATTTATACATTGTTTTGAAACCACAGTTCTAGCTTAAATACAACAAGGGAGAGGCCCCCTTTTTTGGAGCCTACCCTAGCTGACTTTCGGCGAAAAGACGACTTGACCCGGAACTGGTTGCCACTCAATCAAAAGTTGTGTGTAAAGACAGACAACCACTTACACCGTCACTGTGACGAAAGTGAATTCCCACTGCCTGCATAGAGTTCAGGCACGTTTACCACTACACTACAAGGCAGGACATCCATTCTCTACATAGAAAATAGAATACTGATTTGAACCCTGAAAACCTTCTCGCTGTGATAACACAAACCACTGTTCCACCAAAAGACAAATTGTCGCCGTTCTTTATTTAATGGGACCAACAATGTCTGTTAAGATGAATAGAACCAGCATCTCCTGCTGCAAAATGGAGGTTAAAGGTTTTATGTTATAGAGCATCTAATACGTCCTATATGGATGGATGAGTCATAAAGTTGCCAGGCTCTGACACATACTCCTATTGGTGGAGTTTTTCCTTGGCACTGGGGCTGTGGTTTGGTTTAGTTCTCCAAAACGTATTGTGAGACACAACGTTTTATGACTGTGCAAGAGTCTTACCACGGACTATCACAAAAGTATATTTCAAAAAAAAATATGGAAAACTCACAATGGCCACACTGAAACCTCAAATTAAAGTTTGGGGATTTAGTGCCTCAAAAAGCCATTAATATAAAACGGAGATAAATCCTTGAAAGCTTTCCAACAAAAACTGTAATTATCATTGTCAAGAGAAAAGAAAGGAGCATGTGGAGGCGAGAGGATTACACTCCTTCACAACAGAGGAATGTTCTCTGTTTGTTTCACCTCATTTGTTGAAAGGAATTTTGGAGTGACAGATGTCAGCAACACTTTATATTTTAGCATAATTATCTACTTCATTCTATTCTTCTGCACATATTGTATTCCACCTGCTATTCTTCAATTCTTACTTGACTTGCTCTGATTGTGCAGGCGTTCATTGTTCCCCTCTTCAACGTTTGGCCATAGAAGAACTATTTTACTTAATGGATTAACAAAAACATTTTGCACTTACATTAAAGTCATAGGCAAAAAGTTTTCATTTTGTGAAAGTCTTTCAAACTTTCTCAATGACTAATACCTTTCCTATTCACTGCCTATTGGTGACATTTTGAACCGAATCTTATGAATAGATGCTTATAACTGTAAAACTGTCTGTTACCAAAGTTTTCACGCGCTCCATTTTAACATCCTTGCAAAGGAATCATTTAATGGATTTTTTTCCCCTCAGCCTAGCATTGAGGTACAACATAAGACAATTTAATTACAATTTTAAGAAAATACATTCTAAAAAATAAAGACTCATCTGAGATATTACAATTATATTCTGAAGTGAGTGCATCTGGGGCTTCACGGTGGATGAGGGGTTAGTGCATGTGCATCACAATACAAAGGTCCTGAGTAGTCCTGGGTTCAATCCCAGGCTCGGGATCTTTCTGTGTGGAGTTTGCATGTTCTCCCCCTGAATGCGTGGGTTCCCTCTGGATACTCCGGCTTCCTCCCACTTCCAAAGACATGCACCTGGGGATAGGTTGATTGGCAACACTAAAATTGGCCCTAGTGTGTGAATGTGAGTGTGAATGTTGTCTGTCTATCTGTGTTGGCCCTGTGATGAGGTGGCGACTTGTCCAGTGTGTACCCAGCCTTCTGCCCGATTGTAGATGAAATAGGCACCAGCGCTCCCCGCGACCCCAAAGGGAATAAGCGGTAGTAAATGATTAGGTGGCGACTTGTCCAGTGTGTACCCCACCTTCTGCCCGATTGTAGATGAAATAGGCACCAGCGCCCCCCACGACCCCAAAGGGAATAAGCGGTAGTAAATGGATGGATGGATAGAGTGCATCTGTTCAATTATTTGGGAATCATTTAAAATTAGCTTCTACAAAGCTACATGGAGTTACGTGGCGACCAATGGGAGCCAAATCCTCATGAGAGGGTGCATGGTTATAGTAATAATGAATTTGTTTCAGACATGTTTTGGGGCAAAACTAAACAAATGGAGAGACTTACTAAAAGTATATTATCATGCAATCATTCGCGGATCATGAATATACAAAGAGTGAGAGAAGCCATTACACTTTTTTAGTGAACCATATCCTTTTTCCACCTAAGACGATCTCCTGCTGGCCCCACTATGGACTAGGGATGATGTATGAAAACCAGTTCTCTCGATGCTGAGATAAGAAAAGAACCGATTCCTTGGGCTCGAATCCCTTTTTGAGAACAAGTTCCCGTTATCGAAGCCACTATACCATATTTTCGCGACCATCAGGTGCACTGTATTAAAAGGCGCCGTGTCAGTTACGGGTGCTATTTCTGTATTTAACGCATAGATAAGGTGCAGCGTATTGTTGGGCGCAGGCATGGTTAAACATACGCTAGCTTAAAACATACGCTAGCATGCAAGGCCGCTGTTTTCAAAAAGCATCAGGAGCAAAGCTGAGTTTGGTTGTTCTTTGTTGAAGTATTTATCAATGTACTCATATTATTTTTTGATCAATCCTCATCCACAAATCCATCAAAGTCCTGAAATGAACAGCTGGGCAAGTTCTCCATCAAACACGCCAGATACCGTCTCTTCATTTTCAAAGTCAGTCTCGTTACCGTGGGGCTCCTCGGAAAAGATGCCGGCTTTTGCGAAAGCTCGAACAACAGTGCAAGCAGACACGTTAGCTCAAGCATCCACAATCCATTCACAAATTGTGGCGTAACTTGCCTGACGCTGCCTCACGGTTTTCGCAAAGCTGTGTTCTTCTGTCATCCATCGCTCCCATGACGCTCACAACTTCAGTTTGAACGTCCTGTTTACACCCATGTCCAGTGGTTGGAGTTCCTTCGTCATGTCTTAATGATGACTCCAGGTGGAAACTTTTCTTTCGGCAGCTTCTTCCCCTTGAAAATCAACATAGGTGGCAGTTTCTGTCCATTAGCATAGCAAGCTAGCACAACAGTAAAAACCAACTTCTTTTGCCCCGTTGTCCGTATCGATTCGGTACCGTGCTGGTCCCCTTCTTTTTCACAGTGTGCTTCACCGGGATGTCGAAAGTGAGCGGCACTTCGTCCATGTTGGTGATGTGTTTGTCTGCACATAGCAGCACTACATACATGCTCACTGGGAGCATGCCTTTAGCGTCCTCTCTGACCTGAAACCTTCACCCTTCAACGTCCGCGTGCTGTCCTCAGTCCTGTCCGCCTTTCCTCCATATAAACAGCATGCCGGCCCAGTCACAAAACATCTACGGCTTTTTGAAACTCACACAACAACCTATCTGGATTTTGACAAGAGATTCGATAAGGAATCGGTTCGATAAGAGTATTCAATAATGGCATCGATATTGATAATCGATAATTTCTTTACGAACATCATCTCATCCCTACTATGGACTGGACTCTCACACTATCATCTAGATCCACTCGACGTCCACTGCACCGGTCGCCCCTCCAAGGTTTCTCATTGTAATCCCATTGGGTTGAGTTTTTTCTTGCCCTGATGTGGGATCTGAGCCGAGGATGTCGTTGTGGCTTGTGCAGGCCTTTGAGACACTCATGATTTAGGGCTATTTAAATGAACTTTTATTGATTGATTGATTCTAGGTTATGGTAATACAAGATAAACCACAACTGTTATTATTGTATATATTTGTACACACCCAGCAGTATCAAGTCCACCGGCATTCTTCACAATAAGATTTCTACGTTTAACATCCTGTCTGACTAACAAAATAAGCCTTCCAGAAGAGTAACTTACATACTTACTGCTATTATTTTGCACTTAAAAAAACAATACTAAAGTGTAATTTGCAATGATGAAATGTTGCAATACAAGTACACTTTCACTTGAGATTCCTTTCTTATTTGAATGTGGCACTTTTGAGATTTTGGAGGAAGTTTACTCTGCCCATAGTTTATGGTGAAGAGAAAAACAAGGTACATTTGTATTTTTTAACAAATTTGAAACATTCTCAATATTCAAGTGCAGATTTAATCAAATCGAATGGCCATTATCCCCAGCCCAAGTGGTTACATTTGCACCATTCAACAAATCAGAAAAGGAGTTTGAATAAGAACAACTTAATCCAACCCCTTCCTCTGTATTTTATGATCATTTATTTACACTATACATTTTACATGTTAATAGGTGCCATGTGTAATAATTTGGTCAGAAATAGTACTGTATTCATGGTCAAAATTATGTAGTCCCCTCTCACTCTCAATGACTGAGGGTGTCAGATAGCAGCCAAATCCGAATCTTACTCCAAGGAACTTCAATTGGCAATTGACGAGTCCTAAAATGTAGGTTTGTCTTGTTTATGCTTATTGCAAGTGTGCAGAAATATTGGGAAATAATTACAAAAGCACACTTCTTTTACTAACGGTGTTACCAAAAAAGATCAGTTATGATAATACATAACGTTGGCTATAGAGAACACTAAAACCCTTTATTTATTGAATCAAACATATTGAAATTCAATTATTTAGTGCATTTGCAAAATATGTTGCACAAAGCAAACTATACCACGCTACTTTCTTCTCAACAAAGGAGTACAAATACAACTTTTGATATAAATCTAATTTAAAACACCTGTATGAATGTACAACACCTAAAACCTTTAGCATATCAGTGTGTGGAATTCAATTATGGAATGAATTAAGCAGTGACGTCAAACAATGTACTAATATGATCCAATTTAAGAAACTGTTCGAACACAAACTGTTCACAAAGTACAAATAAGAATCTCGATAAACATCATGAACTCTATTTACCAAAAATAGACAGTCATATTCGTCTCATAAGTGAACCATAAATTACATAACTATTTATGTTAATGATAACTTTAATTATTGTTTATTTATGTATTAATTATTTACTTACTCGTTGTATATTCAATTATTTATTTACTCATGTTTATTCACTGTTGTGTTACACATAGTTAAAAATGCCATGATACGAAAAGGGGTGGGATTGAATAAGATATGGCTTCTTCTTACAGAACTCCTTTTCAGACATGCTGTAATGAAACATCTGCAAATATGTGATGCATTACATTGTAATTGCATGCATGTTCAAAATAAACTGACACCAACCAACCAACCAACCAACCAACCAATCAAGGTCACAAGTAAAATAAAGCCAGACTATTCCAGCTGACTTTGGGCAAGAAGCGGGGCACACCCAATCTGGTCGCCATTCAATCGCAGGACATATATAAACACACAACCATTCACACTCGCATTCATAACTATGGACAATATAGAATCTCCTATTAACCTAACATACATATTTTTGGTAGGTGGGAGGAAGCCCAAACACACTCCACGCAGAGATGTTTAATCAGAGATGTGAACCCTGATCTCCTGTCTGTGGGCCCTACATACTACAGGCCGGTGGCTCTAATCTCCCATATCATGAAGACCATGGAGAGGTTGGTCCTGGAACAACTCCACCCTACAGTCAAGCCCCATTTGGACCTACTTCAATTCGCCTACCAGCCACGACTGGGAGTGGAGGACGCTGTCATCTACCTGCTGAACCGAGCCCACGCCCACCTGGACAAGCCTGCGAGCAGTGTGAGGGTCATGTTTTTTTGACTTCTCCAGTGCTTTCGATACCATACAGGCTGTGCTACTGGGTGTGAAGTTGGAGACGATGCAGGTGGAGGCCCCCTTGGTGTCCTGGGTCGTAGATTACCTGACTGACAGACCACAGCACGTGCGACTGCAGGACTGTGTGTCTGACAGGCTGGTCAGCAACACCGGTGCCCCGCAGGGCACAGTCCTCTCCCCCTTCCTCTTCACCATCTACACCACCGATTTCCACTGTCAGTCAGAGTCCTGCCACCTTCAGAGGTTTTCTGATGACTCTACGATAGTGGGGTGTATTGAGGATGGTGATGATGAGGAATACAGGTGGTGGAGGACTTTGTCACATGGTGTGGAAAGAACCACCTCCAGTTTATCGTGATGAAGAGCTAGTTGTGAACCTGGAAAGGAGGAAGAGTACTTTGGCGACCCCTGTTTCCATCAGAGGGGTGGATGTGGACATGGTTGAGGATTATAAATACCTCGGTGTGTACATCCACAACAAGCTGAATGGGTCAAAACACGCCGAGGCCCTCTACAAGAAGGGACAGAGCCGCCTCTACTTCCTCAGGGGGCTAGGATCCTTCAACATCTGTACAAAGATGTTGAAGATGTTCTACGAGTCGGTGGTGGCGGGCGCCTTCTTGTACGCCGTGGCCTGCTGGGGGCTGAGAGCGAATGACGCAAACAGACTGGACAAGCTGGTAGAAAAGGCCAGTAACGTGGTGGGAGTGGAGCTAGACTCTCTGGCGGTGGTGTCAGAGAGAAGAAGTCTAGCAAAACTCCTAGCCATTATGGACAACACCTCCCACCCACTACACTCGGACCTTGCGGAGAGAATGAGCACGTTCAGTGGAAGGCTCAGACTCCCAAAATGCAAAACGGAACGACACAGGAGGTCCTTCATACCGACAGCCATCAGACTGTATAATGCATATGTTCCTGCTTGACTGTACTTAAATGTGGAATATATGTAGAATATATGTATATTATTCATATATCATATATGTTATATATTATTTGGCGCAGTGGAAGAGTGGCCGTACGCAACCCGAGGGTCTCTGGTTCAATACCCACCTAGTACCAACCTTGTCACGTCCGTTGTGTCCTGAGCAAGACACTTCACCTTTGCTCCTGATGGGTGCTGGTTAGCGCCTTGCATGGCAGCTCCCTCCATCAGTGTGTGAATGTGTGTGTGAATGGGTAAATGTGGTAGTAGTGTCCAAGCACTTTGAGTACCTTGCAGGTAGAAAAGCGCAATACAAGTACAACCCATTTATCATTTATTAATTTTTTTGTCTATTGTGAGCAAACTGTGGTGCTGAATTTCCCCCAGGGATCAATAAAGTACTTTCTATTCTATTCTATACTAACCACAAGGCCACCGTGCTGTTCTTTTTAAAATGTATTTCTAACATTGCTTTTTCTTTTCATTTGCTATTCTTTTGACGTCCTTATGAAACAGTTATCAAACAATAATTTATTTATATAGCCCTAAATCACAATGTGTCTCAAAGGGCTGCACAAGCCACAACAACATCCTCGTCTCAGATCTCACATCAGGGCAAGAAAAAACGCAACCCAATGGGACAATGAGAAACCTTGAAGGGGACCGCAGATGGGATTTAAATGTTTCTACTGAGGTAGCACCTCAAACTGTTATCGGGAGGGCATCTCAGAGTACTAGAGCCCAAATACAAAACGCTTTATAGTCCGCAGACTTTCTTTGGGCTCTCTGAATCACTAATAAGCCGGAGTTCTTTGAATGCAGAGTTCTTGCCCGGACCTATGGTACAATATAATCAGCAAGATAGGATGGAGCTAGACCGTGTAGTATTTTATACGTAAGTAGTAAAACCTTAAAGCCATATCTGAAGTGCACAGGAAGCCAGTGCAGGTGAGCCAGTATATGTAAAATATGATCAAACTTTATTTTTCTTGTCCAAAGTCTAGCAGCCGCATTTTGTACCAAGTGTAATCTTTTATGCTAGACACAGGTAGGCCCGAAATAACACGTTACAGTAATCGAGACGAGACGTAACTAACGCATGAATAATGATCTCAGCGTCGCTATTGGACAAAATGGAACAAATTTTAGCGATATTACGGAGATGAAAGAAGGCTGTTTTAGTAACGCTCTTATTGTGTGACTCAGACGAGAGAGTTGGGTCGAAGATAATACCCAGATTCTTTACAGAGTCCCCTTGTGTAATTGTTTGTTACATTGTTACATTGACTGTAAACAAGAGAAGTGAACAAACTATCAGTAGTTGTACTGAGACATATACAAGGGCTAAGATTAGGAATAAATAAACTCTGCTTCTTCCCACCCCTTTTCTGGGAAATTGAATGGCGCAAGTTTAACATGACATTCTTTAATGCAACTTGTTCAGCTAGTTTGAAACAAATACACCATGACCACAAGAGTGTACTTTGAGGGACCTGGGAAATAAAGAGATGTTGTCTAAGGCAACCATCATCTCTGAAGTGATGGCCATGATTGTGAGTCGTAGTGTGTATCACCCTTGAGACTTTTGATGCCCTGAAGATGTAAGGCCTGCCCACTGGTGGAGATAGGACCAACCTCTGGGCATTGAGCTTGCTCCGGCTGGCAGATATGCTCTTATCGAGGCAGGCAGCGCCACTGCAACCCCAAAATAGATAAAGGGACCTTACAATGTGTTGAAGTTGAATTATAGGCAAACATGATTGCTGTTGATGACCAAATGACATAAAATGTTGGCCAGAATCTAAAATGAGATAACATCTGGAACGCTGCTTTAATTTCATTTACAAAATTGCTTGGATTGATTAATCATATGTGCATTCATGCTTCCTTGCTGATGAGTCGACAGCAGACGCCAATTGGTTTGTGCAAGTGTCGCGGCAATGCATTGGGGATCAATCTTCCCTTATTGAGAGGTAAGTGCGCTTGCCACTGGGCTAAAAGCCACAACTGCTAACATAGCGGCTAGCAAACTATTTGAAGTGATCAAGGAGTGTGGCTTACCAACTGTGGAGGTCTTGCACCTCCGGATTTTTCGGACCACCCAATACAGACATGACAGTTTTGACTTTGTTTATTTTTCAATTACTCTCTTGTGCTTTTCAGCAATTGTCTGTCGCAGTCTTGTTCTCGCTCGTGCTCATGCTCCCCCATCCAACTCCTTCTCCTTCCCGGCTGCTGCCTTTAACAGAGCGACAGGTGATTAGATAAACACACCCAGCTGGGCCATCTACGCACCTGTCGCTGATCTCGAAGCCTGTCCTGGCACACCCCGCTTTGCTGCAGGTCTGCAGGCCACGCCCCCCCCCACACTAACGTATACCTGGCATAGCCTCACAGCTGGCCCCCGTTAGACAAAGTAGCCCAGGCTTCACCCCAATAGCAATAATATCATTTCCCTTAAGAAAGGTGAAATTATGAACAATTCATCAAAAGGACAGGCGGTAGGAAATGGATGGACTGATGGAAAAAAGTCATTAAAACCCTCCAACGATTTCATTTGGATTGAAGCTAGCAAATGTAGTTTAATGAGGTGCATTAAAACAGTTGACAAATTATATCTCAAGTAAAACATATTGAGTTACAATAAATGTGTGTATATGTGTCAAACCTTGCTAAAAAGGTCAGTGAAAATAAATAAAGAAGAAAAGAGACAAGCACAGCTTGCGTTGTATTTTAGGAGCTGCTGTAAAAGCTTTGCGCGATAGACTTAACAATGAGCCAATTAGATTCGATGGATTTCTCTGTTAACCAATCAGCAAACTCGGTAACTCATTGTACGTTCCATTTGTACTGATAAGTTTGAATTTTTGTGAATTTTAACTGGATCGACCCCCGTGGCCGCATTTCCTACTCAGAAAGTCGGAGTCTTAGCACCCTTGAGCTGGCTTCAAAAATGGCTACTTTGAGTGTAAACAAATAAATAATCTGCTGTAGTACCCATTATTAGAACCCCTGCTTATTTTTGTCATATACTGTACGATATGTTGTTGGACGTTTATATAAGGTTATGTTACTGTTGTGTAAATTACATTTTTTACTTTGTTTCATACATTCTATATCGCTATCAATAGCGTCTTTATGTTTCCTCTTCATCTACCTTGTTTGAAGGTAGCAAAAGGAGCACATATTTGTCCGGAAGTGAATGTGGCCATCTTGGTTTCTGACCTCATAACTGGAACGCTCACAACTTGGCTGTAACGTCCTTCTTAGCTCAGACTTTCAACTTCCGAGGTTAATGGAACACACCATAAGAGACAAGCGCACGCCACGTTTTGCTGTCACTTTCTGTTGCAATGCCAATATAACAGACGTCAGCCATGCCGATCGATAAGGAAAAAGTGTAATCCATTCCAATCACTTGCAAGAGACAAAAATGGTCCTGTGTTTACCAATTTTAGATGTTTTCTGATTTGATGATCACTATATTTGATGTACAGCGTGAATGCTACACATATTCCACCAAGCTGGCGAGGTAAAACTAGGGATGGGAACAGGTTGCAATGTAAACAGTAGTACCAAGACCGAGCGCGTCGTTTTGGTACTGAGTGCTGACTATTCCACCTGCAATGAGTACTTGGCAGTGATATTGTACAATTAACGACTTGTAAATAATGTAGCGTCCTGACAAAAGCATACAGTCTGCTAGTCTTCATAAACTTACCTTAACACACCAACAGCAGCTTTCATAAGATCGTTAGGCAGTAACCATAACAACGACACAACACTCTCATTATGCACCAGTGGCCATTATTGCGAGTGAGGTTGCTGTCACAAATATCAATATTACCACATACGTGTAGCTTTTTGCACATTCTCTATGTGCTGTATAGCTGCAATAATTATGGCAGTTTGTTGTATATTTTATTCCTTATTTTTTAATCCATTACAGTACTTAGTTATCATTTAATGTACACAACTGATGTATTTAAATTACTAGCCTTTAAGGTTTTTTTTTGTTTGTTTTTTTTTTTTTACAAAAAATTGCAGGTTTTCCATATTAAAAGACTGTTTTTCAAGTACTGATTTGATACAAGTATGAGTTAAAATGTAATCGATGAAACGCCATAAAACTACATTGATACAACTGTCAATGTAAACACTGTGTAGCAGATGATAATCATGTTTTATTTTGTACTATTCACTAATGTATTTTATTTCATGTTGTAGTGCTACAAGAGATAAATATTTAGTGCAGTCACTTATTGTTAAATGTGCGAGTACTAATGTCATACCACACAGAGCCTTAATAATGCCTTTAAATCATTATCATTAACTGCAATTCATGCAATTTTGACTATACCATATAACACTGTAATATTGTGTTTTTAAAATGTATGATTGTTAATGTAGCATTTTTAAAAGGTGATTTACAACAAATATTAAGTTCTTGAAAATGGTTATGTATGAATGGAAAAATATATTTTTGTGTAGGCATTAATGGTTTTCAACTGTAAGTGAACACCCAAATGACCTTTTATGCAAAACCAACTTTTCTTCCTTATCCCTGTTTTTGTGAATTTGGGATCTGCATAATTTCTGAACACGTAAAATAATAAAATAGAAATATAGAGGCATTGCTGAGATATTTATAAATCTAGTTTGCCTTCCTTCATATTTCCTCCAAAGGAGCCTTTTGGACTTTGCCAAGTATGAGGTTTTTCAGCAAATATCTCTGTATAAGGTAGTAATTTACCCGAAGAGTTGTGCACGAGTCCACAATCGTATCAATCAATCAATGTTTATTTATATAGCCCTAAATCACAAATGTCTCAAAGGACTGTACAAACCACTACTACTACGACATCCTCGGAAGAACCCACAAAAGAGCAAGGAAAACTCACACCCAGTGGGACGCTAGTGACAATGATGACTATGAGAAACCTTGGAGAGGACCTCCAACCCCCCCTAAGGGAACGAAAGCAATGGATGTCGAGCGGGTCCAACATGATACCGTGAAAGTTCAATCCATAGTGGCTCCAACACAGCCGCAAGAGTTCAGTTCAAAGCGGATCCAAGACAGCAGCGAGAGTCCCGTCCACAGGAAACCATCCCAAGCGGAGTCGGATCACCATCGTGGTCAATAAGTTGCTTATATTACTCTATCCTGCTATCTTTATCCCATCCTGCTCCGGCCCGGCTGCACCAAATGATAATGTAAATACATTTATTAAAGTCAAAAACAAATAAGGCAACAAGAGAAGTATCACACCCTTTTCTTATGTAAAGTAAATGTGTACAGCCAATATGGGCACCTACATCAACTATATGAATTGCCTGAGAAGCTAGACAGGACAAAAAAGAATATAAATCTCTTTCCTTTTGTTGTGGGGCAGACTAGCTCATACTTGCTCTAGCAATCTCCTCTGTTGCTATTTATAATAAAAGGTACTGTATAATTCTCACTTATATCTGTCTGTACACTAGTTATGCAAGCACCGAAAACTACAATATGGCTTACGGGGAAAAGCCACAGTCAAAGTGGAGGCACATAAATAAGACCACAAAACAGCGCATCCTGAAGAGATAGTCATAAAGAGGATTGATGATGGTCTGTAAAATATAATCTATCCAAAATTGTGACTAAAGAACCACCATCACATGTTATGTAGATGCACAAGTGTTTTAAATGTAGAAAAAAAGTATGTTAAAAACAATAAATTACTTTATACACCCACTTAGTTTGTTAAAGTGTATATCTTTATAACATTGCAATTCATCTAAATGTAAAACAAGTTGAGGGCTTTTCTTAGTATTTTAGGTAAGATTAAACATATTGATTAGATTAATTACACATTATGAAAAATAAATCACTTATTTTGACAGCACTCTTTCTAATATAATATGACAGAATGGTTACAGCAACTTCCTTTTAGTGTAAGTTAAGTTTTTAGAAAAGCTCTAAAATGAAAACCTTGTGTCATAATAGTCATCTTAAGAGACGCTTGTCTTATGCAGCGCCTGTCATTGCGTTAAAGTTAAAATCCTCTGTGGTTTTTGCTTTTGGCTAACAAGACACAACACTTTTTTCTGTGTGTGTGTGCGTGTGTGTGTGTGCACGCACCAGTGCTTACGACAAAGAATGGGAACTGGACTGCCGCAGACTTGAAGATATTGGAATTTACAACACACACACTCACGACATTCACACACGCATTCTCGGACCTCCCCCTTCCCTTGAGGGTCTAGAAGCTAATTAGCTGCTAAAGCATTTATTTATCACAGATAAACTGTCAAACAATCTCACTGGCATGTCCCCAATGGAAATACAAAGTACTCATTAGTTTGTTCAATTAAGCTTTCTTTCCCCTTCTCCCCACTTCACCGCAGGAGAACAGACTTTTTTGTAAAGTGTGAAAAGTTCAGATGCAGGGGAGTCATTAGGCCTATTTTAGGGGGGCTCAAGCCCCCCTAAAATATTTTTAAGCCCCCCTAAATAATTTGGTGTTGTATTTTATTTTATTTGTATTTATTTTCTTTTTTTTTACAAATACTTGCCGAAATACTCATTTTAAAGTGGCCCGAATAAGAGTTTAAAAAAAATTATTATATAACCTATCATTATTCTCTTAGTTTCCCCTCAATTCATAGCGTAAGGTACAGAGCCCCTTTCATGCGTCGATATCCAATCCATTCCACTTGTTCACGTCATTTCCTGTTTGGAGTTCGCGCGCTTCTGACTGTCTAGTTTAATGATCACTTTGTGCAAAACCAGCACATCTTCTTTGCTTTTTTGTACTTTTTTGTCTTCACTGTGTCACTGTGCCATGACACTCTGCTCTCTGTGTTGATTGGTTCTGCGGGCTAGCACACCAAAGCCGGCTAGCATTAGCAGCCTGAGATTCACAGGTGTGGATTCTTCTGCTGCTGAATGCTTTGGCATCTAGAGCATCAGAATGCCTCCACCAGAGAAAAGATTCAACAAACCTGGCTAACGAAGTGTAAGATCTTCATCCAACTAAATGGGATGCCGGAGGAAGCAAAAGTCTTGGCGGTGAGAAAAATAGAAGATTTTGATAAGTATTGAGATTGATGCAGTACTTGGTATCAATGTAGCTTGGTGACTTTTAAATCATCTCAATGCGACCCACACCAAGAACACACACCACACCAAGTATTGGTATGGACATGCTACAGAAAATGCTATAAAATCAACAAAAAGAACTGGAAATGTGTGAGTATCAAGAGCACGCCACAACAGAGTCTGATATGGAGATAGACCCTGATAAGAATTGTTTTCCCTGCAATTGTAAAAATCTGTAATTATTTTACCTGTGAAAAATATGAAAACAGTGTAAAATCAGAAGACGGTCTGTCAATAATACATTTCAATAGTCCAAGCATGCACACTTAACTTTGAGGCTATCAAAGATTACTTGAAATAATTTAGTCATCCATTTAGCATTATTGTGATTACTGGTAAAAGTATTGATTTTAGTCTGAATAACTACGAATTAAGATACATAAACAGAAAAAATAAAATAGGGGGGTCGCAATGTACATTCATAAATCTGTTACATTTAAAGTTTTAACAAACATGACCATAGCAGTCGATGGATTATTTGAATGTTTAACAGTGGAAATCCTAAATGACAAAAAGACAAATATCTTCATGAGTTGTGTATACTGGGCACCTGGTTCAAGCATAGAAACTTTCATTGAATGGATGGGTAAAATATTTTCCTCTGTGAACCATAAAACCACATTTATCTGTGGTGATTTTAACATTGATTTGTTAAAGTCAACCAAGCAAAAACATGTTGATGACTTCATTTACACAATGCACAGCTTGTCTCTATATCCAACCATAACCAAAGCAAGCAGAATAACAACACATAGTGTCACAATCATCCACAACATTTTTACTAACATTTTGGGAAATCAAATCACCAGTGACCTATTTATATGTGATATCACTGACCATTTACCTGTTTTTACTTTGTATGACTGTCATCTCAAGAAAAACCAGACACTATGGCGAACATCTTTAAACGAATAACAACTGAGGAAACAATCTGTGCCCTAAACAATAGTTTAGCAGTTCAGGATTGGACTTCAGTTTACAGAGAACTAAATGTGGACAGTGTTTATTGTCATTTTTTAGACATCTTTACTTCCCTGCATAATAAATACTGCCCTGTGAAAGAATATTTTATAAAAGAAAAAAATGAAAATAGCCCTTGGATCACAAAGGGGATAATTAATGCCTGTAAAAAACAAAAACAATCTCTACAAACTTTTCATCAAAATAAAAACAAAAGAAGTCAAACAACGATACAAGAAGTACAAAAATAAATTAACTGATATTATAAAAACAAACAAAAGGTTATATTATTAAAAAAAAACTATATGAAAACAAAAACAATATAAAAGGAACTTGGGATGTTTTGAACAGTCTAATCAAACAAGGATATTCAAAGTTGACTTATACGGATTACTTTATTGATGAAAACGGTGAATATTATAATATGAGTAATGTAGTGAATAAGTTCAATAGTTTTTTTTGTAAATATTGGTCCTAAGTTGGCTGTTGATATCCCAGACAATGGAGTTACAAAATTAACTATTGAACAGAATTTTTTGTCATTCCTCCTCTCAGCTACAAATGAGCAGGAAGTGACAAACATTGTGCGGAGGTGTAAAAGCAAGTGCTCCACTGACTGCCATGATATCAACATGATATTGGTTCAAAAGGTTATACTGAATATTGTAAAACTCTTAACTGGCCGATTTCCAGGTCAAATGAAAATCACTTAAGGTAACTCCGCTCTTCAAAAGTGACAGCAAACACGATTTCACCAATTACCGACCAATCTCTCTTTCGCCTCACTTCTCAAAAATCTTAGAAAAACTGTTTAACTCTCGACTTTAATCTTTTCTTCAAAGCATCATATAATAATGACGGTCAGTATGGCTTTAGGTCCAAACGAACAACCTCAATGGCGATAACTGAAGCTATTGAAGAAATGACTAATGCACTGGAAGATCAAAGATATGCAGTTGGTATCTTTAGTACTGAAATGTTTAACGATTGCGTCGGGCTCTAGCACAGAGTGAAGGTAAGAAATAATTGGAAATAATAAATAAATAATAATAATTTAACAAATAAAAACAGACTTAGTCAAAACAAACAGAACTAGCATGGGAGCTAGAAAAAAACAAAATGCGCTAGCATGGGAGCTAGAAAAATAACAGAAAAACTTGCACAAGGCACAAAAGGCAAAACAAAACTACTAGCATGGGAGCTAGAGGAGCAAAGGCTTAGCGCGGAAGCTAGCAAGTACAAATATGAAATCAGAGTCGTCACTGTTGTGCGAAACACAAACTAGGAGGCAAACCTGAATGAACAAAAAATGCAGGCTTAAATAAAGACAGTAATCACAAAAACAGGTGTGCGTCAAGAAACAAGTGGCAGGTGAAACTAATAAGTAACTATGGTGACAAGATCAAACAAAGAAGTGTAACCAGGAACCGAAAGAGTCCAAAACAAATAGAAAACACAAAAATACTCAAAAACCTAAATCAAAATGTGATCCGGGCAGTGGATCCCCTTAAGGGACAGATTACAGATGTCCCAGAAAATAACTTGAACCCCCCCCCCCACACAATAAGAAAGTTCAGGAATGAAGCAAGGGCGGAGGGAGGACATGGCGGAGGGTCACGAGGCCATGTGTCCCCGAATCCACCGGGGACAAGTCATGTGGCGGCGGTGAATGGAACGCCGCTGCCGCAAATGTCTAGGTGGGCGACATCGAAAAGGCCACATCTGTGGCCGACGGGGAAGTGGGTGCGCTTGGCGAGGAGGACGGCCAGTGGCCGACCTTGAGGTGGGCGCGTCGGCGCCGTCGTCATGGCAGGCTTGGAAGCAGCGGACGAATCAGGCGTGGACGCAGCAGCAGACGAGTCAGGCGCGGGTGCAGCATACGAAGCAGGCGTCGTCGTCGTCGTCGTCGTGGGAACAGGCGGAGTCGTCGTCGTCGTGGAAACAGGCGCTGGAGTTGGAACCAGCCTAGGGTCAGGTGTTGGAGTGAGATCCAGCCTAAAGTCAGGTGCTGGAGTGGGATCCAGTCTAGAGTCAGGTGCTGGAGTGGGATCCAGCCTAGGGTCAGGTACTGGAGTGGGATCCAGCCTAGGGTCAGGTGCTGGAGTGGGATCCAGCCTAGAGTCAGGTACTGGAGTGGGATCCAGCCTAGGGACAGGTGCTGAAGTGGGATCCAGCCTAGGGACAGGTGCTGGAGTGGGATCCAGACCTGGACTATGACTTGGACTAGGACTAAGATTGGACTAAGACTTGGACTAGCTACAGATGCTAACCGTGGTGCAGGTGGAGGGGACCTAGCTGGGGGCTGCGGCTTGGCGGGCCGAAAGACAGGTAAAGGTGGCCGCGCAGGAGGTTGCGGCTTGGTAGGTCGAAAGACTGGTTGCGTTGGCCTAGCTGGGGGGTGCGGTTTGGCAAGCCGAAATACCAGTAGTGGAGGCCGCGCCGGAGGTTGCGGCTTGGCTGGGCAAAAGACCGGTGGTGTGGCCTCGCTGGAGGTTACGGCTTGGCTGGGCGCAGCTGTGCTACCTCCGTAGCACAGCTCGCAGCACTAGCCCCCCCACCCCCTCAAGAAGCGGATGCCAACGCGCTCCCCGTGTTTTGGAATTGTCTCTAGGGGTGGGTGGAGGGCGGTCAGGAGGGAGGTAGACTCCTCCCCTCTCGATTGTCCAAAAATTTCTCTTCCAACCCCCACCTGAAGTTTACTGGGAGGAAGAGAGAAAAAGGCCACTGATATAGGCGGCGCTTAAGACCTTAGGGGCAGAGTCCAACAGACAGGTGATTGGGACTGACTAGACCTGCACTTAATAAAAATGTCCTGATAGTGTCTTCAGAAAATACAACAAAGGAATTACCTGAAAACTGACGGAAATATTGGGCTGCTCGTGGTTGGCTGTGTTCCAGAGGGAAAGATCATGGGTTTGGAGCGTCTCTGTCGCGAGGCGAAGCCTTTTCGGGAGACTTCCGCTTTCGCGAGCGAGCGGGTCGAGAGGGGACCAGAAACCCAACAGTTCCCCATATCATGTCTTTGTCCGGCGAACAGTGGAGCGTCTCTTCCTCCATTGCTCGGAGTAAGGCCCACGTACCCTGGTCGACCTCTGAATTGCCCGCCGTGAGAGAACCCTTTTCAGCTTGGCTCCTACTGTAACGATTGCATGGCATCGTGGTGATGCAGATCGTTCTCTCTGGGACGCAGTCGGGCTCAATCACAGTGTGAAGGTAAGAAATAATGAATTTATTTAACAAATAAAAACAGACTAGGTCAAAACAAACAGAACTAGCATGGGAGCTAGAAAAAAAACCAAAGCGCTAGCATGGGAGCTAGAAAAATAACAGAAAAACTTGCACAAGGCACAAAAGGCAAAACAAAACTACTAGCACGGGAGCTAGAGGAGCAAAGGCTTAGCACGGAAGCTAGCAAGTACAAATATAGAATTAGAGTCGTCACTGTTGTGCGAAACACAAACTAGGAGGCAAGACTGAATGTACAGAAAAATCAGGCTTAAATAAAGACAGTAATCACAAAAACAGGTGTGCGTACGGAAACAAGTGGCAGGTGAAACTAATAGGTAACTATGGTGACAAGTTCAAACAAGGGAGTGCAGCCAGGAACCAAAAGAGTCCAAAACATAACAGAAAACACAAAAAGAATCAAAAACCTAAATCAAAATGTGATCCGGGCAGCGGATCATAACAGAAATGTATACTATTTGCAGACGACACAAATATATTCTACAGTAGTGATGACTGTAATGAGCTCATAAATACAGTAACCCCGCCTTCCGCCCGACTGTAGCTGAGATAGGCGCCAGCGCCCCCAAAAAAGGGAATAAGAGGTAGAAAAAAAAATAAAATAAAAAAAGTAATAATAATAATACAGTAAACACAGAGTTAAATATAGTAAAAAAAAAATGGATGGACACAAATAAATTATCTTTGAATATAAATAAAACTAAGATAGTGTTGTTTGGAAATTGCAACATAACCTCTGAACAGAAAATAAGTATTGATGGTACCCAAATTGAAATCGTAAATGAGAATACATTTTTGGGAGTAATAATTGATAGTAAACTATCATGGAAACCTCATGTCAGACACATTTAAACAAAAATCTCCAAAAGCCTCTCCATTATAAACAAAGCAAAACTATACCTCAATGAAAATGCACTCCGTACTCTGTACTGCACCTTGGTACTGCCATACCTTACATACTGTGTTGAATACTTCTTTGTACTCTATACTGCACCTTGATACTGCCATACCTTACATACTTACTACAACATAATTCATCCTCTGACCATATTACAGAAAAAAGCAGTGCGGATCATTCACAACGTTGGTTATTTAAAACATACTCATATAATCTGTGTATGCAATCAAAGTTGCTCAAATCTGATGACCTTGTTAAATATAATACATTAATAATCCTATATAAAGCATTTAACAAATTATTGCCGCCTAATCTACAATGTATTTTTACAGGACGAGTGCAGGCTCATAACTTGAGAAGCTTAGGATATTTCTCATTGCCGAGAGCTCAAACCACTCGTAAAATGTTTTGTGTGTCTGTATGCGGAGTAAAACTATGGAACAAACTGGACTTACAACACAAGCAATGCCAAACTATTAATTGATTCAAACTATTATACAAGTATTGGGTCTGGTTCAAATATAGAGATGAGGGTCTTTAATTTAATTTGACTTGCTGTTCTACTCTGTCTCAAAGTGTTATCATGTGCTCAATGTTTACCTTACCATATTGTCTATTACCATTGTTGGTATATTCATTATTCCTACATTATTGATACAAATTCTTGATACACATCCTCTAGATTACCTTTAAGTCACTGCGTTCGCTCGCATCCTGTGCATCTCCTGGGGGCTAAGCTCTCCTGTCCTTAAAAGCTAGTGACGCCCCTGTTCAGATGTCTTTTGCGACAAAGGTGGAAGCCCCTTGACATCAATATCTGATTGCATTTGGTTTGTGTTAGACTTTTACTCAAAAAACAAATGGATTGGAATGTAGAAATGTTTAACCAGGATGTTAGATTTGTAAATTGTTACTCTCTCGCTGAAAAAAGTTAGTGTTTAATGGTTGTGACAAAATTACCCATGGTGAAGCACTGTTATCAATTTTTCACATATTTGACGACTGAACTCTGCAGGGCCAGGCTATTCCACTACATTATGAAGAGAGCTGCAGGTTTAAGAGTGGAAGAGGTCTGGGGCCGGATATTGAAATGTGAATGTTTCGTCAGAAAGTTCTTCCGCAGGTTATTTTCCTTTGAGACTGTGTTTGCTAAATTGCAAAGCAAACACATCGGCTTTCACACTGCGTTGTCAATAAATCCATTATTCTGCCCTCGCTACTCGATTTCAGCGTATGCAGCTCGACTGGTAGTTAACAGCACTAAGAAACAGACGCTTCAGAAGTTTTATTGAGGATTGATGTTCCTTCTTTTGAATTATTTTCCCTCAGTTTTATTTCTTGAGGCTTGTTCCTTAATTTAGGGTTGTTGGCAGTAGGGCTGCGCTGTATACACGATATGACGGTAATAACGGTATAAATTTGGCCACGGTAGAGATTTGTACCGCCGATGACGTCATCGTAGTTTGGACGTGGTTCGGGTTTAAAAAGTCAGATGTAGAGCAGAAAAATTTAATTTAAAATTATTTTATAAATTCCCAGCACTTGGTCGATAGTAGTAATGGTTTATGGTGTGAGTTTATTTCGAACGTGTGTACAATTACAACGTGATACATCACAATTTCTAGTTTCTATTTTCAACATGTGGGAAGCCAATCAACTGATCGGTAAATGAAAATAAACTAAATAACGTTGCCGTCATCGATACATTGCTACGTCTGTCGTGTTCATGAGGAAGCTGAGAACGACTCATTTATTTCAGCTGTCTCCGCTTCACACACATGGGCTAACTTTGCTAACATTAACAGCTCTGGTGAAGCACCTCATGTGACCTATGGTGGCCAAGGATGGACAAACAAGACAATTCTCACAAGACCACAAGTCTGATTCTCTGACATGATAAATGAATCAGAGTTCCTTTGGCTTCCTGACACTTTATACATAACTTGCTATCAACTGCATATATTTTAAACAACTGAGAGGGAATACAATACAATCCATTCAATATGTTGAATTGACTCAGCTTATTTTTAATGCATCTAAGGATGCATTGTACAAACCCCGTTTCCATATTAATTGGGAAATTGTGTTGGATGTAAATATAAATGGAATACAATGATTTGCAAATCATTTGCAAGTCCATTGACTGCACTACAAACACAACATATTTGATGTTCAAACTCATGAACTTTTTTTTTTTTTTCAAATAATAATTAACTTAGAATTAGTAGTTGGGAAAGGGCATGTTCACCACTGTGTTACATCATCTTTTCTTTTAACAACACTCAATAAACGTTTGGGAACTGAGGAAACTAATTGTTGAAGCTTTGAAAGTGGAATCCTTTCCCAGTCTTGTTTTATGTAGAGCTTCAGTCGTTCAACAGTCCGGGGTCTCTGCTGTCGTATTTTGCACTTCATAATGCGCCACACATTTTCGATGGAAAACAGGTCTGGACTGCAGGCGGGCCAGGAAAGTACCCGCACTTTTTTTTTTTACGAAGCCACGCTGTTGTAACACGTGCTAAATATGGCTTGGCATTGTGTTGCTGAAATAAGCAGGGGCGTTAATGAAAAAGATGGCGCTTAGATGGCAGCATATGTTGTTCCAAAACGTGTATCTATCTTTCAGCATTAATGGTGCCTTCACAGATGTGTAAGTTACCCATGCGTTGGACACTAATGCACCCCCATACCATCACAGATGCTGGCTTTTGAACTTTGCGTCGATAACAGTCTGGATGGTTCGCTTCCCCTTTGGTCCAGATGACACCATGTCGAATATTTCCAAAATCAATTTGAAATGTAGACTCGTCAGACCACAGAACACTTTTCCATTTTGCATCAGACCATCTCAGATGATCTGGGCCCAGAGAAGCCGGCGGCGTTTCTGGATGTTGTTGATAAATGGCTTTCGCTTTGCATAGTAGAGCTTTAACTTGCACTTACAGATGTAGCGACAAACTGTATTTAGTCACAGTGGTTTTCTAAAGTGTTACTGAGCCCATGTGGTGATATCCTCTAGAGATTGATGTCTGTTTTTGATACAGTGCCGTCTGAGGGATTGAAGGTCACGGTCATTCAATGTTGGTTTCCGGCCATGCCGCTTACGTGGAGTAATTTCTCCAGATTTTCTGAACCTTTTGATGATTTTATGGACAGTAAATGTTTCTTGCAATTGCACTTTGAGAAACGTTGTTCTTAAACTGTTTGACTATGTGCTCACACAGTTGTGGACAAAGGGGTGTACCTCGCCCCATCCTTTCTTGTGAAAGACTGAGCAATTTTTGGTAAGCTGTTTTTATACACAATCATGGCACCCACCTGTTCCCAATTAGCCTGCACCCCTGGGGGATGTTCCAAATAACTTTATCAGTATTTATTGCCACCTTTCCCAACTTCTTTGTCACATGTTGCTGGCATCAAATTTTAAAGTTAATGATTATTTGCAGAGGTTGCAGCTCCTCTCTGAGCTGCAACCTTATCGTGGTAGAGGAGTTTGCGTGTCCCAATGATCCTAGGAGCTATGTTGTCCGGGGGCATAAAGCCCCCTGGCAGGGTCTCCCAAGGCAAACAGGTTCTAGGTGAGGGATCAGACAAAGAGCAGCTCGAAGACCTTTATGAAGATGAAAAACCATGGACCCAGATTTCCCTCGCCCGGACGCGGGTCACCGGGGCCCCCCTCTGGAGCCAGGCCCGGAGGTGGGGCACGATGGCGAGCGCCTGGTGGCCGGGCCTGCTCCCATGGGGCCCGGCCGGGCACAGCCCGAAGAGGCAACGTGGGTCACCCCTCCAATGGGCTCACCACCCATAGCAGGGGCCATAGAGGTCGGGTGCATTGTGAGCTGGGCGACAGCCGAAGGCAGGGCACTTGGCGGTCCGATCCTCGGCTACAGAAGCTAGCTCTTGGGACGTGGAACGTCACGTCACTGGGGGGGAAAGAGCCTGAGCTAGTGCGCGAAGTCGAGAAATTCCGGCTGGATATAGTCGGACTCACTTCGACGCACAGCAAGGGCTCTGGAACCACTTCTCTCGAGAGGGATTGGACCCTCTTCCACTCTGGCGTTGCCGGCAGTGAGAGG
This sequence comes from Nerophis ophidion, assembly GCF_033978795.1. Lineage (NCBI taxonomy): Eukaryota > Metazoa > Chordata > Actinopteri > Syngnathiformes > Syngnathidae > Nerophis > Nerophis ophidion. The sequence goes on from NC_084612.1 coordinate 38,450,646, forward strand.
CGACGGGCTGGGGTGGCAATTCTTGTTTCCCCCCGGCTCAAAGCCTGTACGTTGGAGTTCAACCCAGTGGACGAAAGGGTAGCCTCCCTCCGCCTTCGGGTGGGGGGACGGGTCTTGACTGTTGTTTGTGCTTATGCACCAAACGGCAGTTCAGAGTACCCACCCTTTTTGGGAACACTCGAGGGAGTACTGGAAAGTGCTCCCCCGGGTGATTCCCTTGTCCTACTGGGAGACTTCAACGCTCACGTTGGCAACGACAGTGAAACCTGGAGAGGCGTGATTGGGAAGAATGGCCGCCCGGATCTGAACCCGAGTGGTGTTTTGTTATTGGACTTTTGTGCTCGTCACAGTTTGTCGATAACAAACACCATGTTCAAACATAAGGGTGTCCATATGTGCACTTGGCACCAGGACACCCTAGGCCGCAGTTCCATGATCGACTTTGTAGTTGTGTCATCGGATTTGCGGCCTCATGTTTTGGACACTCGGGTGAAGAGAGGGGCGGAGCTTTCTACCGATCACCACCTGGTGGTGAGTTGGCTGCGATGGTGGGGGAGGATGCCGGACAGACCTGGGAGGCCCAAACGCATTGTGAGGGTCTGCTGGGAACGTCTGGCAGAGTCTCCTGTCAGACAAAGTTTCAATTCCCACCTCCGGAAGAACTTTGAACATGTCACGAGGGAGGTGCTGGACATTGAGTCCGAGTGGACCATGTTCCGCACCTCTATTGTCGAGGCGGCAGATCGGAGCTGTGGCCGCAAGGTAGTTGGTGCCTGTCGGGGCGGCAATCCTAAAACCCCTTGGTGGACACCAGCGGTGAGGGATGCCGTCAAGCTGAAGAAGGAGTCCTATCGGGTCCTTTTGGCTCATAGGACTCCGGAGGCAGTGGACAGGTACCGACAGGCCAAGCGGTGTGCAGCTTCAGCGGTCGCGGAGGCAAAAACTCGGACATGGGAAGAGTTCGGGGAAGCCATGGAAAACGACTTCCGGACGGCTTCGAAGCGATTCTGGACCACCGTCCGCCGCCTCAGGAAGGGGAAGCAGTGCACTATCAACACCGTGTATGGTGCGGATGGTGTTCTGCTGACCTCGACTGCGGATGTTGTGGATAGGTGGAAGGAATACTTCGAAGACCTCCTCAATCCCACCAACACGTCTTCCTATGAGGAAGCAGTGCCTGGGGAATCAGTGGTGGACTCTCCTATTTCTGGGGCTGAGGTCGCTGAGGTAGTTAAAAAGCTCCTCGGTGGCAAGGCCCCAGGGGTGGATGAGACCCGCCCGGAGTTCCTTAAGGCTCTGGATGCTGTGGGGCTGTCTTGGTTGACAAGACTTTGCAGCATCGCGTGGACATCGGGGGCGGTACCTCTGGATTGGCAGACCGGGGTGGTGGTTCCTCTCTTTAAGAAGGGGGACCGGAGGGTGTGTTCCAACTATCGTGGGATCACACTCCTCAGCCTTCCCGGTAAGGTTTATTCAGGTGTACTGGAGAGGAGGCTACGTCGGATAGTCGAACCTCGGATTCAGGAGGAACAGTGTGGTTTTCGTCCTGGTCGTGGAACTGTGGACCAGCTCTATACTCTCGGCAGGGTTCTTGAGGGTGCATGGGAGTTTGCCCAACCAGTCTACATGTGCTTTGTGGACTTGGAGAAGGCATTCGACCGTGTCCCTCGGGAAGTCCTGTGGGGAGTGCTCAGAGAGTATGGGGTATCGGACTGTCTTATTGTGGCGGTCCGTTCCCTGTACGATCAGTGCCAGAGCTTGGTCCGCATTGCCGGCAGTAAGTCGAACACATTTCCAGTGAGGGTTGGACTCCGCCAAGGCTGTCCTTTGTCACCGATTCTGTTCATAACTTTTATGGACAGAATTTCTAGGCGCAGTCAAGGCGTTGAGGGGTTCCGGTTTGGTAACCGCAGGATTAGGTCTCTGCTTTTTGCAGATGATGTGGTCCTGATGGCTTCATCTGACCGGGATCTTCAGCTCTCGCTGGATCGGTTTGCAGCCGAGTGTGAAGCGACCGGAATGAGAATCAGCACCTCCAAGTCCGAGTCCATGGTTCTCGCCCGGAAAAGGGTGGAGTGCCATCTCCGGGTTGGGGAGGAGACCCTGCCCCAAGTGGAGGAGTTCAAGTACCTAGGAGTCTTGTTCACGAGTGAGGGAAGAGTGGATCGTGAGATCGACAGGCGGATCGGTGCGGCGTCTTCAGTAATGCGGACGTTGTACCGATCCGTTGTGGTGAAGAAGGAGCTGAGCCGGAAGGCAAAGCTCTCAATTTACCGGTCGATCTACGTTCCCATCCTCACCTATGGTCATGAGCTTTGGGTCATGACCGAAAGGATAAGATCACGGGTACAAGCGGCCGAAATGAGTTTCCTCCGCCGGGTGGCGGGGCTCTCCCTTAGAGATAGGGTGAGAAGCTCTGCCATCCGGGAGGGACTCAAAGTAAAGCCGCTGCTCCTTCACATCGAGAGGAGCCAGATGAGGTGGTTCGGGCATCTGGTCAGGATGCCACCCGAACGCCTCCCTAGGGAGGTGTTTAGGGCACGTCCAACCGGTAGGAGGCCACGGGGAAGACCCAGGACACGTTGGGAAGACTATGTCTCCCGGCTGGCCTGGGAACGCCTCGGGATCCCCCGGGAAGAGCTAGACGAAGTGGCTGGGGAGAGGGAAGTCTGGGTTTCCCTGCTTAGGCTGTTGCCCCCGCGACCCGACCTCGGATAAGCGGAAGATGATGGATGGATGGATGGATGGATTATTTGCAGAAAAAAATGTTTATCAAATATTTTGCCTTTGTAGCATATTCAACTGAATATGGGTTGAAAAAGATTTGCAAATCATTGTATTCTGTTTATATTTACATCTAACACAATTTCCCAACTCATATGGAAACGGGGTTTGTAAATGTTGTGTACATTTTTCTCCACAGTCACTTTTATAAGTTTAAACCGTTTTTGAGTCTGTCTGCAAGATGTTTGATTGTGGAGGCGTTCCCAAATTGTAAATCACCACCCTCTGTTTAAATATATATCTTGAACTAGTAACCACTTTATATATTTTTTACAACACAGTCAAAAATAAACTTCATAAACAGTAAATAGATTCACCTGGTCACAAAATTAGGTACACTCCCTGATCGATTCAAACAAAAAGCTGTTTCTAGTAGCATTTATGTTGCATGTTGGTGTTATTATGCACATGCCAAGTTTAGCTTAAGATAATACCGTTTGTGTGTTTCCTCATGTCCTGAGAGCTTGACCTAATTTGCTCAAAAAGGATCAATATGTCTCCTTATTCATATACTTTTCAAATGTTCTTGTAATCAGACAGTATTTTGGGTATATTAAATGGATTTTTTACCTGACATGTTTCGACTGGGATTTGAACCAGGGACGGCGTGGCGCAGTGAGGGAGTGGCCGTGCGCAACCCGAAGGTCCCTGGTTCAAATCCCACCTAGTAACAACCTCGTCACGTCCGTTGTGTCCTGAGCAAGACACTTCACCCTTGCTCCTGATGGGTGCTGGTTGGCGCCTTGCATGGCAGCTCCCTCCATCAGTGTGTGAATGTGTGTGTGAATGGGTAAATGTGGAAGTAGTGTCAAAGCGCTTTGAGTACCTTGAAGGTAGAAACGCGCTATACAAGTACAACCCATTTATCATTTATTTATCTGCAGTCTTCTTCAGAAGTGTCACTTGACCACTGTGTTGTTTTACTTATCATCTGTTCTTATCGGCGTGGCCAACCACGCAGACATGTCAAGTCTACATGGTTGGTTCCACAACTCCCCGCCGCTTGATGGTTAATGGAGGAGACTGCAGATGACAGTCGAAACATGTCAGGTAAAAATTCCATCTAATATATGAAAACTATCTTCTGATTACTAGAACATTTGAAAAGCTTGTCCTAATGTCTAAATACGAGCTTCCACATTTTCTGATTACAAGAACATTTGAAAAGCTTGTCCTAGTGTCTAAATAAGAGCTTCCACTTTGCGGTGACGTCACGACATAGTCAGACTTGCAAACCCTCTGAACATAGGCGATCCAAAACTGTGTGCAAGTTTATGCCCAAATGTATGCATTCGACTCTTTAGCATTGTTTAACATGAGTATCCAGGGCCAAGAGTGCAAACAATGAAATAGTGTGTACTACCATTATGTAAGTATTATTGTGGCAAAATTGTTAACAAACATGTATGTCAATCTGTGCGGGTGTAATCCAACTTGCGTGTGTGTACTAATTTCTGTCTGTATAGCAATCCGCGTTTGTGTGTTTTAAATCCGCATAAGTGTGTTCGGAGTTGTCTGTCTGTGCCTAATCAGAAAGATCCCTCAATAGGATGTCTACTCACACGTGACTTTTGCGACACCTCTGCCGTGTAAGGTTTGAGTGTGTGCATCCAGATTCGTGAGCGTGTAATACAACTTGTGCGCGCGCATTCAGAAGTGCATGCGTGTAATACAATCTGGGTGTGTGTATCTATGATCTGCAAGAAGCAAGAACGCTCTATTGGCTGTCTTTTTTAACACATGATGTTTGCGACACTTCTGCCATGTATGTTTTGAGTGAGCGCATCAAGATTTGTGAGCGTGTAATACAACCTGCGTTTAATATATTCTGAGTGTGCGTTTCTGAGGTGTACCTACATTTAACAAACCATAGAAAACACCTCCCAATTTAAACCAATCAGAGACAACGTAGAGCGGAGGGGTGTGAAAGAAAGACGCCAAGATCCGCCTTACGTTGTTTCTATTTGGCTTAAAGGCCTACTGAAAGGAGATTTTCTTATTTAAACGGGGATAGCAGGTCCATTCTATGTGTCATACTTGATCATTTCGCGAAATTGCCATATTTTTGCTGAAAGGATTTGGTAGAGAACATCGACGATAAAATTCGCAATTTTTGGTCGCTTATAAAAAAGCCTTGCCTTTACCGGAAGTAGCAGACGATGTGCGCGTGACGTCACGGGTTGTAGAGCTCCTCACATCCTCACATTGTTTACAATCATAGTCACCAGCAGCTAGAGCGATTCGGACCGAGAAAGCGACAATTTCCCCATTAATTTGAGCGAGGATGAAAGAATCGTGGATGAGGATATTGAGAGTGAAGGACTAGAATAAAAATAAAAAAAGTGCGAGGGCAGTGAGAGCGATTCAGATGTGATTAGACACATTTACTAGGATAATTCTGGAAAATCCCTTATCTGCCTATTGTGTTACTAGAGTTTTAGTGAGATTATATAGTACCTGAAAGTCGAAGGGGTGTGGCCATGGGTGTGGTGACCGCCAATGTCTCCGGTGGGAGGAGGTAATAGTCCGCAGAAGCTGCAGGAGGACTCAGGCTCCGCTAATAACTACGGTAAGAGCCAACTTATTACCAAAATTTTCTCACCGAAACCTGCCGGTTGACATTTGGTCGGGATCCATGTTCGCTTGACCGCTCTGATCCATAGTAAAGCTTTACCTTCGGGAATTTTAAACAAGGAAACACCGGCTGTGTTTGTCTGGCTAAAGGCTAAAAGCTTCCCACCTCCATCTTTGTACTTTGACATCTCCATTATTAGTTGAAAAATGTGCTAGATATTCAGCAACACAGATGTCCGGAATACTGTTCAATTATGCGATTAAAGCAGACTACGTGTAGCTTGGATCAAGCTGGAAAATAATGTCCGCTACAACCCGAGACGTCAAACCCATGCGTCATCATACGAGTCATCATACCGCGACGTTTACAACAGGACACTTCGCGGGAAATTTAAAATTGCAAATTAGTAAACTAAAAAGACCGTATTGGCATGTGTTGCAATGTTAGTATTTCATCATTGATATATAAACTATCAGACTGCGTGGTCGGTAGTAGTGGGTTTCAGTCGGCCTTTAAATTGCGTAGTGTCTTCTGTGGTTGGTTAAATGTAGGCACAGTGGATTGATGGCTTGGTCTGGGATTGGTTATTTTGATGTGTTTACAGCGATTTAAACGTGAAAAAAGAGTTGTCTGTCTAACTTCCCTTTGCTTTTCCTTATATTTTCCACTAGTTGGCGCCTTGCAGCCACAGATCATGTTATTCTGCCTTGAAGACAACAATGATGCACCACCCTCGAACACTTGCTCAGAGCTGCCAAGCTTCATGCTTTGAGCTGGACAGTCATGCAATAGTCATGCAATTTAACCCTTTTTCACACATCACGCCACACTTGACATTTCTCACACTTATATTCCCCATTCACAACTATATATGTTTTTATCAAATTAATACACTTTGGTTTTCGCAGCTTGCCGTAGTTCGAGTAACACTGATTGATTGATCGATCAAAATGACCAATCCACTGTGCCTACATTTAACCAACCACAGAAGAGACTGCACAATTGAAACAGGGACAGATTTAAAACACACGTACGCGGATCTGAATACACACATTCGGATTGATATACAGACACACAAATTAGTACACACGCACCCAAAATTGGATTACCCTCTCACAAATTGAGATAATTAATAATTAATAATTTTGCTACAATAATAAAACCATATACTATTAGTGGGCGTGTTGCGAGAGATCTACTAAGACTCTGGGTGCAATTGAAAAGTGGTGCACACTGCCTTATTCAAAAGAGCATGATAGTGTAATATACGGGGCATCACCGTGGAGACACTCTCATTTACTGCACATTAATTTTACCATCCTCTACCTTTTGGCATTTTGCAATGTTTTCAAACAAACAAGAGACATCGACCAAATTTTATGGGCATTTTAGAAGCAGTCAAGCGGTGCATCTTCATTGACACCATTTTTCTTTTTTTACCGCTGAAGGTACATAGGGGGGAGGCTGCACTACTCTGCTCAAGACGTACATTTTTATTTTATAGGACAGTGGTTCTCAACCTTTTTTCAGTGATGTACCCCCTGTGAACATTTTTTTAGTTCAAGTACCCCCTAATCAGAGCAAAAAAATTTTGGTTGAAAAAAAGAGCTAAAGAAGTAAAATACAGCACTATGTCCTCACTTTCTGATTTGTTAAATTGTATAATAGAGCAAAATAGTGCTCATTTGTTGTGGTCTTTCTTGAACTATTTGGAAAAAGAGATATAAAAATAACTAAAAACTGGTTGAAAAATAAACAAGTGATTCAATTATACATAAAGTTTTCTACACATAGAAGTAATCATCAACTTAAAGTGCCCTCTTTGGGGATTGTAGTAGAGATCCATCTGGATTCATGAACTTAATTCTGTACATTTCTTCACAAAAAAAGAAATCTTTAACATCAATATTTATGGAACATGTCCACAAAAAAATCGAGCTGTCAACACTAAATATTGTATTGTTGTATTTTTTTTCCACAGTTTAAGAAACTTACATATTTTGTTGAAGTATTATTCAATAAATATATTTAAAAAGGATTTTTGAATTGTTGCTTTTTTTTAAATATTTTTAAAAAATCCCACGTACCCCTTGGCGTACCTTCAAGTACCCCCAGGGGTACGCGTACCCCCATTTGATAACCACAGATATAGGAAAGGTTGCAATAAATACTGATAAAATTGGAAAAATGCTCATCAAACACTTTTTTGGAACATCCCACAGGTGTGCATGCTAATTGGGAACAGGTGGGTGCCATGATTGGGTATAAAAACAGCTTCCCAAAAAATGCTCAGTCTTTCACAAGAAAGGATGGGGCGAGGTACACCCCTTTGTCCACAACTGCGTGAGCAAATAGTCAAACAGTTTAAGAACAACGTTTCTCAAAGTGTAATTGCAAGAAATTTAGGGATTTCAACATCTACGGTCCATAATATCATCAAAAGGTTCAGAGAATCTGGAGAAATCACTCCACGTAAGCGGCATGGCTGGAAACCAACACTGAATGACCGTGACCTTGGATCCCTCAGACGGCACTGTATGAAAAACCGACATCAATCTCTAAAGGATATCACCACATGGGCTCAAGAACACTTCAGAAAAACCATTGTCACTAATTACAGTTTTTCGCTACATCTGTAAGTGAAAGTTAAAGCTCTACTATGCAAAGCGAAAGCCATTTATCAACAGCATCCAGAAACGCTGCCGGCTTCTCTGGGCCCGTGATCACCTAAGATGGACTGATGCAAAGTGGAAAAGTGTTCTGTGGTCTGACGAGTCAACATTTCAAATATTTTTGGGAAATATTCGACATTTTATCATTCTGACCAAAGGGGAAGCGAACCATCCAGACTGTTAACGACGCAAAGTTCAAAAGCCAGCATCTGTTATTATTTATTTATTAACAGACGCAATCCACTTTGAACACGTTTTGTAGCTCAGCTTTGAGTGTGCTATTAATTTTTTACATGTTTTAACCCTTATTAAATCAGGCCCATTAAGTACGTAGGACGAATACCAGGCTGAAACCAGAAAAGGAAGTGGTGACTATTTTCTTTATGATTTAGGGCCTGATCTATTGAATGTTTGCATGTATTCAAACACATGCAAACTTGAATACACAAGTCTTCGGCTTGATGGCCTGTAGGTGTTGGTGCTAGCAACTCATAAAGTGGTTTGTACAAATATCAATCAATCAATCAATGATTATTTATACAGCCCATAATAACAAGTGTCTCAAAGGGCTGCACAAGCCACAGCGACATCCTCGGTACAGAGCCCACAAAAGGGCAAGGAAAAACTCACCACTCAGTGGGACGTTAATGTGAATGACTATGAAAAACCTTGGAGAGGACCCCAATTGGGTTCGTGAAACTGTGGCCCTCTTCATTATGTCGTGGAATAGCCCTGCTGTACACAATGTACACAATGTACACAGTCATTAATGTTGCAGGAGAATAAGCATTCTCTGGTCTGTCTAGTTATGTGTTGGACGTGGGAGTATGTGGGGTTCATGTTCCTCATGTCTAAGCATCTATCCCTTCATTACATTATTGCCAAGACACCAGGAAGGCAACATTTGACCAGGTCCATCCCACTAATTCCTGCCCTGCACATCCATATTTCATCCAACCTCGGCTCTAATGAAAGACGTGGTAACTACTTCACCAAGGGAGCCTCTAAGTGCACACATTGAAGAGTGGGAAATCGTAAAAGGGGGGAGTGGCCTTTATTCAAAACCATGTGAGAAGGAATGAGGCCTAAAAAGTGGGTGTTCAGCTGTGTTTGAGCTGGCAAGGCCATCTGCCTGGAAGAGCTTGGCTTTCTCCCATCCCCACTTTCCCTCCTCCCTCGTCTGCCTGTTTATCCCAATGCCCTTCAGAAGACATTAGCACAGGTCTCATCCTGTTATCTTCCGCTGGCCTGAATATGCTCGGATTTTAAGTAGTGTTTGCTGTGTTGAGTTTGGCATCCGTATCCATGGGAAGCAAACATGACATCCCCACTAAAAGGCTGCTGGGGCGCTGGGACGGGAGATACCTGCATATGGATTGCGTTTACACAGCGCCCTCTCAGCACCACCACCTCCGCCTCCTCCTGGAGACAATACTGCAGCATTAGAGGGAAGAGCACTGAAGCCTGCTCAAATTATAGAAAGCTAGAGTACCTCAATTTTGCAATTTGTCTTGAGTGTCTTGTCTGTCCTACAGGATTTGAAGCTCAATAACAATGTTTAGATTCGCTCATGTCAACTTAGAATGAAAATATGAACCATTTCATCAAGACCAAAACTGCATCAACCTTTAATATTAATTTCACATAAGGACAAACCTTTTCAGAAAGAGCTCAGCTAAGGTTAATGTGGTCAAACGCTTCAACAATTGTGATTCAGCAAATTAAAGCCATGTTTTAGCAAACTATTTCAACCTTCTAGTTGGGTAAATGGTGAAAAACAAACATTCTGGTTAAAAGACACATATTTCTTTCACTAATGCTCTATGTACTGGATCTTCTTTTTTTTCTGGAAAGCCGCCTTTGGTCAACAGATGGTGCTATCAAAATAGAAAATGTGCTGTCTGTTTGGGATGGATTTGCTATTATATTCTAAATCCAAACACTTCTGTTTTGAAATATTGGCCTTTTCTGCAAGAGTATAAAAGGCAAGATATTTAACAGAAATGTTATGATGAAGAATGATGCCATGGCATTACCGAAAAGCTCCTTTTTCAGATAGATTTATATTGCTTATAGGATTTTAACATTTCTTTGTGAGTAAAACAGTTAGTATTGTAATATTGTAACAAGGTTGGAAGTAACGTGTCACAAAAGTTACATAACTTCATTACTTTTTCACTTTTTGCTACAACACAATAGTCATGTATTGCATTACCAATAGTGTTTATAGATGTTCTAATTCAGTGGTTCTCAACCTTTTTTCAGTGATGTACCCCCTGTGAATTTCTTTTTTAATTCAAGAACCCCCTAATCAGAGCAAAGCATTTTTGGTTGAAAAATAGAGATAAAGAAGTAAAATACAGCAATATGTCATCGGTTTCTGATTTATTAAATTGCATAAGAGTGCAAAATATTGCTCATTTGTAGTGGTCTTTCTTGAACTATTTGGAAAAATATATATAAAACATACTAAAAACTTGTTGAAAAATAAACACTTGATTCAATCATAAATAAATATTTCCACCCATAGAAGTAATCATCAACTTAAAGTGACCTCTTTGGGGATTGTAATAGAGATCCATCTGGATTACTGAACATAATTACAAACAATTCTACCCCAAAAAAGAAATCTTTAACATCAATATTTGTGGAACATGTGTGAAGACTGTGTGGCATAACGATGCCGGGTTTGTTTTTCCAACGATGTGTCGGGCAAAAACACAGCGTAAGCTAAGTTGTGAAGGATTTATTAAATTAATAAAAAGGCTGGGAACAAAAAACACTGGTGCTAAAAAAAAGGCAAACAAATGGCGGTAGCATGGAAGCTAGGAATAACAAACGGAACACAAACACTTGGCACGAAGGCACAAAACGGTAAAACAACACAATTAGCATGAGAGCTAGGAAAAAGGAATAAGCATAGCATGAAAGCTAGCGAGTAATAATAATCAATAGCAGTCGTCACTTGTTGTGTATAAGCAAATTAGAGTCCCAGAATGAATGACGAAAAGGGGCGGGCTTTAATAAGGGAGGTGATAACAACAAACAGGTTTGCGTAGAAAACAAGGGGCAGGTGAACTAATAAGCTACCATGGTGACAGAATAAAACAGGAAATGAGGAGGTCAAACTATAAAATGTGATATCAAAATGGAACAAAGCAACAATATGGGTATGATCCGGCCATCGGATCACAACGGTATCGTATCCCCCCCCAAAGGACAGATCCCGGATGTCCCAAAAACAAAAAAATACTTGAACCCCCCCACAACAAGAAAGTCCACAAGCGGAGGGAGGCCATGGTGGAGGGTCGCCAGGTCGTGTGTACCCAAATCCACCGAGGACAAGTCATGTGGCGGCGGCGGATGGAACGCCGCTGCCGCGAAAGTCTTGGCGGGCGACCTCGAAAAGGCCACATCGGTGGCCGCCGAGAAATTGGTCGTGCGTGGCGCCAAAAGTTGAGACGCCGTAGAGTTTTCTGAGAGGGCCGCCTGCAGGCCCCAGATTGCTGCTTACGCAGCAGGCCAGCTCAAGGACGCTGAGACGTCGTTGAGGAAGCAGGAGAAGAAGTCGTCATCGCCGTAGAAGCAGGATGCGGAGTCGTCGTCGCCGAGGAAGCTGGAGGCGGCGTCGTCGTCGTTAAAGAAGCGGGCGGCGGCATCGTCGTTGCCATGGAAGCAGGAGGCGCGAGCGTCGTCGTCGCTGTAGAAGCAGTTGCGGGTGCTGCAGCCGAAGAAGGCGTCGTCGTCGTTGAGACAGGCGTAGTAGTCAACGTGTAGACAGGCGTAGTCGTCGTCGTCGTGGAGACAGGCGAGTCGTCATAGTAGAGACAGGCGTAATAGTCGTCGACGTCGTGGAGACAGGCATAGTTGTCAAAGCAGGCGCTGGTGTGGGCTCCAGCCCCGGAACAGGTGCCGGTGTGGGCTCCAGACTTAGAGCAGGTGCTGGAGTGAGATCCAACCTTGGAGCAGGTGCTGGAGTGGGCTCCACCCTAGGAGCAGGTGCTGGAGTGGGCTTCAGCCTAGGGGCAGTTGCTGGTGTGAGAACCAGGCAAGGGACAAGTCCTGGTGTGAGAACCAGGCTTAGGTCAAGTGCTGGTTTGAGAACCAGTCGTGGATCAGGTGCTGGTGTGAGAACCAGGCGAGGGTCAGGTGCTGGTGTGAGAACCAGGCGAGAGTCAGGTGTTGGTGTGAGAACCAGGCTTGAGTCAGATGCTGGTGTGAGAACAAGGCTTGAGCTAGGACTAGCTACAGGTACTAGCCGTGGTGCAGGTGGAGGCGGCCTAGTGGGCCGCTGTCTAACAGGCCGGAACACCGGTGGAGGAGGACGCGCTGGAGTTTTTTGCTTAGCTGGTCGAAAAACCGGTGGAGGAGGTGTAGGAGGAGGTTGTGGTTTAACAGGTCGAAACACCGGTGGAGGAGGTCTACGAGGAGGTTGCGGTTTGACGGGCCGAAAGACAGGTAAAGGTGGCCGCGTAGGAGGTTGCAGTTTGACAGGTTGGAGAACTGGTAAAGGTTGCCTACATGGAGGTTGCAGCTTGGCAGGTCGAAAAACCGATAAAGGAGGCCTACTTGGAGGTTGCGGCTTGGCTGAGCACAGCTGTGCTACCTCCATAGCACAGTTACCAGCACGAGCCCCCCCGGAGTCAAAAGTGTAATTGAATTTGGTTGATCAGACCTACACTTAGCAAAACTGTCCTGATAGTACTTTATTTTATCATTGGTATTAAAGGCATTTGACAATGGCTGAGAGAGAGGGTCTTTAAAAAAAAACTCATCGTTGAGGAATTTCATCAACGGTGGGCGGGATTACGTCACCAGGGGGCGTCGACGAAATGACGTCATCTGCGCCGGTCACTAGCTGACTGTTAGCCCAGTCTGTGAAACTCTTAGCAAAGTGTGCAATGGGATCACCAAACAACTGTGGAGGGGAATATTGTGCTGCATGTTGGTGGCTGTGTTCAGGAGGATGAAGTCGTGGAGTGGGAGAGTCACTGTCGCGAGACAAAGCCGTTCTCAGCGGCTTCCGCCTACGCTGATGAGTGCGAGCGTTTCGGAAAGGGAACTCACCGGACCAGGGGGCATCGATCGGGACCAGGTAACCATCCAGGCCCCACATCATGTCATCATCTGGCTCACATCGGCGAGTTTCAGCCTCTAACGCTCGGAGCACCATCCACGTGCCTTCGTCGAAGACGTCCTCATGGATGCCTGATGCGGAAGAACCTTTCTTTGTTGCTCGGAACCTACTTTGAAAACTGTGTGGCATCGTTCTTCCAAGGATGCGTCGGGCAAAAACATAGCGTAAGGTAAGATGTAAAGGATATATTAAATTAATAAAAAGGCTAGGAACAAAAAACACTGGTGCAAACAGAAAGGCAAACAAATGGCGCTAGCATGGAAGGTAGGAATAACAAATGGAACACAAACACTTGGCACAAAGGCACTAAAAGGTAAAATAACACAATTAGCATGAGAGCTACGAAAAAGGAATAATCATAGCATGAAAGCTAGCGAGTAATAATAATCAATAGCAATCGTTACTTGTTGCGTATCAGCAAATTAGAGTCCCAGAATTAAGGACAAAAAGGGGCAAGCTTAAATAAGGGAAAAGATGATGAGAAACAGGTGTGCATAGAAAACAAAGGGCAGGTGAACTAATAAGCTACCATGGTGACGGAATAAAACAGGAAATGAGGAGGTCAAACTACAAAATGTGATATCAAAATGGAACAAAGCAACAATATGGGTATGATCCGGCCATCGGATCACAACATGTCCACAAAAAATCTAGCTGTCAACACTGAATATTGCATTGATGCTTTTCTTTTCATAATTTATGAACTTACATTCATATTTTGTTGAAGTATTATTCAATAAATATATTCATAAAGGATTTTTGAATTGTTGCTATTTTTAGAATATTTTTAAAAAAATCTCATGTACCCCTTAGCATACCTTCAAGTACCCCCAGGGGTACGCATACTCCCATTTGAGAACCACTGCTTTAATGAATCTAGGTCAGGGCTATTCAACAACATAATGAAAAGGGCCGCAGTTTCAAGGGCCCAAAGGCTCAGGGGCCGGTCATGGAAAAGTGGATGCTTGGTCAGAAAGTGCCTCTGACTGTTATATTTATTTGGGACTGTGTTTACTTAATTGCAAACTAAACACATCGACTTTCATATGCACTGTCAATAAATTCATTATTCTGCTTTCACTACTCGTTTCCAGCGTGTGCAGATAGTTAAGAAAAAGAAGCTCCAAATTTTGTTTTGATCGATGCTCGCTGTTTTGATTTACTTTCCTTTCTTAGTTTTATTCCGTTTAACTTCTTCCTTGATTTAGGTTTGTAAGACTTAAAATATGACCACGAAATCAACATAAAAGTATACCATCCAATGTATATTTTACCTAAATAAAATTGGAGGTTTAGTGTTGATATATTCAAACAATAAACTATACAGCAAACATTGTATGTGACTCATTATTATGTATTAAAAGAGGCTTGAGTGTTACTCTCAGACAAAAAACAACACAACTATGAAGACAAAAGACATCACAAAGTCAGCAATTATGGATGGATGGACGATAACAATGGTTATTAAAGAGATCCCATGACCATTAATGTTTATCAGTAAGCTATCATTCCAAACAGACAAATTCCCAAACAAAATGAAAATAGCTAAAGTTGTACCGAGACCAACACCAATTTACAAATTATGAACCTGTTTCTGTAATTCCACAATTTTCTAAAATCATTTAAAAACTGTTCAATAACAGATTGGAGAGTGTTATAAATACACATAGAATACTCACTGAGAACCAATATGGATTCAGAGCTAATATTTCAACATTGACGGCTTTAATGGAAATAACACAGGAAATTACCAATGCAATACATGGTTAACAGTGTGCGGCAGCAGTTTTTATTGATCTAACTAAAGCATTTTACACAATTAATCACTATATTAAAAAAAAAATAGAATGTATGGCATCAGAGAGTTGGTCTTAAATAGATTTAGAAGCTACTTAACAAACAGGAAGCAATACGTGAAGCTAGGCGAACACATGTCTGCAATGCTAAATATATCCTGTGGTGAACCCCAGGGATCAATATTAGGACCAAAATTGTTCAATCTTTATACAAATGACGTTTGTAAAAATACAAAGTATTTAAAGTTAGTAATATTTGAGGACAATACAAAAGCGTTTTGTTAAGGAGAGAACACACAGAAGCTTTTACAAATAATAACAGAAGGAATTAAACAAAGGAGAACTATAACCTCAGAGACAAATGTAATTTAAAACATTTGTATGCACGAACCACACTAAAATCCTTTAGTATATCAGTATGTGTACTTAAATTATGGAATGGATTAAGTAAAGAACTCAAACAGTGTACTAATATGATTGAATTTAATGGGTTATAGGTTATACTTACAAACCCCGTTTCCATATGAGTTGGGAAATTGTGTTAGATGTAAATATAAACAGAATACAATCATTTTCAACCCATATTCAGTTGAATATGCTACAAAGACAACATATTTGATGTTCAAACTAATAAACATTTTTTTGTTTTGCAAATAATCATTAACTTTAGAATTTGAAGTTGGGAAAGGTGGCAATAAATACTGATAAAGTCGAGGAATGCTCATCAAACACTTAATTGGAACATCCCACAGGTGTGCAGGCTAACTGGGAACAGGTGGGTGCCATGATTGGGTATAAAAACAGCTTCCCAAAAAATGCTCAGTCTTTCACAAGAAAGGATAGGGAAAGTACACCCCTTTGTCCACAACTGCGTGAGCGAATAGTCAAACAGGTAATGAACAACGTTTCTCAAAGTGCAATTGCAAGAAATTTAGGGATTTCAACATCTACGGTCCATAATATCATCAAAAGGTTCAGAGAATCTGGAGAAATCACTCCACATAAGCCGGAAACCAACATTGAATGACCGCGACTTTCAATCCCTCAGACGGCACTGTATCAAAAAACGACATCAATCTCTAAAGTATGTCACCACATGGGCTCAGAAACACTTCAGAAAACCACTGTCACTAAATACAGTTCGTCGCTACATCTGTAAGTGCAAGTTAAAGCTCTACTAGTTAAAGTTAAAGCGAAAGCCATTTATCAACAACATCCAAAAACGCCGCCGGCTTCTCTGGGCCCGAGGTAATCTAAGATGGACTGATGCAAAGTGATAAAGTGTTCCGTGGTCTGATGAGTCCACATTCCAAATTGTTTTTGGAAACTGTGGACATATGTGTCCTTGGGAACAAAGAGGAAAAAAACATCCGGATTGTTATAGGCGCAAAGTTCAAAAGCCAGCATCTGTGATGGAATGGGGGTGTATTAGTGCCCAAGGCATGGGTAACTTACACATCTGCGAAGGCACCATTAATGCTGAAAGGTAGATAACATATACTGCCATTCAAGCAACGTTATCATGGACGCCCCTGCTTATTTCAGCAAGAGAATGCCACACCACGTGTTACAACAGCGTGGCTTCATAGTCAAAGAGTACTCCACTGGCCTGCCTGTAGTCCAGACCTGTCTCCCATTGAAAATTTTGAAGCCTAAAATATGACAACAGACACTGGGTTCACTGTTGAACATCTTAAGCTGTACATAAAACAAGAATGGGAAAGAATTCCACCTGAAAAGCTTCAACAATTAGTTTCCTCAGTCCCCAAACGTTTATTAAGTGTTGTTAAAAGAAAAAGTGATGTAACACAGTGGTGAACATGCCCTTTCCCAACTACTTTGGCATGTGTTGCAGCCATGAAATTCTAAATTAATTATTATTTGCAAAAAAAAAAATAAAGTTTATGAGTTTGAACATCACCTTTCTTGTCTTTGTAGTGCATTCAATTGAATATGGGTTGAAAAGGATTTGCAAATCATTTTATTCCGTTTATATTTACATCTATCAAAATTTCCCAACTCATATGGAAACAGGGTTTGTATATAGCGCTTTTCTACCTTCAAGATACTCAAAGCGCTTTGACACTTTTCCCACATTCACACACTGATAGTGGGAACTGTCATGCAAGGCCCAAACCATGACCCATCAGGAGCAAGGGTGAAGTGTCTAGCCCAAGAAGACAAGGGACAAGACTAGGATGGCAGAAGCTCGGGATCAAACCAGGAACCCTCAAGTTGCTGGCACGGCTAACTGAGCCACGCCGAAAACTGTTCAAACTCAAAAGTGTTTACAAAGTACCAGGAAGAAGAACCATGATAAACATTCTGAACTTACTGATACTCTTCTCACCATATGAAATACAACTTACTTCACTAATTATTATTAATGTATTTATTTTTTATGTTATTATTAATGGACTAAATTGTGAATAAATTGAAAACAGGAAGTGAACTAAAGTGTTTGAAACTGCTATGCAGTGGAAAAGGGGTAGGATTAAATAAATGCTGCTTCTTTCTACTCCTTTTCGAACATGTTGAAAAGAGAAACTAGAAATTGTAATTCATCATGTTGTAATTGTATGCATGTACGAAATAAACTCAAATTCAATTGAAACTCGACAAGTTGAACAAAGCAGCATATGGAGTGCCTATTTTTTCTTTGAGTTTTAAGGTCTCTTTTTCTCCATCCATCCATCCATTTCCTACCGCTTATTCCCTTTGGGGTTGCGGGGGGCGCTGGTGCCTATCTCAGCTACAATCGGGCCGAAGGCAGTGTACACCCTGGACAAGTCGCTGTCTCATCGCAGGGGTAACACAGATAGACAGACAACATTCACACTCACAATCACACACTAGGGCCAATTTAGTGTTGCCAATCAACCTATCCCCAGGTCCATGTTTTTGGAGGTGGGAGGAAGCCAGAGTACCTGGAGGGAACCCACGCATTCACGGGGAGAACATGCAAACTCCACACAGAAAGATCCCGAGCCCGGGATTGAACCCTGACTACTCAGGACCTTCGTATTGTGAGGCAGACGCACAAACCCCTCTCCCACTGTGAACTCTTTTTCTTAATTGAGATAATTGCCACGACATGTTTCCCCAACAAGCAAGTGGTGTTTATCAGGTCTTTTAATATCTCACAGCGTTCCTTTACACTGGCATTGTGGATGCTGATATTTAGTCTCATTTAGAGCTAAATCAATACGCGATATTCTAAACGTTTTTAAAGAAATCTGACATTGAATGTGGGCAGATGATCTTTCATGTTTTCCAAAGCTTCTTGGCAGGTTTTTCAGATCAGTATATCCCATTTGGATCCAAACACAGATACTCGCTGAGAATAAAAGGCAGGGAAAGCAATAACAACGTTTTTGTAGCACAGCCACAAAGCCATTATTTTCCAGTATACCAATCCTTTTAAAATGAACGTGTTATTTTCTGTCCTCGGACCACACACCTTTGATTCAAATCAGGCAGTTCTGGTGTTGGTCTCCCAGTATTAATGACTTCTTGCTTTCATTGAAAGTCCAGTCTTAAAAACTTCCTTATTTTAGAAATCAAATCCATTTTTGGAGCGAAAAAGCATCACAGTTTGCGGGAAGAGTAGCAGTCGTTGTCTGTTGTTTTCTTCTTCTACTTATTAAGGGTTAACCGCTGTTGGCAGTTCATGAACTTTTGAACTGCAATTTGACAATATATCGCCCCCTATAGTGAGGCAGAGGTACTTGCTGCCTCATAACCTGCCTTTTCCTCGTGGCAACAAGCAGGTGCCACCTCGCGCGCCCGCTCTCAATAGACTTAATGTGTGTAGCCGTGGAGGCACCACCTGTGTCTGCCTCACTTCTCGTGTGCTGCGTTATTTTCATCAGGAAACACGGAATTTCCGCAATTTTGACCAGGAAAACTATCAAAATATACAGGGACCACACCAAAATCACATAGAAAGCATAGACCAAAAGATAAATATTAAAACAAATTTTATTTTATTACTTTGTTTTTTAACATCTCATGATTAAGCATTTTAACCCCACCCTGGTGGAAAAGTGAGGCACTGCTTCACTTGCCTCCCCTGACAGCACGTCATTGGCGTACGTGGTTTTTGCGTAATGTGGGTTGGCTCATAGAATTGCACTTTACACTGAAAGATGGTGCTTCCATGTGCGTACATGTAAGAGAATGCAGTGGGTCAGGTTGGATGCAACATGGGTTTATGCTGAATAAAATGTGGCGGTAATTCTACCGCTACATTTACATAAGTAAAATGTGGCATAATTACTTAGTAAACCATCTGGCAAAAAGCATAAACAAGAGAAACCTACAGCGTAGGACTCGTTGATTGCCATTTGAAGTTCCTTAGAGTAGGATTCGGATTCGGCTGCGTATCTGGCAACCTCAGTCATTGAGAATGGAGGGGACTAGAGAATTTGACTGTGATGCACAACCGTCGTCACCTGCAACATGTTCTTGAGCCAACTGGAGACACACCAACTCTACCTCCAGATGGACAGCTACATGACACTGCTACGCAGCAGCCTTCATCTGTCATTACTGCTGACACTGTTTCACCAACACTCAATGCCCGTCCACCACCTGCAAAAGACGGACTGTACACACGCTCGGGGAGACTGATAAAACCCGTGGACAAACTGACTCTGTGAATTTGAGAGACTTACCAAAAAAAAAAAAGAAGAATGCGAAACAGATAGGTAAAATTTTGTGTTTTGATGCTACTGTTGCTTCGTTGTTTTGAGCAGATTGAATATTGCTTGATTATTGTATGAATTGATTTATGATGCTAGGTGGTCTTGCTTTTTGAAGACTTGAAAAGAAAAGCTGTGTGTCACGATCGGGGGTGCAGCTTGCTGCGGTTCGTTCTCCCGGAATGCAACACAGACGGCTGCGGACGACAGCGTGAAGGTAGGATATGATTTAATCTTTGCAAATCATCCAAACTACCAACATACAGGCATAACAACAAAAAGGCAAGCGTGCCTAACACACGTGAAGCTAAGATAACCACTTAGCGCAGGAATCAAAACTAGGAGCCAAGAAATACCAACGTAACCTGTTGCGTATGCAAACAATGAACCCACCATGAATGACTGAAAAAGGCAGGCTTAAATAGAGTCTCTGATGAGCAAAAGGTGAGCGTAAAAGGCAGGTGAAAATCATAAGTAACCATGGTGACTAAACAAACTCAGGAGGTGCACAAACAGGAACTAAAGGAGTCCAAAAACAAACAGAACATAACTAAACAAAACTTGATCCGGACCACGGATCATGACACTGTGAATGCATATGCAGCGTAATTTTGTTGTGTTTACAAGGAAAGAAAAACAAAAGTTAATAAGGAGAGATGTCATATATGTTGTATATATAGATATATATGTATGTGCTGCTGTTGCTTTAAGAATGTTATGTATATATTATCATCATAACTTTATGCTTAAGGGCCGTTACTATAAAGTATTGTCAATTTGTGCTGAAGTGGTATTTCTGTATTTATCATTGTTTTGTCCAAATTCCGCCTGCTGACTACCAAGGCCGAACATTGTGTTCTGGGACCAGAACAAGCACAGACTGGGCGATAGCACCAAGTGTCAACATATTTGCATTTTTGTATAGTCATATATTGTGTCGAGTCTACCCCCTTTCCCTCAGTCACAGTGATGTAATAGGGACTTTCTTAATAAATAGAGGAGGCACGCGGGCTTTAGTTTACTAGAGTACAGCCAAAACACGTGTCTCCTCATGAGCTCTATTTAACTCTGTGTCTGCTCGGTTCCTTGCTTCTTGTCTGATTAATAGATGTCATCAGTGTTTGAACCTGACACATATATGTTGTATATATATATATATATATGTATGTATGTACTGCTGTTGCTTTAAAAACGTTGCGACAGCTGCCGTAAAGGAGGTGCATTGCTAGCCTGCTTGCTATGTTTTTCAGTTAGTCGTAAAATTGTTCGTCATGTGCTTGTGACCCTGCTCAACTGGATTATACCTTTTGTTTAAACTTTATTACAGTAACTTAGATAATAGGTTTCAGTATGTAAAGCGCTTTGATTCACTAGAGAAAACTGCTATATGAATATAATTCACTTTACTTCCTGAGGCCCTTTAATTGTGGGGCGGCATAGTTCGGTTGGTAGAGTGGCCGTGCCAGCAACTTGAGAGGTGCAGGTTCGATTCTTGCTTGTGCCATCCTAGTTACTGCCGTTGTGTCCTTGGGCAAGACACTTTACCCACCTGCTCCCAGTGCCACCCACACTGGTTTAAATGTAACTTAGATATTGGGTGTCACTATGTAAAGCACTTTGAGTCACTTGAGAAAAAAGCGCTATATAAATATAATTCACAATTTATCCGGACTCTGTACCAGTGTTCTGTCAATGTCTGTTACCCATTGATGTTTGCTCCCGAATGCTACTTAGCATGCGCACAAACACAAATATTTCAAATATCTGCCTTGAACAAAAAACAGCTTGTACCATTAACTAGGGATTTTAAATGACATTTCTTTCAATGCATCTTCTGACAAGTAAGCATGTAGACAGGTGCAGTGTGACAAAATTTATATTGTATAATAACGGACAGTAAGCATGTACAGTAGACAATTACAGCGTTAGAAAGCCATTGGTAGTTTTTTCGGGGAAGCAGCCCAATTGGACAGAACACCAACACTGGAGAGCTTCAATTGTATTGTCGTGTTGGGACACTGGCCGGGAATCGAACTTACGCTGATTGAACGAAAACATTTAACTTCTCATTGGATTAATTTCTTTGGCGGTTCAGCTGGCCAACAGCATCTTTTATCGTTCACCTGCAATTTCTGAGTTAACTTGTATTCTGAATAATTATTTGAGAGGCTTTCTCCACATAATTAGACAGAAGAAAATAAGAAACATTTGTGAATGTTCATATGAGCAAGTGGATGGTGTCCAGATCCTGCTGTCTAGCCCCCACTCTTCTGCAGGATACAGTAAAGTAGCTCAATCATTAGACATGCACCATCCCCACTGAGGAGCTTAACTGATTAACGCAGCCAGTCACCAGATTAATGGAAGCTGTAAATTATGCCGTCATTACTCAACTCATTATTTCTAAATAATTTCATCAAATGTGCAGGATGACACAAACACAGCTGCTGTCTCCTTGATTGTAATTAGATAGATAGATAGATAGATAGATAGATAGATAGATAGATAGATAGATAGATAGATAGATAGATAGATAAATATGTGCCAAAGCCAAATGTTGTGGGAACATTTCAGATTTTAACCAAATGAGCAAGAGCAGCCCATCCAGGCCCACTCTGGCTAAATTGGGGCCCTAAACAGATCATTGTTAAGTTAAAGTTAAATTAAAGTACCAATGATTGTCACACACACAAACTAGGTGTGGTGAAATGTGTGCTCTGCATTTGACCCATCCCCAAGATCACCCCCTGGGAAGTGAGGGGAGCTGTGGGCAGCAGGGGTGCCGCGCCCGGGAATCATTTATGGGGATTTAACCCCCAATTCCAACCCTTGATGCTGAGTGCCAAGCAGGGAGACAATGGGTCCCATTTTTATAGTCTTTGGTATGACTCGGCTGGGGTTTGAACTCACAACCTACCCATCTCAGGGCAGACACTCTAACCACTAGGCCACTGAGTATTGTTGTATTATATTTATTTGTGGTTATGGTTGTGGTTATGGTGTTAGTTCAGGGGTTCTTAACCTTTTTAACCTAAGGACCAAACCTTTCCACTACAGAGGGGCCTGATGCCCACTTAAATATTAACATTCAGTTAGTAATTTTAACTCTTTATTTTAATCCACGTCAGTACTTACGGTTTACAACCTTGTCAAATGGTATGAAATCATGTGTTAATCACAAAGATTATTATTTATTTAACACATAAACATGAGGCTTAGGTCTGACTCATTATTAAAAAAAGTACCATCCAAATATGGTGCATGAGAAGGGACTCATAAATAACTGGCAATTTATATATATAAACAC
The DNA here is from genome assembly GCF_033978795.1 of Nerophis ophidion. NCBI lineage: Eukaryota > Metazoa > Chordata > Actinopteri > Syngnathiformes > Syngnathidae > Nerophis > Nerophis ophidion. Next base: position 38,473,620 of record NC_084612.1, read on the forward strand.
AATTATGTTGTGCTTAAATAAACTAAATAGTAATACAAATGTTTTTTAACTACTCTGTCAATCCAATTTAGGTGCAAATGATCATACATTACTTTAGTCATCATTTTTGCGCCTAAGAAACTTCTATGACTTTGGCTTCAGACTTCTTCTGCTTGTTTAAGACAGAGCTGTGCATACACGGAGTATGTTGGCTGCAAAATGCCGCCCTGTAGTCACGTGAGGGGCTTTTGACCAATCAGAGAGAGTATGGCCGGAGGATCTCCTGAATGATTGGTAAAAAAAAAAAGTCCCTTATGTGACTATAGGCCGCCATTTTGCGGCCAATTTTGAAACCGAGTTGGCCATGCTCTATCATTACATGGCTTTGGTTTGAGATTGCCTTCACTGGAAAAGTGAATTATACCTGAGTACCACTGCAGCCCAAACAGACCACGGCCGAGAAATAGACTTTTTGCTGGCCCTCCAGGGGGCGCTTGCTCGCTAAGAAACACTGTTAGTTCATTCTGAACTTGCATACAATTACAATATGATACATCACATTATTAGTTTCTCATTACAGCACGTCCGAAAAAAAGTAGAAAGAAATAGAGCCAATTTAATCTCACCCCCCTTTCGTATTATTTACATTAGATTTTTCTCTAAGGTTATATTTCTCCTCTTTGTTGAGGAACTCCATTTGGCAGGTACTGCTGGAAGCGTGTGCCGTTCAGGGCCTCTTCCAGCCCAAGGTGGACCAGATCATTGAGGGGCCCCTGGGTGTTGTAGGCATAGCGGTCTGTGGTGAAACTGAGGAAGAGCATGACAGGAACCTAATCAACCTGATGCACCGAGCACAATAAAACAAGACAGCATTACATTCTTTGGCAACATGTACATAGCAAAAGGCATCAGGCCAGACCCAGCCAAGATAGACAAGGATGTATAGAAAATGCCAACACCCCAAAGCAAACAGGACCTTCACAAACTCATGGGAATGCTGACTTACCTTTCCCCCAAATATACCAACGTCAGTGGATAAAGCTCACACCTAGAGGGGGCTGCTGAAAAACGAAGCATCATGGATATGGGACACTGACCACCAGGAGTGCTTTCAGGACCTAAAGTCAACAGTCAACAATCATACCTGTCTGCAATACTACGACTCAAACACTCCTTTAACCCTCGAGGTGGACGCGTCACAGAAAGGATTGGGCATGGCCCTGGTGCAGAATGATAGACCCATCGCTTTTGGCTCCAAGACACTGACTGACTGCCAATTGAGGTACAGCAACATACCACACATACCTTGATGGGAAATCGTTTATTGTGGTAACGGACCACAAACCACTAGTCACCATACAGTATGTGGTAAGTCAGTGCATGCTGCTCCACCACGACTCCAGCGCATGCTGATAAAGACACAGGGGTACAACTATGAGGTCATACACCGACCAGGACCGCAAATGATCCCGGCGAACACCCTGAGTCAGCTGCCGAACCCTGAAAACCACGGTGACATAGAGCTGGATGAACGCATTGATGGTGTTGATGCAGAGATCGAGGACCCACAGCAACACACTGTTGCAATAATAAACTTTTCCCCTGAAAAGCAGGACGCTCTCCACACTGAGACTGCCAAGGATCACAGACTCAACGTACTCGAAAACGTTATCCACCAAGGCCAGCCGGAGAACATCAAGGACATGCTGAAAGATCTGCGTGCCTGTTGGTCCTTCAGAGATGAGCTCACAATAGAGTCAAGAGTCATATTCAAAGGCAGACAGATAATCATTCCAGATTCTATGACTGCTGACATATTGACACAGCTACATGTGGGCCACCAAGACATCGAGACAACACGTCGCCTTGCAAGAGAGTGTATACTGGATTAAAATGAATGATGACATTGAGAGTGTGTGCAGGTCATGCAGGGTGTGTGTAGAACATCAGGATGCAAACCCAAAACAACCTCTTCATCCCCACCACTTACCGTCAAAACCATGGCAGTCTCTGGCCTCTGATCTATTTGAGGTCAAAGGTTGCCAGTTCCTTGTAACTGTAGACAGGTACTCCAAATACCGGCGTCTAGCCATGCGGTCGCACAAAAGCTGCAAATGTACATGTCGCTGTTCGGACGGATGGACGAAATCCTAACGGACAACGGGCCTCAGTACACAGGTAAGGCCTTCAAAACATGTGGGTGATAAAGCACGTAACAAGCTCTTCCAAATTTCCAAATAGCAACAGGTTCATTGAAAGGCATGTGAGACACATCAAATCGATTGTAACTAAAACCGTGGAACATGGAGGCGACCTACAGATGGCATTACTGCAAGTCAGAACAACACCCATCGATAGCAAGCTACCAACACCTGCAGAGCTGATTATTGCAAGGCCTATTGCGACCCTGCTGCGAAGCAGAGCAGATCCAGGTAAGGAGGAACATAGGCTACACCTGGAACAAAGAACAGAGGACATGAGGGAGCATAACGACTGTGGCTGCCGCAGAGAGCTGCCCCTACTCTGCCCGGGACATCATGTGACTGTAGCGAACAAGGACAGAGGAACATGGCATCCAGCTATTGTTGTGCAAATGAGCAATGAGCTAAGAAGCTATGTTGTACAAACACCAAATGGCAACCGGATTAGTTGGTGCAGGAACCATCTGCGTGAGCTATACAACCCACAAATACGGAGAAGCGCAAACCAGACCAGCATTGCTGAGCCGGAGCACCAAGAGGAGGACACTCACGAGGGTCACCGTGACCCACAGGACACGGTCACAACGTCACCCTATGACACACAGTCACCCAATAACCCAGAACCTAGACACACCAGATCACAGGCACCAAATAGCCCAGGACAGAGGGGCACAAGAGGTGGTAGGGCTATACACAGGCCCTCTCACTCCGAGGACTATGTGTAGTCCAGGTTATATCGGTTCTTATTGAATCATTGACGTTATTGTTTTTGCAGACTAGGTGTTTACAAAATAAAGAGAGGAAAAAGGGAATTGATGGACATTGTACTACTTACTGATGTTTGCACTAATGTTTGAAAGTGATATCGCTTATATTGGTCCTCTGAGGAATGTTATGTTTTTTGTGTTTCTTGTAGAGAATTTACCATAACTAAGTTTACAAAGGCGGTGTTAGAACTAAACAGGGGGATGTAGTGTTATGTGCTGGGAACGGATATTACCGTATTTTTCAGACTAAAAGTCGCAGTTTTTTTCATAGTTTGGCCGGTGGTGCGACTTCTACTCAGGAGCGACTTATGTGTGGAATTATTAACACATTGCCGTAAAATATCAAATAATATTATTTAGCTCATTTACGTAAGAGACTAGATGTATACGATTTCATGGGATTTATCGATTAGGAGTGACAGACTGTTTGGTAAACGTATAGCATGTTCTGTATGTTATAGTTATTTGAATGACTCTTACCATAATATGTTACCTTAACATACCAGGCACCTTCTCAGTTGGTTATTTATGCGTCATATAACGTACACTTAGTCAGCCTGTTGTTCACTATTCTTTATTTTAAATTGCCTTTCAAATGTCTATTCTTGGTGTTGGGTTTTATCAAATTTCCCCAAAAAATGTGACTTACACTCCAGTGCGACTTATATATGTTTTTTTTGTTCTATATTATGCATTTTCGGCAGGTGCGACTTATACTCCGGAGCGACTTATAGTCCGAAAAATACGGTCCGTAGGGTGCAGCACGGACTTCTATCTATGTAACACCACTACTGTTATGCCGGCGAGGGAAACAACTGTTCTGAAAAAAAAAAACATATTCCAGTCATAACTACACAGTCTATTAATTATACACTTCAACCACTGGCTAGCATATGTTACCATTGCTGAGTTAACAAACACATTTGTTTGACAATTGTCTATACGCTGATTGGCAAGACTAAAAAAATTGGCCCGAGTGTGTGATTTTGAGTGTGAATGTTGTCTGTCTATCTGTGTTGGCCCTGTGATAAGGTAGCGACTTTTTCAGGGTGTGGCCCACCTTCCGCCTGAGTGCAGCTGAAATAGGTTTCAGCACCCATCGCGACCCTGAGAGAGGGAAGTGTTTGAGTTTACGGCTGTCACTCATCGTCACAACTTACACGCAGGAAGCGCGTCCACACATACAAAAGCAGTCAGAGAGAAGCAACGAAGAATTTGCACTCATGCAGTTGTTATGATAGAATATACATTCAATGGCAGCTAGCGCTAGCTATCCAAATTGCTCTTATTAGTTATCAACACTAAAGCTAATGCACATACATGTGTTACCTACATACGTAAATACTTACTAGAAGCCGCAAGAGGGCGGGATATACTGTGCAAAATATATTGGACGTTTGGCGCCCTCATGGCATCTTTGTAAATGTTGCAAACAGCCCCTTTAAGTAGCTTCTTACTCAGTTCAAGACCAAACCTCTAATGCCATAGTCTACCTTTCTAATTTGTTAATTAAGATATTATGATTAATTGTGTCAAATGCTTTTGTTTGATCCATAAACAGCTGCACACTGTTCACCATCTATTACAATGGTGATCTCTTCCGTTCTTTGGATCAATACCTTTGATGATGAAAGTATTGGTTCTCTGCGAGTTTTCCACTTTTATTTTTGAATTCTTCCAATCAATTGCTGAACAATTTTTCAATAGTTTTAAAAAATTGTGGCAGTAAGGAAACAAGTCCGTAGTTTGTAAACTGGTGTTTGTCTCCAGTCTTATACATCGGTGCAACTTCTGTTAATTTTATTTTGTTTGGGACTCTGATGTTTGAAATTTTAGGTTACTGATGTACATTAAAACTCTTAGATTTACAATTAATTCACAATTTGGAATATTTCCCTATCCATCATGTCCGTGAGGAACATGGAGTTGGGATTTCTGCCTGTGGTATCATTCAAAACCTCAACTGGGATCTGGAATATATTCCACCAGATTTGATATAATTTTTACGACGTAGTTATCAAACCTCTCAACTACTTTGTTCATATTGTCATTGTGTAAGTTTCTATCTGAGAAGTATTGAAGAAAATCTTTCATGGCACCATTTTTAATGATGCTATTTAGAATGCCCCATATTGGTCTCATGTTGTTTTTGTTTCTGTCTAATGATTGACTTATCTTTTCCTACAAGTACACAAGATGCTGTAGAACTTTGTGTTACAAATGTTATATATAATATATTATTATAGTATTTTTCTGTCTTAACGTGGACCCCGACTTAAACAAGTTGAAAAACGTATTCAGGTGTTACTATTTAATGGTCAATTGTACAGAATATGTACTGTACTGTGCAATCTACTAATAAAAGTGTAATATTTGTATATTTGATTGAAATAAATCAATCAAACAAACCCTTTATCATCCATGGTTGATTGTTCTTCTTTTGCTTCTTTTCTTACTAAGTTGTTTCCATGGACACTATTTGTCATAAAGCGTCATGAACATATTTAAAAAAATATATTTACACCCTATGTTTCATCTGTATCATTTTCTCTCTGCACGTTGTCCCAACCCTGTACTCTCGGATACTTTTTTAAATCAATCATACTTCTCTTAGTGCATAGTGTTGGACATGTGCTTTTGTCATCCTTGTTCGTCCTCCTGTAGTTTCATAAATTGTAAAAATGTAAAACTGCTTGGCCTTGAGATTTTTTTAATATAAACTCATGCTTATATCTATGCAGTGGTGTGCCGTCAGGGCCAGCTGGCCTAACATAACCAGAAATCATTATCACAATGAAAGATGAAAGTAATTTTTAATGTACTTTCCTTAAATATCTAAAAGTAGTCATATTCTTTTCATGTCATATTATGCTCCTTCCAGCGCTGGTATTTTTAGTTTATAGAGTTTTTATACAATCAGAATTCAGCTAGCTTATGTTGCCATGCTGTACCAAATTGGCCTACAGCCTTCAGAATCAACAATGCTGGCGTCCGTGCTCTGTAAGTGAACGGGGACATACAGTGATAGACAGTTGCATTAGCCAATCAGATCACGCTTTGTCAGTAAGGCCTTCTAGATGGTCTAAGGCAGATATATGGCTGTCCAAAATCGGGACCCAGGATGGATCACTCGTCTGGAGTCGGGACCCAAGATGGACCGCTCGACTGTGTATCGGTTGGGGACATCTCTGCGCTGCTGATCCGCCTCCGCTTGGGATGGTTTCCTACTGGCTCCACTTTGGATGGGACTCTCGCTACTATATTGGATCCACTTTGGACTTGATTCTCACGGTTACTTTAGATCAGGGGTGCCCATTACGTCGATCGCGATTGACTGGTCGATCTCGGAGGGTGTGTCAGTCGATCTCAAGCCAGGCATTAAAAAATATACATAAAAATGAGCAATCATCAATCATACCAAGACTTCACTTTCGTCAGTTGTTTGACATTCTCGGCACCCGAGGATCTTGTGAGATGACGCTGGCTGCTGCAAGCTCATATTTAAGAAAAAAATCACTAACAGGGCGGACGCAGAGAAACACATTTTATTTCGAGAGACTCCATACCTACTGTCAAAACTCTAAAGACCGACTGCACAGTTCCTGTCTTCACCATAAAAGACCTGCTTCATCCTGCCTGTGCTAACAAAATAAGAGTCTCAGAAAGCTAGCGTGCACAAGCTAGCAAGCTACGGAGTTTGATGCCAATGTATTTCTCCCCCGCCCTCAGCGACCGCTTTCTCACTTGCTTGCCCACACACTCACTGACGTCACTCACCTGCTGCCAGACATTAAAGGGCCACACACATATGCTACTCTCATAACAAAGTGTTTAAAAACGAGTATGCAAGTTGGACAAATGAGATGCCAAATCCAACCACTTTCATGTGGTATTGGACAGAAAGGAGGACTTTTTTTTCCCTCCATTTGAAAATGCGGACGTTATCAGCACCACTGTCTAATTCCAATCAATGCAAGTCATCAGAATCAAATACACCAACTTATATTCTTGTCTTCATGAAAGAAAGGAATCTATGTGTGTTAAACATGCTTGTATTATCATTAAACACCATTAACTTGTTAACAAAAATGTCTCTTTCATAAATAAATAAATAAATATAAATTATAAATAGGAATGAGGTAGATCTCCTCGACTTGGTCAATTGAAAAGTAGCTTGCCTGCAGAAAAAGTGTGAGTGCCCCTGCTTTAGATCCACCATGGATTGAACTTTCACAATATCATGTTGGATCCGCTCGGCATCCATTGCTTTCGTTCCCTTGTGGTCCTCTCCAAAGTTTCTCATAGTCATCATGGTCGACGTCCCACTGGGGTGAGTTTTTCCTTGCCCTTATGTGGGCCCTACTGAGGATGTCGTTGTGGTTTGTGCTGCCCTTCGAGGCACTTGTGATTTAGGGCTATATAAATAAACATTGATTGAAGGGAATAAGCGGTAGAAAATGGATGGATGGATGGATGGATTGATTGATTGATATAGTGATGTATGAGTGTGTGTGTGGTCCCAGCCTCCAGGGTGTTGTGATGCGTTTAGTGCAGTAGTTAGAGGGAAGGTTGCATGTCTACTTCCCACCTGTTTGCAGACACTGCCTCTGGCTAGCCCTTGTGGTGAATGGAGAAGCCGCATTGTACGTTAGTCTTCTTCTTTAATTTTCCTGAAGGAACTCTCCTGAAGGAATCAAAAAAGTACTATCTATCTATCTATCCTGCAAGTACACAGCCTCTCCTTTACCAAGACTCCTGGCAGGCCTCCACATGGCCACACACGGTAACTAGGGCCCCGCGGCCCAAGACAACCGTGGCAGGGGAACTCGGAGCTGCAGTGGTCCCCAGAGGCGTGATGCGCAGGCCCACTTTGTGGACTTGCCCTGGCATCACCCTACCACTGGCCCGCTGCCTGGGTTAGTCTGGGAAGACAAAAGGCTAAGGGAGCACACCCTGAGAGAAAAGCAAGTGCTGGTAGGCGCACCATAGGCGGACCTACGACAGACCGGAGCTCCGGCAGCCTCCTGCAGCAGCGAGGAGGTGCCGGTCGTGCTGGGTTTCCCTTGCCACCGATACAGCTCCCCACGACGAATTAGTGACAATAGAGTCTGCTCGTCTCCCTCGTCGAAAAAGACCGTAACGGTGTAGTAGGCGGATGATGGTTGCATAGAAGCTCCACAATGGTCACAAAGGCGGAGGAAGCCTGCAGCAAAGATGTGACCTCAATTGTCTTGGTCTCCATGCCATTGGACCCTGGCCTTCTCTTTGCCAAGGACAGTGTGGTGGCTGTCTGTGCACCAGTCTCCCCACTTTAAAAGATTTCACACACAGGCGTTCTCTTGAAGGCAATCCTACCAACAGGTGGACAGTAATACTCGTTCCGAGTGATCGCTGACAATGTATTAGCATAAGAACTACATTACCCAGCATGCCACAGTAGTGGAGAGCATGCTCAGTTGCCCCGTTTAAGTTGTTTAATGTAGACCTGCTGACGTGGAGTAAACTTTAAGAACTCAGCATACACACCTCGTCTGCATCTTTTATGATTAGACAAGACAACACATATATTTGCAAGGCCATTTTCAAGAAGGATATTTAAAGAGGAACTACATCTTGTGAGAACATCTCAGACAACCCCGGAAGCCAGCCCAGCTTTCGATGAAATGTGAGTTCAGATATGTTATTTCTTTATTTTTTCGCGTTAAAAATGTTTTTTGCAATTTTAATTTTGACAGTACTACATAAGATATGTTTTAATTGCTGATGCGGGTTTATTTATTTTTAAATGTGCCAGAAAATAACTTGATTTGTACAATGCGCACTAGTGTGAAAATGTGTTTCTGTATAGTACTTCTCCAGCAATGGTCATGTGGTGACATTAAATGATGGTATTTTTAGAGGTAATCCTTGAAGTCGGACATCACTGAAGGTCTAGGTGGGAAACGCACGGCCCGCCACTGTATCAATGAAGTCATTAATGGTCTGTTGCTTATTAGGATTATAGGTCAATGTTAAATTGTCCACCTAAGAAGATTACTTTCTGACTGATTTCAGTAAAGGGTGCCTTTATCCATTCCTCAAACTTTTCAATACTTGACCTATGTTTGCTTTTTAATGACAAGCTTTAACGGTTCTACAGTCTAAAACAGGGACGCCCACACTTTTTCAGCTTTTTGAGCTACTGCTTTTTGAGCTTCTTATTAAATGACCAAGTCTAGCTGATCGATATAAAATATAAATATAAACAAACATATATATAGAATGGATGTTGGCTGTTTGTATATATATATACATATACATATATATATATATATATATATATATATATATATATATATATATATATTTCTATTTTTGATTGCAGATTGCAGAACGGTGAATAATCCGGTTCTACTCTGTTGTCAACTGCTATAACATTGTATATTTTTATTTGATTTGCATATAAGGAGGCCCTGAACCCATCAACACAGGCGACCCAGTATATGAAATTTGTTTGTGTGTGATAGCAACAACAAAAAAATAGGGCTGTCAAATGACTTAAAAAAATATATGAATTATTAGTCACAATGTGTGTAGTTAACTCCTATTAAATATAGATTATTTGCTGACAGTTACTTTTTTTTATCTTTATTAAGTGTACCTTAGACATATAATTTTCAAGATTTTAATACACTCCACCTGGGACTGGACAATTTGTTTTCTTTGTGCAGATTTTTTTAAAACAGCTCAACACACACATACGTGTTTGGGTGACATATGAGGACTTATGACAAAAACGTGACATATGGGGACATGCCTTTCCAATGGTCCTACAGGCCTGGGAATCAGACGGTTAGTGAACCAGAATTTTAGAAACACAGTGGTCTATTGAGATTTTTGCAACTCTTTTGTTTTTTTCTGAACCTGATTTTTATGGTACATATGAGGACTTGTCAGGTTTAGGTGACAAATGAAGACCAGAGTGTTTAAGATTTCAAGTTTATGTGACATATGACGACCATGACGTCACCGAGTGTTTAAGATTTCAGGTTCATGTGACATATGACAACCATGACGTCACAGAGTGTTTAAGATTTCAAGTTTATGTGACATATGATGACCATGACGTCACAGAGTGTTTAAGATTTCAAGTTTGTGAAATATGACAACCATGACATCACAGAGTGTTAAAGATTTCAGGTTCATGTGACATATGAGGCTAATGACATCAGAGACTTAACAAAACAACCTGAGTTGGTTTAGTTGATGTGTTGTCATTTAAAAAAAATCCCAATCCCATGCTACTGTAATCTAAAACCAAGAAGAGTTTAAAAGAAACATGGGTAAAAATGTAATTGTCGATTAAGTGTAACTGAATTGTTTTTGTGGATTTTGTCGCTAACAATTATCTGGAATAAATACAAAACGCTTGCTCTTTATCTTGCTTTTTTAATTGCTGGTAACATACTCAAACTACCACAGCAGATGTGGAAAAAAAAAATTCTCCTTTTTTTAATATGATTCGGTTATGGATGTAGTACTTGATGGCAAGCGAATCTCTGTCCTGTAGAGCTACTAGTTCTTTGTGGAGGGAGGCTTCACAATCTTTTTTACCTGGTACTTTGTTGCCAGTTATAAAATGCAACATGTGTCATTCAACTGCTTCCACTTCTTCACCTTTGCAGCTGTCATAAAGGAGACAAAATACAATGTCTTACTGAAGGAATAATAACTATAACACATTGAAAAGGTGCAAAACGTAATATAATATTCTAGTAAATAATGTGGATTATTTATTTACCTCGCTTTGGAGTGGACCACGTTGAAGAAGCTTGAGACATACCCACTTCCAGCGGTTTGTCCTGCTGTCAATCTGAAAGGAAGAATTAGAAAACTGTAAAAGTAAACATTTAACATATTGTGCTTTGTGAAGCAGCGGAGTATATGTGTTGTCCGTCTATTTATGAATAATGCAGACGAGGAGTGTTGGCTGAGTTCTTAACGTTTGCTTTCAGAGCGTGCATATCACAACATACAAGATGCCGTCATGGCGATACAACCTATACCGGGCTACCGCGCATGCCCGTCACTCCTGTTGCATGCTGGGTAGGGTAGTTCTTTTTTTTCCCAGGCTCATAACATCACAATATAGTACCATGTATATGATGCGTTCAGTTTATCAAAGCACCAAGCAAACAGATATGGTCATAATTATTTTAAGTCCACTACGCAGAATAAACACAACATTATTAATATTGCTAGTAAGGATAATTTGATCAAAAATTCCCTAAAACAGCCCACTACCTATAATATAAGTTTTTTAAACATAAGATCCCTGATAAAAAAAAATGTTTCTGCTGTTACCTCAGAAATTGCCTGTTCAGATGTTATGATTGTGGCTCAGAGATTTGTATGTAGATTATATTTATTTTCCATAACAAACAGGATAACTTAAATACCCTGGCAGTGGCAATACGCTTAAATGTTTGTATTTACATTTTTGGAGTTGATTTTAATCAAATATGCTATTTAACTGCTACTGTTTAACAAGGACTGATTTAAATTGTGTTTGCACAACAAATGTTTTGGCGCTTTTGTTCATGTGGGAGAATATTCCAATAAAGGTGCACTACACACTACTTTTGAATTCATTATTGGGCTTTGCGTATACAATGCATTTAATCGCGATTAATAAGAGAAATAGTGCGGTTAACTTCGATTAAAAATTGTAATCATTGCCCAGCCCTAATATATATACAAACCCCGTTTCCATAAAAGTTGGGAAATTGTGTTAGATGTAAATATAAACAGAATACAATGATTTGCAAATCATTTTCAACCCATATTCAATTGAAAGCATTACAAAGACAACATATTTGATGTTCAAACTCAAACTTTTTTTTTTTTGCAAATAATAATTAACTTTGAATTTCATGGCTGCAACACGTGCCAAAGTAGTTCGGAAAGGGCATGTTCACCACTGTGTTACATCACATTTTCTTTTAACAACACTCAATAAACGTTTGGGAACTGAGGAAACTAATTGTTGAAGCTTTGAAAGTAGAATTCTTTACCATTCTTGCTTGATGTACAGCTTAAGTTGTCGTGTTTTACGCTTCATAATGCGCTACACATTTTCGATGGGAGACATGTCTGGACTGCAGGCGGGACAGGAAAGTACCCGCACTCTTTTACTACGAAGACACGCTGTTGTAACACGTGGCTTGGCATTGTTTTGCTGAAATAAGCAGGGGCGTCCATGATAATGTTGCTTGGATGACAACATATGTTGCTCCAAAACCTGTATGGACCATTCAGCATTAATGGTGCCTTCTCAGATGTGTAAGTTACCCATGCTTTGGGCACTAATACACCCCCATACCATCACACATGCTGGCTTTTGAACTTTGCGCCGGATGGTTATTTTCCTCTTTGTTCCGGAGAACACCACGTCCACAATTTCCATATATAATTTGAAATGTGGACTCGTCAGACCACAGAACACTTTTCCACTTTGCATCAGTCCATCTTAGATGAGCTCGGGCCCAGCGAAGCCCGCGGCGTTCCTCTGTCTTGTTGATAAATGGCATTTGCTTTGCATAGTAGAGTTTTAACTTGCATTTACAGATGTAGCGACCAACTGTAGTAACTGACAGTGGTTTTCTGAAGTATTTCTGAGCCCATGTGGTGATATCTTTTACACACTGATGTCGGTTTTTAATGCAGTACATCGCTTACGTGCAGTGATTTCTCCAGATTCTCTGAACCTTTTGATAATTTTACGGACCATAGATGGTAAAATCCCTAAATTCTTTGCAAAAAAAATGTTTAGCAGTTTTAACATCAAATATGTTGTCATTGTAGCATATTCAACAGAATTTTGGTTGAAAATTCTTTGCAAATCATTGTATCCTGTTTATATGTACATCTAACACAATTTCCCAACTCATATGGAAACGGGGTTTGAATGTATTTATATATATATAGCCTATTATTTGCGCACTATTTACAAGTTATGTACCAAAAACACGACCACCGAAAAAATACTTTGATCAATGAAAACAGCGCTGCAGAAACCGGCTGTAAACAAGATGCACTGCATTTTCTGAATTGAAACACTCATTTTAAAGCTTTGACATTAACGTTTTAACACACACTAATCTGGTTCAGAAAATATGAGGACCTTATATGAAACACACCTAGGTCTTTCTTGGTTCAAACAATATGAGGACATGACGAGTGCTCACATGTAGAATTTATGTTGTTGACTTGTAACATCTCCTGTTTTGCTAAACATGAGTTCCAAACTCCCTACTGACAAACATGGATGTACCCTTACGAAAATGTTGTCATATAAACTGATCTGTGAGAGATTAAAATTAATAAATGTCTTTCAAAATATAGGTTGGGTCAAATTTAGAGCAGATATAGTAAAAATAGACATGTAATAACCTGTTGGAGGGATGAAGTCGGTTTATGGCTGTCATCTGAATCCAGAGAATGTTGAGATAGAACCTCAACAGTTGGTTTCTGCAACAAAACACAAAAATATAATGTCATAACTAATTAATTATATCATTCTTACCACTTTTTGTTGATAAAAATCTGAGCATACAATGCCAGATAAATAGTAAAGATTATTACAGAGTTTCAGCTCTTAGACAATTCATTAAGAATGTAACACACACAAAAATCTGGTTCAGAACATATGAGGACCTGAATTGAGACACTCATTTTAAAGCTTTGACATTAACATTGTAACACACATTTTCTGGTTCAGAAAATATGAGGACCTTATATGAAACACACCTAAGTCTTTCTTGCTTCAAACAATATAAGGACATGACGAGTGCTCACATGTAGAATTTATGTTGTTGACTTGTAACATCTCCTGTTTTGCTAAACATGAGTTCTAAACTTTCTACTGACTAACATGGATGTACCCTTGCGAAAAAGTTGTCATATAAACTGATCTGTGAGAGATTAAAATAAATAAATGTCTTTCAAAATATAGGTTGGGTCAAATTTAGAGCAGATATAGTAAAAATAGACATGTAATAACCTGTTGGAGGGATGAAGTCAGTTAATGGCTCACATCTGAATCTGGAGAATGTTGAGATGGAACCTCAACAGTTGGTTTCTGCAACAAAACACAAAAATATAATATCAGAACTAATTAATTATAACAATATCAGCACTTTTTGTTGATAAAACTCTGAGCATACAATGCCAGATAAATAGTAAAGATTATTACAGAGTTTAAGCTCTTAGACAATTAATTAAGAATATAAAACACACTAAAATCTGGTTCAGAAAATATGAGGACCTGAATTGAGACACATTTTAAAGCTTGGACATTAACATTGTAACACACACTAATCTGGTTTAGAAAATATGAGGACCTTATATGAAACACACCTAAGTCTTTCTTGGTTCAAACAATATAAGGACATGACGAGGGGTCACATGTAGAATGTATGTTGTTGACTTGTAACATCTCCTGTTTTGCTAAACATGAGTTCCAAACTCCTTACTGACTAACATGGATGTACCCTTACGAAAATGTTGTCATATAAACTGATCTGTGAGAGATTAAAATTAATAAATGTCTTTCAAAATATAGGTTGGGTCACATTTAGAGTAGATATAGTAAAAATAGACTTGTAATAACCTGTTGGAGGGATGAAGTCGGTTTATCACTCACATCTGAATCTGGAGAATGTTGAGATAGAACCCCAACAGTTGGTGTCTGCAACAAAACACAAAAATATAATGTCAGAACTAATTAATTATAACATTAACAACCACTTTTGGTTGATAATATTCTGAGCATATAATTCTACATAAACAGTAAAGATTATTATAGCGTTTTAGCTCTTAGACTATTATTTAAGAATGTAACATTCACTAAAATGTGGTTCAGAAAATATGAGGACCTGAATTGAAACACTCATTTTAAAGCTTTGAATTAAACATTGTAACACACACTAATGTGGTTCAGAAAAATATGAGGACCTTATATGAAACACACTGTAGTCTTTTTTACTTCAAACAATATGAGTACATGACAAGTGATCACATATAGAATTCATGTTGCTGACCTGTAACATCTCCTGTTTTGCTAAACATGAGTTATAAATTCCTCAGACTAACATGGATGTACGCTTAAAAAATGTTGTCATATAAACTGATCTGTGAGAGGTTAAAAGGATTAAATGTCTTTTGAAGTATAGGTTGTGTCAAGTTTTTAGCAGATATAGGGCAGCACGGTGGAACAGGGGTTAGTGCATGTGCGTCACAAATCGAAGGTCCTGAGTAGTCCTGAGTTAAATACTGGGCTCGTGATCTTTCTGTGTGGAGTTTGCATGTTCTCCCCGTGACTGCGTGGGTTCCCTCCGGGTACTCCGGCTTCATCTTACCTCCAAAGACATGCACCTGGGGATAGGTTGATTGGCATCACTAAATTGGCCCTAGTGTGTGAATGTGAGTGTAAATGTTTTCTATTTGTGTTGGCCGTGTAATGAGGTGGCGACTTGTCCAGGGTGTACTCCGCCTTCCGCCCGAATGCAGCTCAGATAGGCTCAAGCACACCCCGCCAACCCAAAAAAGGGACAGGTAGTAGAAAATGGATGGATGGATGGATAGTAAAATAGTCAAGTAATGAAGTCGGTTTATCGCTCACATGAATCTGGAGAATGTTGAGATAGAACATCAACAGTTGGTGTCTGCAACAAAACACATACAAATAATGTTAGAACTTATTAATTATAACATTATCAGCACTTTTTGTTGTTAACATTATGAGCATATAATGCCAGATA